>NC_090933.1:469075448-469378478 GCF_040938575.1 Ambystoma mexicanum
TAATGATCAGTGCCTGCTTAGTCATTTTTTGTTTTTAGGATCATAATGTTCTTGAAAATTTCTAATAGAAAGTTCACCAGAGCTAATGTTATATGAGTTTCATGGCCTCTCAGCAGCGCACCCCACCAGTCTTCAGTTGTTCTTCCGACATATTTCTTAGTAATTCCAGCTTTAATTGTGTTCTCAACTCATCCATTTCATGGCAAAATAGAACTAGATGTTTTGATGACTCAAACATTTGGCATAATCTGCAGTATAATTTCAGCTTTTGGTCTGACCTTGCGTTAATTATTTCTCCTGTTGGAAATAGTTTCAAGCTAAATCTCATGTATTGATCTCTGAACAGCCAGTTTGGAAATAACTTCAAATATTTTGGTAAGGTGTTTAGTTTTCTTCCTTCCGGGAACGCTTTTCCATACTTCTTTAGATTTTGACGTTCTTGTTGAGTGTTGATCCAGTCCAAAGTATAACATTTCTGCTTGATCTTGTCTGGGTTTTCAATTAATGTTGGATCTGTTTCGTCCAAATCTAAAAAAAATTGCTTGGCAATTTGATTTCCATTCACGCAGCGTGGTATCAGTGTTTTGCATGATTGCTTTGTTTAATGCTGCAAAGCCACTTTTCTCCAGGGGATCCAGGCATTTACAATAAAGTGCCAGCGATTTCCAGGTGATTATCGCCCTCATAGAGGTGAGGCATAACTCCATAAGCATGGCTTGGATTGGAGTACTAGAAGGAACTTGCATGACTTTTTTCCAGAACAATCCTTCAATTACAGCCAGTTTGAACGTCCTTTAGTCGATAGAATTCTACAAGAGGTTTTACTGAGAGTCTGCAGTATCTTTTCATCAGGATTCTACCTTCACTGGCAAGATTTTTTGCTTTAGTTCTCAGCATTTCAAGACTCGGATTGTCACTTTTGCTGGTGTTTAAGCCAACTCCTTGGTATGTGAAGGCCGATACCTGTTGAATCATTTCGCCATTTAATGTACCAGGTGTTAGTTTTTTCCTTTTCTGTTCACGTTTAGTCACCAAAAGCAATCACCCTTGATTTAAGTGGGTTGATTCTTAGACCAGTTGCTTGCATGTAAGTTTGTAGCGCATCCAATTGACACTGTAGCCCTACTGAAGTTTGGTCCAGCAGGAATACATCATCAGCGTAAAGCAGACAACCTATTTTAGGTCCACTGATGTTAGGGGGAAAGCATCTAATATACTTAAATGCCAGTTCCATGTCTGAAATTAATAGATTAAAAAGGTCTGCTGCCAAAGGGAAACCTTGTTTAATCCCTTGTTAGCAACAATTGGTTTTGTCATTGTACCTGATTTGTCCATTTGGATCTTTATTGATGTCTCAGAATACAAATCCTAGGCTGCTTCCTAACTGGCCATTGGACAACCCCACTGCATCAGTTTAGATCACAATTTAGGCCAGTCGATTGAATCAAATGCTTCGGTAAGGTCAATGAATGCTGTGTAGATTTTTTTCCCCTTCATCTGTTCCGTTGGCCGGTAACTGCTTGGTGATGATCTTATTCCTTTTTAAAGATCGGGATTATCACTGCAAACTTCCACAAGGTGGGCACTTCCCGTTTGTCAATGACATGTGAGATTAACATTGATAAGATCTCTGCCCATTGATCTGGATTTTCTTTTAGTAAAGCATTTGATAAACCATCCAGCCCTTGGGCTCTTGATATATTGAAGTAATGGATCGCTTCTCGAATGGTCTCATGATTGATTTGAAAAATGTCCCAAGTGTTCTGACCAGATTTATGATTGACAAATTTTGTCAAGGTTGGATCATAACATTTTGAGTAGTGAAGAGTCCAACATTTGGGTGAAATGGAGTTAGACATCAGTGCATCATGTGGTTTATCCAGGTTGTTAATCATAGATCATATTTGGGAAATGTATTCCGACCTAATGTTGTTAAGAATGGTCTCAGTGTCATTTCAAATGATCATTTATTTATGGGTACTCCTCCAATTTCTGTATTTTTGTTTTATTTTATTCACTTTGTATGATCGAAAAAAAGGGGTGTTTCGTTGTTTAATGCTCTAATTTCTTTGTTTTTTATTTTCTTTTGATCTGCAGTTGCCGGGCCGAACGTGTGTCTATGGGTGAAGCTTGGTTTATTTATACTTTATTAATCTCAAATGATTTCAGTAGTCCTGTATATTTCACTGTCCCAGAGATCTTCTTTGTGCGTTTGATTTTATGTGGGTCGGCATGTTGTGGTAGCTGGTTTGGTCTTATCCGTAATCTATTACGTCCTGGTATTAGTTTGAGATTTGCATTATGGGATCATGTTAAATGATGTTTAGTGAAGCACCACCTCAGCTCTAATAGATTATGGCCACTCTGTAATGTCTACACTACTAGCATTGTAGTTGGGAATTTCAATATATTCTCTGATATACAGATGTAATCTAATACCTGGCCTCTTTTTTCCCTCTCCATGTTATTGATCCTGGTTTGTCTCCTGTATGATGATCGGGTGTGAGGTATAGATTCCTTGCTGTTATGATTCGTCTCAACGCTATGCCTCTCTTTCTTGCGACGCTTAAGTTAACAGGGTCATAGTACCCATCAATGTTCCAATATTGGGTGTTCAAATCACCACAGACTATGAAGTAGAGATGATTCAATGTTTCTCTATATTTACCCAACTATAGCGCAATCTGTTCCGGCAAGTTGCGTAATTTGTTTCTTACTGGGTTCCAGTAAAGATTTATGATGATTAAAGTGATTGCATCTTTGTTGAAATTAACAGCACGTTTTCCCACCAACATTTGTATGTGAAGGTTAGGATTTTTTGTTTCGATGGTCTCAAACTGTAGAGAATTTTTGATTGCAACAAATAGACCAGACATGGGTCTGCCTCTTGGGCCTTTAAGTGCTGGATTGAGATGTAGAGAGTAGCCATCTATTATTGGAGGGGTTTGCAACCATGTGTCTTGGAGAAATATTATATCTTGAGTCAATTTTGATGGAGCATTGCAAGAAAACAAATGGGCAAACCCTCTTGTGTACCAGCTAAATAGCATGAGGGGTAGATTGTTTTTTGATTTTGTATACTAGGTGTTGCTCACTTTTGAGGTCATGAGCTCTGCAAGCCATCTCCAGTTTTCTTCAGATCCTCTTTCTGAGGACTGTGTATTTGGAGCAGTTTTCTGATAACTGATTGCTTTTTCTTGATCATTTCTTGGACATGATGTTATTTCACTTGGGCATGATCTCTCTTTTTTGTTGTCGTAACTCCTTTTCATGCCATTTGGTTTTGTGAAGTTTTGTTTCCGATTTATCACCAACTGAACAATTGTTGTCCTTTCATTTAGTTCAATTAAGTCGAAGCCCATTAGTGTCAGTCTCCAGGCTTCGTGTAATAGAAGATGTTTGATGAGTGAACTAGAAAAATGGATGTTCACTCTAGCCATTCTGTGATCATCTGGAAATTCAATAGTTAACAAATCTTCACTGGTTAATAGTCTCAGAGCAGGTAGATGATGCAATAGCCTGATGACGTTCACTCGGTTCCAAATTAAACAGTCATCTGCTGGGATTATTCTTTCCAAGGTTATACACAATGATGGTCTGATTTGAGTTCCTGTGTCCACGATTGCCAGTCTTCTATATGGAAAATGTCTCTCTTCTGCTTGGGTTTCTTTTCGTTTGATAATTCTCAGAGGAAATGTCATCAGAGTTTGGATCTTTGTGGAATTAGTATGCCTGTTATCTCTACTGTTATTCATTTTCGGGGACCTCGTTCTTAGCACGCTCCTTAATTTGAAGATTCACCTACTTTCATGATTTGGTGCTGTTTTCTTAAGTTGCTGGATGAGTTGGGGAGTCTCTGCATTCTTCTCAATTATTGTTAGTAACTTTGGGATCTCTTTGTCATCGGCTTCATTCTGGTTAATCACCAGTCCTTTGCTTGGGGAGCTAATTGGTTCTTTTGAGACTTACTGTCTAATTCCATCAGTAATAATGAATTTGTTATGTTGTTGTTCAATTACAGACGGTGGTCCTGCTGGCCTGTGGGGTTTTCGGGTTTGAGCACAATCGTCTTTGGAATCTGATGATACTGGAACACATGATGATTCCTCATCATTCATTGACCTTATTTCTGACTGGTCAGATGTTGAAATCGAGTAAGTTGATAGATCCGTAAGATCTTTAATCGATGTTTCAATAATGGCTGCAGTGTCAGCGCAGTTCTTGTTCTCAGATAGTTGTACAGACAGTTGTTCTGCTTTTTTTGTTATTACTCTTATTGTGGCTACTTTGGGTAATGTTATGTTTTTGATGAATGTTTTACTTCTATTCGAATTCTGTTTTGTAACCAACGCTAGATTATTGCTTTTCATATTTTGTACACTTTTGTCATCATGTTTGTTCTTTTTCCTTATCTGTTTTCTCACTGTGATTTTTACAGCTTGTGACAGTGTATTTGGTTTACCTTTTGATGTTTTGGAGAGGATGGTGCACATGTTCTTTGTTGAACTATTTAGGTTCAGCATTAAGAGATCCTTTTCATTTAGAGTTTTTGTTTGGTTATTAAGCGTTGCATCTGTGATGGGTAGATCATCAATTTCATTTGTCATCGCCATCTTGTCACCTTCAAGTGCGTTCACTCCCGAGTCTCCTTAGAGAGGTGCATGAGGATGAGGCGTACTACCGTAAGCTGCAACATTTTAGTGATACTCAGAGTGAAGTGTATTCTTTGCTTCGCTGTTCAGAGGAACGGATGTGTCTGTAGTTTTAGTGACTTTTCTCATCGGTTCCGTTTGTGAAGCTGCTGATGGTAGTACGCTTTCCAGCAGAATAGAATGAGGGTTTAAATCTGCAGGTTCAAGAGCTTGAGACAGTCAGCACGCTTGTTTCTCTTTTATTATCGGGTCCAATATTGTGTGGGGTAAAGAAAATACTTTGGCTGGGCTGTTATCCATGTTCTGTTGCACTCCTGTTACAAATCCTTTGACATGGAGCATTTTCGAGTATAACATGGCGAGGACAGTTGTTTGATCCTTTATCTGTTTACCAGGGCTGGACTGGGAACCAAAAGAGGCCCTGGATTTTTTTTTCAAAGTGGCCCCATATTTCGTCGAAGGAGCGTGCATAGCACGCGTGCCCAACACTTCTATGAGGGGATTGCGAGTATCCCCCCAAGAAGATTTTAAATAAAATTAGTCCAAATTAGTACATTTAAACCATGTTATAATCATATATGGATTTTAAAAATTCATGTTTTAAGTAAGTTCATGATCTCATAAAGTATATCTTCAATGATAGATGGACAAACCACGAGTGCAATATCAGTCTCAATAAACGTCAGAAACATATCAAATAAAGCATGGATTGTAACAAATGTTTTTATTAAGTAACAGAAAACTGTGAAAACTCTAGAATTGTAAAACTGCTAATAATAAATAATAAACATTCTATAGAAATCTGTGAAAACTCTAGCACTATAAAACAGCTAAAAATAAATAATAAATATACATTTTCAACAGAAATCTGCGAAAACTCTAGAACCGTAAAACAGCTAATAATAAATAATAAATATTCAATATATCTTGTAACATTCTAACTTCAAAGCAAACAGATCAATGGTGACATCACTGCCAAGTGACTAAAAGCATCACTTCTCCCTTACCTTCAGCATAAAGGCTTCCAACTGAGATTTTGAAAGATAATTAAATTGAACATATATTTTTTTTATTATTAAATACCACACATCCATGAAAACTGTAGGACTGTGGAGTCGCTAATATTAAATTATAAATATAAAATAATTAACATCTGTTGTAACAAGCTGCCTTTAGTAAGGCAAAACATTGAGCATCAATTTAAGGAATGTGCATAAAGGCTTCCAACTGAGGTATAGTAAGATATTGCATTCAGCATGTTATGCATACAGTATTAAATAATGTAAACCATGCAAAGCTGTAGAACTGTATAGAAGCCTATATTAAATAATTAACAATCTTTGTAACAAGCTACTTTTGGAGGCCAGATGATTAATGATTTCATCATTGTTAAGTGTCATCAAAGCATCTTTTTCAACTGACATAAGCATGAAGGCTTCCAAATGAGGCTGAGTAAGGGAACTGCGAAGTCTGTTCAAGATGTACTTGAGCTTTGAAAATGACCTTTCACATGCCACCTGAGAGCAGGACAATGTCAGTGTAAGCTTGTAGGCATTAGAAAGTGATCTATAGGCTCTACTGTACATTTTGAATCTTCGTAGCACATTATAGCAACATGCTATACAATTCTTGCACATTTTGCATGTTGTACTTTTGTCTCTGTCCTCAGGATCGTCACCTTCTTCAGTTTGAAAAATGAGATGAAAATGGGCCTCATCTTCTTGTGCATACAGCTCATATTCTTTATCAAGAGACATTTTGAGTCGGTTCCACTTTGATGCAAAATCAAGCAGTTCAGTCTGCAATGTTTCAGTAGATGCTTCTGAATCAAATCGTGTCAGCAAGCTGCTTAGTCGAGCCAGGGCATTACTCGGAAGGTTCTGCAGGATCTCCTGAAAGTTTCTGGGGTCCAAACATGCCAAATCTGCAAAGAGCTGACCATGGGTAGTGAACCGGCTCTGCAGACTTGTAATGATCTTGTCCATTGCAATATTGTACACTTCAACTCGGAATTTATCACTGGGTAACACGATAGGTTCATCCGCTGCAGTTTCACCAGGCATCACCTTCTTTCGACGTACTCGAGGCACTGGGAAGTCTTCTTCGACTACAACTTCACATTCCCTTTCCTCCAGCTTGTCATTTGCCCAAATTATGAACTTTCTTGTTGCATCCATTATATCACTAAAATTACGACCCTGTGTCTGTAGTCTTTCTATAGTTTCATTTACCATTCGATATGCCTGTAGCACATCCAAACCTTGTGTTTGTAAGTACAGAGATAAAGGAGTGGTATTTTTAAAAATAGATAGATACATCTGAGCAGTCAAAACAGTACGGAATGAAATGAGTGACTTTGCATATGCTTCAGCTTTGTACCTAGTATCGTCATTGAAGCGATCAGATCTGGCTAACTCCAGCATTGTTTCCACAACATCAACAAACATTGCGCGACTTGGGTCATTATATGAACCAAACATTTTAGTAAGTGCTGCATCTTTTGCCCACCATCTTGTTTCCCCAATTACAGATATTGAACGAAATCTATCCTGTTGGCATTTGTCACGCCACACGTTCATGCGGAGGTATGATTCACGAATAAATACACCACATGAATTCAACAGGCCAAACAGCGATATTGCAGGTATAGCCACTTTTGTGACATACAACATTACTAGATTAAGTACATGTGCATAGCACCACACATGAATTTGGCCTGGGGCTTTGCTGCTCAGCCATTTTGTAAAGCCATTGTACTGCCCTTGCATGTTGGAGGCTCCATCTGTTGAATTACCAACACAGTTTGATACATCAATATCCATTGACTGCAGAACATCACAGACCAGATCACACTTAGCTTTCCCAGTGGTTGATGCACAGTTTACTAGAGATATAAGACGCTCATGAACAACATCCGTAATGTATCTAATTACAATAGAGCACTGATCTAAAGCATTTATGTCCTGAGTTGTATCCAGCTGTATTGAGAACATTCTAGCTTCTCTGATTTCTTCAGCAATTCCTTTTTTCAATAATGATGAAATAATATCAATGATGTTGTTAACAGTAGTTTTTGAAATCAGTGTAACCAGGCTGCCACGCCCTTTACTACCCTTTACACGGTCATGTCGGTTTTTACTAAGTTTTCCTACTTCTTCAAGGTGACTTTTTAGTAAAGGATCAAATTTGTTCAGAAGAAGAAGAATTTCCAGAAAATTGCCATGATCCAAACTTTCATCTTCTAAGGTATGGGCTGCTTCAAAAGTTGCCCGATAGCTGAGACCTCTTTTGCCAATCAGTTTAATTGTTTCCACCACACGCTCCAGAATGGCCCGTTTCCTTTTCACTTCCTCTAGTTTTGCAGTTTTTTGTTTTTGAAAGAGACAGCTAAAAATATCAGCATTCTTTGATCTCATAAAGAAAGAGGTCGAACTATTGTTGTGTAGGTTGCTTCGTTCATGCTCATCAATTCTTTGATACATGTGCTTTTCGTCAATGCATCCTTCAATGAAAGCACTTCTGTCTGTGTTTCTGCTAAACGCAAGACACACCATGCAGAAAAAAGCTCTAGCCTTGCATGAATAAGTCAACCACTGCCGCCGTTCCCCATCTTTATGTTGATATAATTTTTTTGTATTGAAATGAATTGGAAGGTCTTCTGGTTGACATGGATGGAATTTTAAAAAGGCAAGTAGGGTTTCTGATGATGGCCTGATAAACCACTGTTTCTCCTCAACATTTTCAGCTGACTCAGCATCAGCCAGTACATCAACATTGTCACACTCTACTTCTTCAGCTTGTACGTCTAGGGAACCTTCAAAAGTTGAAGCCTCTATTTCAGTTCTTT
Organism: Ambystoma mexicanum; assembly: GCF_040938575.1. Taxonomy (NCBI): domain Eukaryota; kingdom Metazoa; phylum Chordata; class Amphibia; order Caudata; family Ambystomatidae; genus Ambystoma; species Ambystoma mexicanum. The sequence goes on from NC_090933.1 coordinate 469,083,948, forward strand.
CATCACTCTGTCCTGTACCTCCAGGTTCAGTGTCATTGGTAATTGTGGCAGAACAGCTGCTTTCTGGTCTAGGATCTTCCTGAGAATGGACATGTTTTGTTGACATAAACATGTCACTTACTTTTTGCTATTGGCTGGCTTCTTTTTCTAATTTCTTCTTTTTCTTCTCACGCTTTTTCTCAGCTCCTCCTTTAACTTGTTTTCTTTTCCCGTCATCATCTACTTTTTTATCCATGCTGAAATCTTCCAAGATAAAAGAACATTTGTGTAATCAAAAAGCTTCCATGTTTTGGTTACTTTTAACACAACAAGTATTACAATCAAGTCTGCTATTGGTCAGTCACTCGGGACAACTGTCCTGGCTGGGCTTCGTGCATATACTGTTCTGTATTTGGGTAAGGGAAAGCTGAGTTCAAGCCAAAAGCTGGACAAAGCTCGAAACTTGTAAGTTGTAAGGGCAAGTACAGGTTTTGGACACAGTCTTGATTTGGACATACTGACACTGACTATCCTTAGTTTTCTTTAGGTAGGGAAATCCCAACTTCGTATGCGGCAAGTTAGGCCTAACTCCAACTCACTTTGAAGTAAAAATAAAGCTTGAGATTAGAAAGCTAAATCTGTTGTCTGTGTCTTACTTCATTGTGCCTTCACAGCGCTCAGACAGTTACACACTCATTCATGTACCCACTAACTTACCCAAATATCCATCCACCCACTTATCCCCCCTCTCTATTTTCCCTTCATTTCATCGCATTATTGCAACTCCTATGGGAACTCCTAACAAAGCTATGGTTTTGCCTGCACGATGAGTTACATCTTTATATTAATGTCAAAAATGGCTGGTCAGGACATTTACAAAGAGGTGGATAGCTCAGCGGCAACGTGCTTGCCTTGGAAACAAGACGACACGGAGCAACACAGGGGCGATCCTCGGGTCCGTGCTTAGAAACCTCTGGGTATTAAGCGTGTTATAAATAACATATCATATCATAACCAGGTCTAACGTATATGCATGTTAGCAAGCATGATCTAAATTGCATGGATGCAATGTTGTGGGCACATACAGTTAAAAATGCTACTTATATAAAGGGAATGTAAAACGTAACTTTAAACTTCTCTGCAAATGATTTTCCCCATGTCTACTGTCAGATCCTACACACACATGATGCTGTCAATTAGCACATTTTTCTGCTGCTTGCCTTGATTATAGAGCAACATCACAATTTTGAAAGGCAATATTGGGCTTTGCTTTCCAAAGAAAAAAACACCCAACCATGGTAATGCTAGGAATCAATATAAATGACAACAATTGGGAGCGTAATGTGATTAGTAACAAGCAAGGTATGTTTGAAAAATGCAAAGGCTTACGGTCAGAAATGTTCACCGGTGTACACCGCAATCTGTGTTTGAGCTGTTGTGACACAGGCACGTGATCAGAAAATGGTGTGACAAGCAGTTACCTCAGACCTCGGGCTGCGGGCATCAACCATGAACGAGAAGCGCAGGGGAGGAGACAATCATGGTTGCACGAAATCCTGCGAAGAATTTAAAAAGAAAATGAATGAAGGTTCACTGGTCCAACCCCCTATAAAACATTGTATACATGATGTCACAGTTCACACACACTCTGCAACACACTTTTCGGCTGTGCACAAACAACAATAAAAACCATACGCTCTCTCATGCAGTGCCTGGAAGAGTTGACTGCGATGAGTGGTTCAGGCCTGTGCTATAGGGGCACCTGATGCAGTGCAGAATTAGTGGGACGTCCACTGCATTGCTGTTTGTCGTTACAACATTTGGCCTTTGCCTACCAACTTCCTAGTTTGGTAAAGTGGGTCACAGTTTGATGAGTTACTTCACCATACAGCTAGTAGTTTTGACTAGTGGTGTTGAATAAATAGTCCTTAAAATGCACAATTTGCATCACATTTTATCAAAAACCTCCCCGTTGGGTACTACTCAAACAGTCAAGACCATTTTATGCCCCGGTCCGACACTGGCTGAGTGCATGAGCGCCAGTGTACAATCACCGCCAGAATGTCAGCCTGCACCCAGAACCTCCAAGTGAGTTTGCTAACTTTGGCAGAGTAGCCTAGATGGGATAGCTCAGTGACCTCGCTCTGGCCCAGTGGGGTGAGGGTTGGTAACTTGGGGAGGGCTGCAGCCTCATGCAGGGATAGATCACACCTCCCTGACTGTGAGAGGTGAGGAAAGGGCTGAGGCCATGACGAGCCAGCCCATACACTTCACCACAAGCAGAGGGTGTTTCTGCTCTCAAACAGCCATCGTGCAGGTGTGCAGGCCTACAGGGCCGGCGGCACACGGGGAGCTTGCAGGTTTTGTGGTTACTTAGAAGATAGATGCAGATTTGTCTAGTCAACTCTGCACTGGGGTCTCCTTAATCGGATTTGTAATGGGCTTTCTGGACGCCATAGAGGATGGAACCACCCACAGGGCAGGATTTGGACCCTGAGCCCCCATGTGAGGTGATGAGCACAATGGCGGGGCACTAGAACTAATGAGATCTGGTGGTGTGTGGAGCGCTCAGAAGGATGTACTCGCACAGGAGATCATTTGCATAGGACATATTTCATTATTATGAACTACTGTTTGTTTGCTTATCCATTTGTTGATATTATAATATGTAATAAAAATTATGAAACCAAAACAAAAAAAGTGAATTTTGGAACATAAGAATGACCACCAATTTCTCAAACGTGTCTGTGCTAGTAATTCAAATGTGCATTTCTTCGGAGCATGCAATGCACGCTGGGTATGGTGCTCATTTCCTCTGTCAGAATAGTCACCCTAACAGTAAAATGTGTGCAAAGCATGAGACATATATACAGCTTTGGACAGTTTCATTGTTTAAGTTTGGGCTGTTGAGCAAAGGATGACTTTCCGATGCAGTCTCTGAGAACGTGTGCCAGGCCCGCAGGAAAGACAGTTTTTGCAGGAACACAGCTCCCTTACGGTCACTTCCTCCCTTTTGCAAACTTAGAGAGAAACTGAAACCCACATAATCCAATGTACATTTGAATACCGCGCTCAATGTCCTTTGCGATCATGATGATGCAACATATTCAGTCCTCTTGTTCTCTATTTGCTTGGTCATACTGTACACACTGCTTCAATCATCAAAGCCAAGCCTCCACTTCCATACCAACAACCACCCAGCCATCCCCAGCTCTAATGTCCATCTCTAACCTCACATGACATAAGACAGCCCACAGGCGATGTAGCCAGGCCTAAATGCGCCTATATCCTGACCTGCAACCCCCTCCTACTTCAGCACGAGGTTTGCTATAGTGCTCTACTGCTGCAATGCACCCCTGTCCTTCTACCCCTGGTGCACACACACACAACTCAGCTGGTTGTGTTACAGCCCCATAACTACGGCACCACACACACCATCACAGACACACATCCATATACACAAACACCAGCACCCTTCGCAGCACCCAGGTGTCCTTCAAGTAGGAACTCATTCAATCTACATCATGCCAGGAAAAGGCGTTATATGGATGTGTCACCTGCTTCCAAGGCGAGCACGTTGCCGCTGAGCTATCCTCCCGAGGACCAGTAAGACAGTAAGACGGCACGTGCAACATACCAGTATGCAGGTCAGACTGGCCCCAGGCCATGTTCCCCATGAACTGTCCAACTAGACGCCCCCCACCCCACGCCCCTCTTCCCTCAGTTCTCTTATTCTCCCCCTCTTTTGTGTAGCTCTCGTTGCTTGCTAGGCAGATGTGATGCATACAGACCCCACATGTACTCAAGCAGAAGCACTGGCCAGGGCAGGGGGTCCAACGATGCTCCATTTATACCTTATCCTGTCATCCATGTTCTTCTTGCACACATCATGGGCTTTGGAATTAAAACTTGTAATATTGGCCCAGTGCTGCTATTCTGTGCACGCTGCAGGACTTGCGATGAGCAGGTGCACGAGCACTGCCCCTAATTCCGATGTGAATTACACGCGGCACAGTGCCTGGCAGGCATCACTCACCTGTGGGGAGCTCATTAACACTTGCATTGCTGGCAGCTCTTGTTTTTTCTAGATGAGAAGAGCGATGTTCCGGCAAAAGAATAATGGTGGGATGGCAGCTTCCGTGGCCATTCCCAGAAGAAAGTAAATTCTCAGGATCCCCCCCACACACACACACTCCCACACTGTGCCAGCGCTCCGCCAGACGGGTCCTGACCTCCGCCACGTCTTCACGCATGTCAAGTGAGTGTACTGGATTTCAGAAAGCATGCTAGAATAATGCGACTTACAGCGCTATGTCTTGAGTCAGTCATTCATTCTCCAGTCTGGTGCAAGGACAGCCTAGTATGTGCTCCAGCGGCAGAGTGCGGGCGCTTAGTGAAGAGGGTGACGGTCCCCTGCCTGCTACATGTCAGACACTGGAAGTCAAGTGCAGCTTATTACTGAGCTGTAATTGCAAACATGCATCCCATAATCCCATAATTATCCAGGCTTTGGGAGTCTGCAGAGTCGGTTTTGTCTACTGCCCAATAACAGGGCTCTGGGGAATTATTTGAAGGCTGGCCAGGCAGCGCAGCAGGTTTACTATACTGACGAACTCACACCGCACGTTGATCAGGGCACAAGTCAAGGGTACACGTTGGGGGACGGAGTCCACCCACTTTTTTCAGAGGGTGGACTCAGTCCCCCCCAGCTAAAATGAGAAACATTGAATGTCTTCTTTGAATTTATGCATTAAAGCCGAGGATCGAACTACAGTTGTCAGAGTAGTAGGCTGGACACTTCACCAGTGCACTATATAACTTGATGAAAAATAACAAATAACTAAAGGTAAAATGTCTCATTTCGGTACTGCAAGTCCCAGAAAAACATTCGTATTGCTCCACACATATCTTTTAACGTTTTCAAAAAACACCATTAGAAGAAAAAATCCTCTCTGGGCTTCGTGTGTGTGTTGTTTTTATGAAAGGCAAATGCCATTCGTCCTGTGCAATTTGGCTGGTTTAATGAAATATGCATATTTAACATTGATATGCTATTTATGGCAACGTCACATTCCCTTCCATTTGTTGATGAGTCCCCCCACTTTAATTTTTAGGACTTGACCCCTGACGTTGATGATATGTATCTCGAGTCGAGGTACATATCATCAACGTGCAGTGTGTGTGTCTCGCTTCTTACCTGAGGCTGACAATCCATCGATCTTCGGGCTTGCCGTTGCAGGGCCTCATGCAGCACGGACCAGCTGCCTGCCTGCAGTGCCTGCTAATGTGTGCACTGCACTCTGTGCCGCAGGCTGGGCTGCAGGCAGGGCACGTGCGGTTTCAATCTGGTGCCCCAGCCGAGGAGGCCCTGCGCAGGGGCGGGCCCGGCCCAGCCCAGCTGCTGGGAAGGAAAAAAAAAAATGACGGTGCCTCTGCAGGGCACGTGCCGTGCGGTTCCAATCTGGTGCCCAGCAGCCAGCCCAGGGGGCCCTGTGCAGGCGCGGGCCCAGCCCAGATGCTGTGAAAAAAAAAATGACGGTGCCTCTGCCTCGGTCAGTGGTGGCAGCCAATTCAAGGCAAACCACCCAGGCGGAGCAGAGAGGACGCGATGTGTAACACATGTATCCTTCCGCTCAAAAAGAGGCCCTACAGCCCAGAGGCCTACCGGGGGATGTCCCGGTGTCCCGGTGGGGCAGTCCAGCCCTGCTGTTTACCGATTTGTTTGTATAACTTTATGAACAGTGCTAATACAGAAGATAAGATCGAAATTACTACAAAGTCTTGATCTTTGCCTACATTTTCGTGCACCACCCCTTCTGGGTATTTTAGATTTTTTCTGTCTATTTGTATTACTTTGGAGTGCGTACTTTGGCTTTGGTCAGTAGCTGAATTCAGATGCACTTTTGAGACTTTCTCATTATGGGTCTCCTTATAGGTGATCTTATAGGTTTGTAATGCCGGCCATTCTGAGATAGTTGGCACTATGTTTAGATTTAGATTGCTCTTATTGCTAACCTCTTCAATAGGGAGTGCGTCAACTTTTTTCTGACACCATTGTCAATGGCGTTTCTAGTAAAGTTGGTCTTGGATTTCTAGGTTGTTGCAACTACGTCTTAGTTCGTCTGCCATATATTGATGTTGCAGTTCAGTAATTATTGAACCTTCATCTACTTGTAGACCCATTTGTGGACCACTTGATTTGTTGACCATTTTTTCTGCAAAAATGGTACAAGGAGGTTTTAAACTCATAGGTTTCGAGATATTTGGTTTCTTTGCCAGGAATGTAGGTGACCATTGCTCATGATAAGTGTATTCATGCTTTCTTTTCAATTGAAGAAATGTTTTTTTGTGAACTGGCACGTCTATCAAGCAATTTGTATCCTGAATAGGCGGAGCATGTAATTGGCAAACATGTTGGTTTTGTGATTGCGTTACGCAGCACAGAAACTGCTCGGTGTGGTAGGATATGCTTCCTGTGGGGCGGTTGTTACACTGCTCATCGCCCTCGGCTCCGACTCCTGAGCGTCCTTCACTCTACTCTGCACTCAAGACTGCTCGCTGCCGTCTCGGGCAAGCGAGCAGCATAGATCCGACGGCACCTCTCTCGTCTTATCGCCATCCGGTTACAGCATCTGGTAAGTACTCTGTTGTTTCGCCTCCTTCAGCTATTAGTGCTGCATCTATCAGATTAGTAGATGCATCCACTTCAATGTCACTTCCATTTCTCTTTTTATTGGATGCAGGCTTCCAACTATTGGGGAGGTTCAATTCAGACAATGGTGTGTTGATTTATAAAGTGTTTATATGTGTGCCTGCCCGTGCTGTAATTTCAACTTCTACAGTGAACGGAGGTGAAGGGTGGATCTCATGTTGGAGGTGAATTGACGTTGGAGCTTGTATTTGGAGCCCACCACTCTCCGACTAGAGGAAAACTATCAGAATTTCAGGAAACTGTTGAAAACTCATCTGTTCCAGTGAGAAGCTTCATTAGATAAAAGTTAGCCAGCACCCTCACTATCATTATTAGTATGTCTTTAGGAGGCTCTGTCCTTTCTGTATTTCCGCGCCCTGATGCTTGCAGGCTTGCACCACGTTACAAGCATATATAAACATATAAAACATATTTGTGAGGAGAAATTGTCACTGTCTCTGTTACTACATACAGTGTGGTCACATGTTCTTTAGTGCACAAGTGTATATCTGCTACAAGTTTGTCACTTGCTACTCTTAACTCCTCCTCACTCTCATCAGGCAGATTAGAATCATCAGCTCCTTCACACAGATGATTTCTCAGCAGAGCTCCAGGTTGAGCACATTCTGTAGCAATGACGGCATGACGTGCCATCGTACTTTCCTTTCAGCAAAACGTCTCATGTCTGCGATAGATGGGCGGATGCTCACCGCTCTTAGGTCTGCTGTCAATTTCTAATTTCCAAAAGATGCCTCACGGTCACACAGTCACTCTGCCTCCACTCCTCCTCGCCTCTGCCGACTATGGGGATTTTAACCAAAAAATAAAACAGTTTGCACTGAAAACAGACTGGGCAGCTCACATAGTCATTCTGCCTCCACTCTGCCTTGGCTCCACGGACTGTGGGGATTTTGACCACAAAGAAAAAGTTTCCACTGAAAATAGATTGGGAATCTCACACAGTCACTCTGCCTACAAAAAGTATTGCAATGTCTGATTTGTCTTCTAGCAAAAGACCTGACATTGTTTGTGCGTCTTGTCAATACAATTTCTATTAATCTCATGTACAACTAGTGTACATTGAGGAGAAAATTAAACACAGCGCAGAAGATGTTTGGAAAGACATTTACCTGTATTTGCCTGTGGAAGAACACTTTGACACAAGTGAGGCATTATATGTTTGTAAACACTGTGTCAGGTTTTTATAACAGAAAATATGTTCTCATAGAAGTGTTTTGAATGACACGGTAGTGCCTGATATCCCTCTTGTGCTTCAGAAATGTACAGTATTTGAAGTGATTGAATTGCAAACAGTTCATCTTTTCCAAATTGTTGTTAGATTGCAAAAAAAGATTTCTAAACTACCTAAACAATCTTTAGTGCAAGGTGTGCGTGGCAAAGCTGTATATGTACCTCTCAATTTGTGAGAAAATGTCAACACTCTAGGAGTGAAGCTTGACATTGCAGATTCTTTGTTTGTTTTAGTAAATGGTGTTGACACAATAGACAAGATCATTTGGCAACAGCTCATAGATATTGGAAAGATGAAAGATGCTTTAGCGTTTCTACTGGAGTACAATAATTTGTACAAAGGCATACTTACTGTACCAGACTTCGGTATGTTTGATTTTGAGTTAACAAGCAAAAACAGTGAAGGTCAGTTGCAATGTCTAACTGTTGAAGAAGGGAATAGTTTCCATGAACAATACACTATTCATCCTGTACACTCAAGTGAAGTCATGGACGACAGTTAAGAATTATACCAAATGAAAGCAGCAGCAGGTGCACCAATCCATGTGTGGGAAAACACTTTAGAAGCTCATTGTTTCCCTGTACATTTTCCTACTGGAGAAGGAGGCAGATAGGATAATCGGAAGCTTCCAATTTCTTCTTCAGAATATCGTTGTTCACAAAAGTATTCTGAAGATTCCAGATTAGGCGTGAATGTGGAATATATTTTTCACATATTTAATGAAAGTGAATTTTTGACATTATCTTATGCTTTTCCTCATACGCTTCTGGCAGGAACTAGATTTCAAAATGTTTGTACATGTGAGGTGCTGCTAGAGGTAAAAGAAAAAAATGAAATTTTAGGAGGAAACATTATCAATATGCGTGCAACAATGAGAGGATCTAAGGAATATTGGTAATGAAAACACACAGAGGTTCGATGCGTGATCAGAAATGTGGACCCTCCAACTTGGTTTGTGACATTAAATTGCACTCAGTATGTTTGGGATGATCTTGCAGATTCATGAAAATAATAATGAGTTTAAAAACATCCTAGTAACACTCCATCTTCTACTTTACATAAAACACGTAATATCCTATTCCTGCATTTCAAACTTTCATTGTGCATGTTTATATTCACAAATGATATAAAATATATATTTTAAAACTTTGGTTCTAACAACATTAAGTTAGCATGCTTACCCTTTCTCAATCTAGCTTGGTGTGTGACTATAGAGTCAATACAAACAAGCCAATCTACTTCTGTACGCGCCCATGTTATGAAATGCCCACAGTGAATGGATGTCCTCTCATGAAAAATAATTGCACAGGTCTTAAACATTTTCTTACCAATAGAAATGTAACTATTTCCATAGTTCAATACTGATGTGTTTATTTTCCAACCGTCTGCACTGTATCTTTGAAACATACTCAATACATATTATTTTGCAGTGTAGATTGTAAATTACAACCCCAGTAACTGCATTGCATGTCATGAAATGCTTTAGTTAGAAGATCAGAAAAATTTACACTTTTCTGATCAGGTATAGGAACATATCAAAATCTTTCAGATATATCATGGGTAGTGTAATCTTTTGTACATTGTGGACACATAGGATTCCACTCGTAACTAATTCCTACATATTTATCTACACTAAGAGTTTCCTGCAGTAACAAATCGAAGACAGTCATTAATAATTATTGACTATCTTCCTGTGTATTTTGAGAAAATTGTTGATTTCCACTTGCCTGCAGCCACTACATTGCGGATTGGCATTTCCGAATGTGTACTGTGTGGTTTTTCATCTACAGATATTTTAAGAAATGAAGGATAGACACATAGCTGCTTGTTTGCTGTGGAAACTATTTCTTGTATCAATGGTGTACTTTGAAACAACATACACAAAGCTGCATTAGAATAGCATTCAACTACTGATTCGTTACTAAATCTGCAATGAGAGTTTGCCATAGTTGAAAAACTCTCCAACAGTGGTAGATTCTGTTGTTTTTTTAATCTTAAGAAGAATGATTTTATTTGTATGTAGTTTCACTGACTCCTTATGTTTCCTGGCTAAGTGCTTTGTAGGTACAGGTATACGGTTCAGGTGGGGAGCACAGTACATGTAATCTATTATATTCTTCAATGCAAGAAATGTCAGCAGCAGGGATGTCATTTCACCAAAATGCCTGGGGTAGCAAAAGTGACATCACACAACCCTTGACCTCTGATGACATCACAGGGAGTGATGTCATTTGACCCCACCCTGAAGTGACATCAAAGGAAGCAACGGAACACAACCTTTCACCCCTCGGCCAAACAGGAAGTGGCATCACATAGAATTGTTTCAAAGTACACTACGAACAATATGGTTATGATATCACTGTAAAGTGATATACATTTCACACAGGAATGGATCGCCATATGTATCGTTAATATCAGTGTGTATAGGCCCATATCACCAAATCACTGTGAATGCAAAAGACTTCCAAGGCCAAATGATAATGATGTGTTATTATATAGCACTTACACATAAGTATGATCATATGATCATGATATGTTATTTATAACGCGCTTAATACCCAGAGGATTCTAAGCGCAGACTTGGGAATCGAACCCATGTTGCTCTGTGCCATCTTGCTTCCAAGGCGAGCACGTTGCCGCTGAGCTATCCTCCCGGGACACATATGGAACAAATATACATACAATATCACCCAACCTGTGTTGGTACTCATACATCAACCTCAGCAGGATGAAAGGTTGAGTTCACCTTGCTGGGAGTTGAACCTGCAGATCACACACACATTAAGAAGCCAGTGCTCTAACCACTATGCTATCTTACCAGCTATAGCTATCAGTCAGAAAACCAGCCACTCCAGAAACAAAGAGCCACAATCTGCTGCCAAAGCCCATGAGCCTCAATCTTAATAAAATAAAAAAAATAATGATGTTTCTTTCGTTTATTTTTAGGGGTAGCAAAGCAGACCACATGGGTAGCAAGGGAGTCCTCAGGGGTCGCATCTGCGACCCCTGACATCCCCTAAATGATGTCCATTGTCAGCAGTCACTTTTCTTTCATCAAACTTGATTAGAAATAAACCTTCAATATTTTTCAGACGTGACAGAGCTACATATGACATTCCTGTAACACTGTAGGACCAATGCCAATAAGTGCTGCATCTATAGTCAACCCTTTTGATTTATGAATTTTAATTGCATATGCAGAGTGCTCTTTTCACAAAGGTATGCTTAAAAGCATGAAACGTGCAGGGGTCTGAGAAATCTATAGTATGGTGCTCATTGCGCACTATACAGGTGAGTCCTTGCAAGGGAAACTCTGGTTATCCCACTGCCAACATACATGTCAGCCAGCTCATAGTGTGTTTAGTACATCTAGCTGATTGTCTGATTTTTCCACCCATCTAGATGCAATGACTGAACTAAGTGATACCAAATTTGACAATGTAAACTATATAGAGGTACAACAGACTAAAGCTCCCAGTAGCCTCAAGGGAAGTGTAACCAATGCCCCACTGGCAGAAACAAACCATGTTAAGGGGCCAACAACCTCCTCTGATGACTCAAAGTGTATGCACCCTTTAAAATGTTCTCTACTTAACACCAGATTGCTAGTAAAATATGCCTTAGAAGTTGCAGACTACATTGTAGAGGAGAATATTGACATCTGTGCCCTGTCTGGAACATGGCACATGCAGCAACAGGCCCTTTGCTACTTCTAGCGGTCCCTGGTGGCAAAGGCAGTGGGCTTCCACTTATTATTTTTAATGACCTGCCCATCCGACAGGTGAATGTGGTGGAAATACCAAACTGTGAAACTCTATCTGTCAAGATTTTATTAAATCCTAATACTACACTAACCTATACATTCTGTATCATCTGCCTTCTTCTATACGGGATTTCGTAGCAAACCTAAGTGAAATGATTTCTTCTACCCTTAAACCTAAATCTAAAGTGGTCATGGTTGGAGACTTCAACCTGGGTTTTCACAACTCATCAGACTCCCTGGCAAAAGCGACTATGATCCCACAGGAAAATCTGGATTTCACTCAACATCTCTTGCAACCAACCCATTCCATTGGCAGAATACTTGATTGGCTAGCATCACACGAAATTGAACATGTTAAGATGAAAGTTAAACCATTTCCATGGTCATATCACAATTTCATAAACCACTGATCTCTACCTTAAAGATAGTTAAAAAAATCTGTCTCAATTTTACGAAAACATACTTCTGGGGCGTTAGCTCCTTTATTTGCCCCATATTTAATTAACCGTGCTCAGTATAAGTCAGCAGCTGACTTGTCAGCTCTATAAAACAGGATCATGACCAAAGCTGTGAATAGCCTAGCTCCCAGAAGCTAAGACCAGGAACGACCATTCCATCTAAAAGCTGGCAGTCATAACCTGAAACTTAAGAAAGGTATGGCCTTGTGGAAATGGCAACAAACACTGTCTTTAATGACAAGTCCCATTACACCCAGGCAGCCAAAAGGCAGCAAAAAGACCACAAGGGGGCTAGCTGTACCGCAAACAAGTGCTCTTATGAGAATAGGATTAAGACTGCTGCATCAGACAGAAAGGAACTTTTTTAGATCTGAAAGGGGGTCAAGTACACCTGCCCTATTACCATTACAGTCGTGAAATACCCATACTGGTGCACCCAAATTGAATAGGCTATGTCCAGTAAGATCTCCATGATCAAGGGCGACATTGTATCTAGGTTAGCCAAATTTAATTTTTCTCCCCCTGCTGTTCAGGTTCAGTACCAGCCAGCTCTACCTAAGCCTTTTATTTTCTCAGAGGTGACTGACCAGAGGTCTGGGGTATACTAATCCGGATAAAACCCTCTAGCTGCAGATGAGAAATCTGCCCTGACATAATAGTCAAGGCTTGTGACCAGTCGCTTGCCCCTCTGATCATAAAATATCAGTCCCTATAGATGTCAATCAAGCATGGATCAGGCATCTTCTAAAGAAGCCTTCATTGGATCCATATACGGTGGATAATTATCGACGAATACTAACTCTCCCGTCCTTCTGAGGGTTTGGACAAAAATGCGCATGGACAGATCCAGGTGTTCCGTGTTCCACATAGCATACTAGGCCATAAACAATTCGGATTTTCAGAGTGCGCATAGCACTAAGTCCACCATGCTGGATCTTAAGACCAACATTCTACAACTCATGGATAAGGGTAAAAGATCATTTTTGATGCTCCTAGATCTTAGGGCGGCATTTGACTTAGTGGATCATTCCATCTTAGCCAACAGATTGCTAGAGAGGGCCTTTTTTTTCTAAGGAAGCAGTCAGCTGTGTGCTCTCATTTCTGTCAGACCGGACTGCCAAGGTCTTCCATGAGGATGCTATGATAGAAGGTGTTGCTTTGAATTCTGGAGTGCCGCAAGACCGTGTCTATTCCCTACCCTTTGCAATATCTTTATGCTCACTCTGTTTGATCAACTGGATGCTGAAGTTACCTGTCATGCCAACTATGCCAACTATGCTGACGATACTCAGGGACTTTTTCCACTTTCAAGTGACTACCTCAAAGACACTGAGGTCATCAACGCCACGTATAATCAGATATACTTCTAGATGTTGCATAATGGCCTACCCCTGAACAACTCCAAAACAGAGATCATAATCTTGGGCACTGGTTCTATGTTTCACCACTTAGATCACGCCTATTCTTCCCTTCAAATTGACGACTGTCTTCTCCCTACTCTCAGGAAAGTGAAATGCCTGGAAATTACCATTGATCAAGAACTCGCAATGAGGGCTCATATCAGTTGTTTAATGGCAAAATCATTGTATGACATTAAACATCTGGCACAAATCAGACCGTATCTTGATGCATCCAGCTGTGCCACTTTAGCCAGGGCTATCATTGGGAGCCACTTGGACTATTGTGCCAGTATGCTAGGAAAAACGAAATAATCCACCTGCAAGTTGTTCAGAACAATGCAGTGGGGGTTGTAGTAGGTCTGCTTAAAACTGATTACTTGTCAGCAGCACAGAGATCACTGCACTGGCTTCCTATAGCAAAGAGAGTCATGTTTTGTACATATGCCTTGCACACTTCTGCTTGCATTGTAAGAGCCTGTCTCACTTGGTAGCAGAGCTCAAATGGCTACCGGACAGGCGTCGTTGAAATCCGACAACAGTGGCCTATTCCAGATGTAAGGCAGAATTGCGTAGGAGTGTTATTGTGCATGTTGAGATACTGCCAGAATCACTGTGGAAACTGCATCTTCTATCTTTGATTGTGCTCCTACCGAAATCATTGTGTGTGGGAGGAGGTAACAATGACTCACAACGACAGCACCTGATGCGGAGCATCACAGAGTGCGTAGGAGTGTTTTGTCTGTGTTGAGATACTGCCAGAATCACTGTGGAAACTGCATCTTCTATCGTGGATTGAGGAGCTAACAATGACTCAATACGACAGCACCCGACGTAGTGCGTCACAGCGTTCATAGGAGTGTGTTGTCCATTTTGCATGGGGTGTGCGGGCTGCAAGGCTGGAAGATTATAAGATCGAACCATGTCCAGTCGTTTCCCTGTAAAGAAAACTGGTTATGTCTCTAACGTGAGCATCAGCCTGTATGAGACACAAAGCCTTGTGAGCAATGCCCCCACTCCCAAATTCCTTTCCTGCTGCTGCTACTGAACTGAGTGGAACTCACCCCTTAACTCTGCTCCAGTGATGTTGTCTGACTGCAAGATCCGAGGAAGCGACCGCCACCGTACCTCTTCTAACCGTAAGTGCTGCTGCGTGTCCCGCAAGACTTTGTAGTTCCATCGCGTCAGTGGCCAATGATGTATTTTTAGACTGCATCTCCAGCAGTCCTGTGCCCACAAACAATGAGAAATCACAAGTCTCCTGCATTGAACCTGGCATATGTGTGGATTTCCATGAGATATGCGATGATCGAAGCTTTGACCTTTATACACAGGGACTCAGGAATCTAAAAAGGGTTTGTTTGAATTCGTACGCGCCTGATACATTCTTGCCATCAGATGTTCTATGCCTGAGAATACCGTTACTTTGAGTCCTTGCATGGCATATTGTGGACTCGATTTCAAGTTCTACTCTGGCCACTGCAAAAAGAGTGACATGATTATGAGGAGGCATGAGACATATGAATACAACTGTGATGGCAACTTTGAAAATAGCCTTAAAAATATATCGAGGCCTATGGACATAACCTCACATGTAACGCAGGAATCCAGAGATAAGACTGCAAACAGTGAAAATAGCACAGACAAGGAATTCATGATTGAAAACGAACTCCCACTGAACACTAATGTGTCTTTAGCTGCTTTTGAGAGTGTACAAAGTGAAGGCAGTACCCGCAAATCACGGAGACGTGATTTGGTTGCTGTCACTGACAAGGTATTGCACAACCTGATTTTGTTAAACTCCAAAATAGGGAGACAACAAACACTTGAGATTGATCCTGAATCTGAATACAGTGTAACTGCAAACGAGTCCGGAGTTCACAAACTCCAGTTAGCAGCAGTTCCCCAGGAACAGTTGTCAACGACTGAGAGGCTTGAACCACACTCAAGCGAAACACTCTTGATGCCCCATTAAAACAAAAGATAGCAGAATCCAGCAGTGAACATACTCATAAAAAAGACACTTGTTAAAAAGACCTATATGAGTGAAAGGAATCCAAACATTGAGTGAAAATCACTCCTCCGTATCATCTGACAATTCAGCCTCTGATTCTTCTAATGTTACGCACGAAAGCAATAAACCCAGTAGTCGTGCCGCTTACCACGATGTAAAACAGAATGGTAGAAGACAGAACAAAAATCTCTACAGAAATTTTGCAGAACAACTGACCAAAGATTTAAATGCTTTAATAATGGCCGCATTGAAAACTCAATGGCACCTTTTACAAAACTCTACGAGCAACTAAATGAAAACTTAAAAGACCAGAATACTCTGATTGCTCTTTTAAATACAAAAATGCTGTTGGTAGAAAATGAAATAGCGATAAACAAACAGGTCCTGACGATTGAATGCACCAGGTCAGAGGTAAGCTCAAGAGTCATGATGGAACAAATTAAAAATAGTGTCGACAATAAGCGCCTATTAGCTGAAGTTGCTCAAGAGATGCTAGCACTACTGAAAATGAGAAAGTTTGATAATGAGCCAACTGTGAGAAGAGCTGCCGTACCAGCTGGATGAAAGTCGGCTGATTCTCATCTTGGTGCGAGATGACAAAAGAAAAAATCAAGATGATGGGATGACTGTTGTAACTGACAGCATCACAATCGATCTCAGAGATGATCCACACTTGGGCGGTGAGGATTCAGACATTGAAACACAAACAGACAACTACATGCACAAATCTAATGAGAACACTAATGATCAACAGAAAGCAGAAGGTAAGACAAAACATAAAGAGAGAACCAAATCCAGTGAAACTGCTATTCCTTCAACTTCGGCGAATGCAGATAGAGTCGTGGACAACCCTGATCTTACTGGGTCTCAGCCCAATACAACTGTGAACTCTGAACAGTCTATAGTGCAAAAAACCTCTAATAATGAAAGTGTTTCAATTGAAAGCGCATCGTATTCTATCTTCAATCCTAGGACTAAAGAGATAAACAAAAAAAAATCTCCATCAAGACTGTAAAAAAAACAAAAAATCAGACGTGTGACTCAAAGAAACAACTCACAGTCTTTCTTATGGAATATCAAAGCTTTTAACAACATGGCCTTGTTAGGCAACTCACAGGGAAAGCCAAGCAACAAGCCTGTGTTGCCGGAAGTTGTACTTTGTGCTGAAAACAAAAAAGATGAGAGCAACAGCACAGCTCTTGCAGGATGCACATTGATTGATTTAATGAATATGTCAACATATGACCTAAATTATGGCGATCTAGATGAGGAGAGTGTGAACTGTGCTCCTCCGATGGTGGGTGAGGAAGAGATTCTAAATAATCCCACATGCTGCTCCCAGCCAGCACACATTGTAAACCATCAGGATACAAGTAGCAGAAGATGCTTCATGGTGAAAGCGGAAGACCTGAAAAGTAGTGAAACAACAGTGAACCCAATGGAGGCTGGAAATGTTAGAACATTCCTTACCTTGGATGAGAGGAGATCGCAAATTGAAGCTACAAATGCAATAAAAACTCAACCGGGTAATGAACTCCGAAACAGAGATCCTCAAAAGAGAGAATGTGCAAGAACGCCAAAAAGTTATGGCAGATGCACCTAGATTCAGAAAGGTGACATTTGATCTAACCAAACACAGCAGTTGGGAAAAGGTGCAAAACAAAAACAAGCATCGTTTGCTAATACGCGAGAAACCCAATATAAGAAGAGTGCAAAAACAACGGCAAACTTTTTGCAACGGCTAGAACGTTTGGTGAATGAGAAGGATGGACTCATATTAAACAGGAAAAACGTACTTAGACTCCTCCATCACATTCCACATTTGACGACTGTGGTTTCTGATGACATTAGAACCGTGGAATTTGAAGATGAAAGCAAATATGATTGCGTAGTTTTGCACATTGTTTCCAGTATCATACGAGATATGATAATGGACGCGATCCACCTCATCAATTCTCTAGGGTTTGACATAATTGAAATCTATGGGGGAAAGGTGGTCTTAAAGCCTACTGGCCGTGAGGTGTTCCATACCTCTATAGCCCCTGAAAGTCGACCTGCACTGTACTCAACAATTAAGAGAAGCTACCCACTAAGATGGTTTAAAAAAATGACAGTGAAGATGGCTCAAGTTGGTCAACAAATAAGGACATTGTAAAAATCACAGTGACCAACAAAAAAACAGGTAGCTGAAGAAAAAATTATCTCATCAAGGAAAAGTGTGGCAGAAGACATTGATGATCAAAAATGTAACTGGGTAGCTAAAATCCTGAATGGAGAGAATGATAGCTAATGCCAGTCTACCCACAAAGAGGAAGGCTTTTATATCGGATCATGGAGCACCAGAAGACATGTTCAACTATGTAAGGAAGAACCAATAGATCTCTGACGCAAAGATATTCTGTGCCTGCAAGAAACATGGCTCCAGAAAACCCTGCTTGCCGCAGGATACGAGATAGCAATTAATCCTGCCATAAAAGGCCTGAAAGGCTGCCCAATGTTCGGATAACTCACTCTGGTAAAAACAGAGAGTGGTGCTCGGATATTACATGCGGATAATTTTTCTCCATATATTCAAGCCATTATCATCCAGTTACCAACTCAACTGGGAAAAATATGTAAAAATCTTATTTTGATCAACATATATTGGCAACATGATGCGACAGACAGGAAAGTTTCATCAATCAAGAATCAAGAATTATAACTGATATCTATGAGAACGAAGCAGATGCACACGTCTTAATCTGCGGAGACCTCAACATAGACTGTCTCCATAAGAATAATACTTACAGCACAAAAAAAGAGCAAGGAACAGTTATGATGCTTTGAAAATGTGGCTCAACGAAATGAAAGTATGGAACCTAAGAATGCTAAACGGAAACACCATAGGTGATGTTCCTCCACAACCAACTTGGCAAAGACAACAACAAACCTCAATTATTGGATACATGTTTGCATCTGAAAGAATTACATTGCAAGTTAAAACTTTACGAGTTATAAAGATGACACATAGCGATCACAATATGCTCAAAATCGGCATAGACACAGGATATCTCAGTACCAGAAAAAATGAGGTGACGGATCCGCTCTTAGTTGAGCCTGGACGGAATCAACTTTGACTAGATGGAGCTAAAATTGATACTCTGTTAAAGTCATTATGGAGAAAACAAGATAAACGGATAGAATATACCACGTTACTGGATCTCCATCGAGAGACACATGCTCATACGAACAAACCGTATTTTAAAAAATTGCATGCATGGGATTCTGAAATAGCCAATAAGAAGAAAGAACTAAACAAAGCAATCAGAAACTGAAAAAACAAACAGTCGGCTGAGTGTGAAAGCATGATTAAGCGAGAAAAGCAATGCTATAAAAATTGACTAATTAGCTATAGATCTATCATTCTCAAAGGTGATGCCGAATTTATGATGAAATTACTTGCCAACAGAAACACAGGAGATATGTGAATGAAACGACAGCCCTGCAAGGTTCCCTAATAAGTAACATGGTGTCTGAGAAATTAAGGGTTGATCACTACACCGCAAGTTTCTCAACCCCAGGAGTCATCATTGACAGGCAACCATCATTAGAGAGAGAGAGTGGCCGATTAGGATCGACAAAGATGATATTTTAAGTAACATCATGAGACTCAGCACCTCCAGAGCCCCTGGTCCTGATGGGCTCACAAATTACCTCCTTAAACCACATCCGGAATACTGGGCTTTTGTAGTGTATTGTTTGAGGCAATTCTGTGAAATCAAAAGATCCCAACATCGTGGAGGAGCGCAATCATGGTTCCCATATTTAAGAAAGGCACACGATCTGAGCCTAAGAACTATTGCCTGATTGCGCTCCTCGATGTGATAGGCAAAATGCTTGCCACTCAACTGCAGGCTCACCTATTAAAGTTGATTCAAGAATCCTCAAGATTTGATATACGCCAATCAGGATTTGTAAAATGAGTTGGTTGTAGCCTGAACTTAACAATCATAAACGTTTTCAAGATGGAATCTATACACCAAAAGAAGAAAATCTATGTAGCTTTTATTGAATTATCAAATGCATTTGACAGTGTCAATCGCAAATTGTTATGGTCAAAGTTATCTAAATGGAAATGCCCAGAAAAGTTACTTTGCCCTATCAAGGAACTTCATTATGCGACTGAAATTAAAATGAGACTAGACAATGTTTTAACCCTAAGCGCCACCAATCAAGACCAATTGTGGCGTTAAACAGGGATGCCCTCTCACGGCAACCTTGTTTTGCTTATTTCTCTCGGACATTGGAGAAACGTTAGGCTCTGTTAGCTGATTGCCTCCAAAAATCAACGGCACTGAAATAAATTGGTTACTTTATGCAGACAACATAGTCCTGTTGGAATTGACCCAATTGGACTTAAATGAAAACTAGCTGCGTTAGAAAGGTATGTTGCTGTGAATAATCTAAAAATCAACCCAGCCAAGTCAGAAGTTCTGATCTTACAAGATCTAACAAGAACAAAAGAATCCAAGAAAAACAATGATCCCATATGGTGGCTGAATAATGAACCTCTGAAATGTGTAAAAAAAGCTAAGTACCTTGGCATGTGGCTAAACAGTAATTTGAATGATGCCTATTGGGTGGATAATGCAAAACAAAAATGCAAAAAAACTAGCGTGTCAAGGTGCCATAATAAACAGGAAATACAGGACATTTTCCCTGAAACCAGTGATCACTCACTATAACCAAAAAGTAGTGCCTACACTAATCTATGGCGCTGAATGTGCACTGGGAGCCCCCTCTTCTTTGTGGCTGAAACTGGAAAATCTTTATTGAAGGAGTATACTAAATCTGCATAAAGGCCTCCCAATAATATGCTTGCGATACGAGTTTGGCCTAATTTCCATTAATGCGAGAGTCCTTGGGAATATGCACTCTATATACAGAAAGACCATTCTCGACAGTCAAGCACCGTAGTTTGACATCTTGGCTGATTTAGCACAAGGGAGTTCTGACTCCAGTCTGACCAAATGGGCTCTTGCTTCAGAAAAACATCTAAAAGAGCTAAGCACTGACTTGGAAAGCTTAAAAAATAATCCAAACCAAGTGAAAAAAAACTTTGGGAACTAGATTGGTGGAATATTGCAGACGGCAGAAATCGATAAAAAATGATGAAAGACACTGCTTAAGAAGATAAAAGATGAAATAACTTGCCACAATACTTGGAAAAATCACCAAATATAAAGCACCAAAGGACTCTGATGAATGTCCATCTCAACTTGTTTGATACAAATGTAAGCTTAAACCTTAGACACAGAAATTGTGAAGTGAACCAAAGCTGCGGATTCTACAAAAACCAGCACAAGACTTTAAAGCACCTAACTCTGTATTGTCCTGGGTTTGCGATCATTGAGAACAATTCACCTAGGTCATATGATAATGAAAAGTCTGTCCCTAAGTGGGGAAGACTGGTGGTTGCTGTTTGCTAATGCTAAAGACAAAGTAGCGTATGCCCAGCTAAACTTCTTGTGCAAAATTAATTTAAGTCTAACAGCAACTAATGAGACAAACTAAACTTCTGAAACTGTAAAATGAAAAAGGATGAGCCACATCTGAATTGGATACAGCCAAGAGAAATGTGCAAGGCAATTATGGTTGATTGATAACCTGTGACAGATCTTTGCTGTTTCCTTTGGCTTTTGTATATTTTTAGAAAACGTTTGTTATAAACTAACTAACTAACTAACTAACTAACTAACTAACTCAATAAATAAATAAATACATACATAAATAAAAAATAAAAAAGTTGGATGCTTTCCAATCTCAAACCCACGGTTATGGAACGCTCTTCCACCTGACCTGAGGTTGTGTCCTAGTCTCTCCAGTTTTAAAAACATCCTGAAAACCTTGCTATTTGAATGAAAGTGAACTCTACAATGCTATACTTGCTCTTGGTTTCACCCTCTGATCTCATTGTTTTAGATGTCTTGTTGTATGTCTGTCTCAGCGCTCTCATGCGTCAGGGCTTATGTCTTCAGCGCTATACAAATACAATGAATAAATAAGTACAATCAAATGAGTTTCTTCTGCACAAGCAACCTTTACTTAAACATGTCCAATGTTCTACTGTGCGGAAAAGTGTGAAATGCAATCAGTCTTTCCATCACTCCATTGACTAGACCAATTCCAACATTCAAGATCCTCTTTAACATTTCTTGTGCATTGATACACAGTTTTCACACTGCTTCTAGACCTGCTATTTTAGAAGTTGTATTCTCTAGTTGAATTAATCAAGTTTTTACGCTCATTTCCAACACCTAATGGCATAACAAGGCCAGCGAAAACATCGCACAATTTTATCTCCACAATATTTTGCTTCTCTGACAGTAGCATTGTAGAGTTAAACTTGTGCACATTAAAGCAACACAAGAAATGTTTCTTTCCTGAAGAGTCAACATGACATCAGCTGGCCTGAAATGTGCATGAAACATGTTAGAAAGTAACAAGTCTCCAAAATCAAGGATATGTTTACCTCCACACAAAACCTTTTTCAAATCCTCTTGCATTCACAAGTGAATGAAAGCTAGCATCAAGTTAGACACCAGGCTTACTTCATCTACAATCAAGGTATTATATTTTCAAATAACTTTTCCTACGTCTTGTGCTGCGCTTGATACAAGTTTTCAATACTAGTGTGTTGCCATGTTCCACTCGTATCATCAACAGTCGATGTAAAGTAACACTTCCAACATTGAATGCTGCTAAACCTGTTACAATACATGACAAAGAGCAATCAGTTACATTTTAAATCATAGCACTTATTGCATGAATTAAAATAAATGTTCTTGTTGCTGCTTGTCCACTAACATACAACAATACAGTGTTGTATTGGCCACAAGAACAAGAACATTCATGCTTGTCATGCTTTAAACCATGTAAGAACCTATCTTTGATTTTATAATAAACTTTGTTTTGCTCTATATTTAGTTTGCTAACTATTTCATCATAATTTGCATCTGCAACTTTAGTTTGTTGCATTGCACTTTCTACTTCTTGCATGCCAAGCTCAACATCAGTTTGAATAATTGGCTCACCAAGCACATTTTGGCTTACTGCTGCAGAATCTTGACTGCCTTCGTGAGTCTATTTATCAAATTCAGCTGCCAAAAGTTCTTCTTGATGTAGTTATTTCTCCAGTAAAGCCAAGTACTGCTCAAATTTTGGATATTTAATGAAGCTTTTTTTTGGCAAAACTGGTACCCGTGGCTATAACCCCCCCTCCTGACAGGACACAAAGCCAAAATAGATAAGACTCCCAAATACCTACAGTATTCCGTGCAGTAGTTATTTAAATATTTGACAAAGAAGGGGTGTCCCCTTATTAAAGAAAGATAGCTCTATCTCAGGGATTTACCTGAACCCAGGGGTTTTAAGAAATGAAACGAAAGCTATCTTGTTTTTCCATCAATGCAAGAGATAATCGCGGTTATAGCAGTGGATAACAGGAAAAGAAAAATGGTTAAAAAGCTATTTTCAAGTTAAAAAAAAAATGCAAATGAGTTCAGTCTAGAGGTGGGGAGGTTGCTGGAGGACACCAAGTGACATTTGAGAGTTATAAGAGGTTCAGGGACTGAGTTTGCGACACAGAACTTTTTGTAGCCGCGGCTATAGCCTCGAATATCTGACATCTCAAAGCATACTGTGTCACAGAAACAGCGTGTGTTGTGGGGGGAAAGGGAGAAGGAAGGGGATGTGAGGAGGCCATCTGATGAGTGGGGTGAGCTGGCATAGATGGGGGGGCACTTGGTGAGGGCCTGGGGGCAGGAATGCATTTTCAATTAATCAGACGTTTTCACGATATTGGTGGCTATATCCGTGGTTATGAAGGACTACAGATACCCACAGGTAAGAGTAGTTCAGTAGCTGCGGGTAAACATTTTGGGGTTTCTGTGTTTTATTTCTTTTTTAAAGTTATTTTTATAGGTATAGTGTGAGACTGTGGAGAACAACAGAAGAACATTGTTTGAAAAAATCAATAGAAAAAGGAGTTACCCTTCTCTAGTTGTAGATGCCCATACAATGTATTTTAGCCTGTGTGTTGTCACCCATGATATTTTATCTTGTGTAATTGTACCTATTGAATGTATCCCCCTAGTTTACTGTCATGGAATAAACTCTGCTTTCTTCATCTTCCTCTACCTTACATAAGTATATGAACAGTGTTTTACTGTATTGATCAGTGAACTTCTATTGCATTATAAAACCTGAAGTGAGCCTCCACCCTAATTAACAATTTGAAACAGCAGTTATAAAAAAGTCAAAGAACTCGAACTGTGGTTATTTAAAAAATATGCTTTGGGGTATTATTTTATTGAGTTTGTGTATTTATTTATATGTGATAGGTAGTCCTTAAAAGGACTGTTTTATGGCATACTGAATGTAGTATATTGGCACATTTGGAGTACAATGTTGATGTTATGAAGGAGCCTCATATTTCCTTCATCGGTTCTGGGAGGATAGCTCAAGGTGCATTGTGTTTGTCTTGGACTTGGAAGCAAGATGACACGGAGAGACACAGGTTCGATCCCCTGGGTCCGCGCTTAGAAATCTCTCGGTATTAAGCACATTATAAATAACCTATCATATCATATCGGTTATCTATATGCCATCATGTCTATAGAAATTGGCCATGTTGGACTGAATGTTGTTTGAAATCCATAATTGGTTGTGGTCTCTCATGAATGCTGAAGCTACTTTTTTAACATTTCTCCATGATTTTTCAATTTTACCATACACTTTGCTGGTTCATCTCCCTTTTTGCCTCTGAGCCAGATTGGAAAAGATAAAGAGGGTGTGAGGAAAAGGTTTTGTTAGTTTCTCCAATTGTTGTTTCATCATTAAAGTAAAGGACACACCTTGTACATTCTCCAGTGACCGTAGTGAGGGGGAGCAGATGTGAGCGGTGTGCCTATACTTTTTTTCCCTCCATTACCATTCCTATACTTTGATTCAGAGCGCTCCGTTTTAAAATAAAAGTATAGCTACGGTCGCCC
Source organism: Ambystoma mexicanum (assembly GCF_040938575.1). Classification (NCBI taxonomy): domain Eukaryota; kingdom Metazoa; phylum Chordata; class Amphibia; order Caudata; family Ambystomatidae; genus Ambystoma; species Ambystoma mexicanum. Next base: position 469,108,534 of record NC_090933.1, read on the forward strand.
AGCATTGAACTGTCTGATGCAGCTGCAGACAGTATGAATGGCAAAGCATTAACCCATGCCTGCGCATTGAGGTGCAGTGCCATTCATTTCTACATGTGCCCTCAGTATGCGCAAGTGTGGGCCAGTGACCCATCCAACAACCTCTGTCTTGTTGGAGTTTCATGACCTCTGCTGCCAGGTAGGTAATGAGGGAGTTTGTAAGTGCAGTGTGTGGGCGGGAGGTCAAGCAGGGCAAGGGGACTAGGGGGTCGGGAGAGAGGGACGGTTCAGTGCCCTCCATCTCTCCCGACCCGAGCATATTTTATTTATCAGTAGCAGGCACAGTGTAATCCCTGTAACAAGGCAGGTTTCATTTATAACATAACAGTTAAGTAGATTTTTCTTAATATTTTGCTGCAGGCGACTTGTGGAGCACTTGAATGGACTTTTACTATTGGTTTGGACTCGGAATGGATGGAGGGTTCTTATGCGATGTTGGGCCCACTCATTTTGCAGTTGAGCTGTCACCAGGAAGGCATCGCTGGGTAACAAAAACACAGTCTATATGAAGGCATCTTTGGCCACAAAAGGCTGCCATGTTGGTACACCGGTAATTCTCTCAGCTCTTTGGAGTGCAAGAGGAAACTGCTTCCACGCTCAGCCTTCCCTGAGAACACTTCACCAGATACCCACCTTTTTTATTCCTCCCAGTAACCATGATATTTTAATGAGGCCGATGTCGCAGATCTGACATCTAAAGTCTTTGTTTGCACACTGATTTTGCTGATAACCTTTCATGCGTTATTATTTTGATGTTTTGAAGGCAGCATTCACAAACCATTCAGGCGCTCAACAGTGCAAAATCTGGCTGGGATTTACTTTTGCTGGTATAGTCTGCAGTGCAGCTCGGTGCGGGCGGGCTTACTCACACTCCAAAGGTACTCCATTGGAACAGGAGGCATAAGCACGTTGATAGACTGTTTGTATTAGTGCCAGGCATACACAACACCACCACAAAAGCAGTGCAAAATGCTGCATGACAGTGCTTTTAGTGACTGTATGGTGATGAAAGAAACCAAGCACACACACACACACACAACGCCACTCACATACAATGCACAATCTATACCACTTTCTATGGCAACATGAATTGGTTGCAAAAGTCAGTGGCTCGGGGTGTGTGAATGTAACCCCTGAATGTATTTCTTTTTATTTAGGCCCATCTTATTTCACAGGGTTCTGTTAAACCGGGCGTAAAGTTGTAAACGTGAACTGCACCATTTCCCAGAATGCCAGGCATACACAGTCTGCTTCCCTCAGATTCAAAGCCTCTGTTAAATGTCTGCAGCATGGCACCTGCTCCTTGGTCGCCGCCTAGTGAAGGGCCCAGTCTGCTTCCCTCAGATTCAAAGCCTCTGTTAAATGTCTGCAGCATGGCACCTGCTCCTTGGTCGCCGCCTAGTGAAGGGCCCAGCGTCCCATCACACTTTTAGGCACAGATTCTAAACATCCAGTGCTTTGGGGAAGGATCAGTCCCCGCCACCCTACTGCTGCAGTTGTACGTATAGAGTCCTCTGCCTGCAGGAAAGAAGCTAACATAGGTGATCACAGCTAATATGTGCTAGCATTCACACATGCGCACATAATACTTCACTCCTTCACAACTTACACAGTGTACACATGCACTAACATGGGAACACGTCCACCCTCACACTCGTAGACATGCACACAGACAGTAAGTCCTCCCTCAGTAGGTCAGGGCCAGGCCACTAGTGGGTAGAGAGAGATGGACGGTTCAGTGCCGTCCCTCTCCCCCAAGTCGCAAATCTGTGACTGACAGACATTTAAAGTGAGCAACACAATAAAGCACCCTTTGAAAATGTATTCACACCCATAATGTCTAATAGCTTGGTGTGCTAAAAAGTAAAGTTTGCTGTGATGTCCTTAGTTGAATATTCAACACGCTGGAGGTTTGTGACAAATCTCCAAATCTAAGTGAGTTTATGACACAATTTATTATATTGACAGTATGGCTTAAAGCGCTGAAAATAGGGTAGATAAATAGATATTTTGCCTTTAGCATGTTATAGTTTTCCATTCAGGATGTTGAAAATAAAAGGTACACTGTTATATTTATGGCCCAACATGCTGCTATGCGAATTTACATGTTGTCATGATGCGTTACTATGCAATTTGTGTATTTTGCAAGTAAACTCTATAGGACAGTATTATTGTAGGTCTTGATTGACACCCAAAACTTAAATATTTGTTCCAAGTTAAGCCTGGAAGAAGGTGGCCGTGCCCAAATTGCAGAGTGGGTTAAAATCCCTGTTCACGGTTTGGCGTAAGTGTGTGATCCTGGGCATATAATGTAATCCCAGCCTGACTTCAACTGCAAAAATGTGAGTGCGTATAAGTGATTACATTTACACCATTACAATAGGACAGTTTTAATAAGTGTAGGGACCAATGGGTGTACCCTGGTGCTCCTCTGCTAGTGGCTCCAATACTGTCACGTAGAATTGCAATATTGCTCCCACAGTCTCGTATCACTTGATTTAACAGGTAGACATAAGGGCCGCATTACAAGTTTGGCGGTAAAACCGGCAGGCTGCCATCAAACTTGCAATTTATTCTGGCGACTGCAAATGGGCAATTACCGGGTCATTACGGCCCTGCCGGACCCGGTAATTGCCCATATACGGGCACCGGGAAAAAGATACTCCCCATTGGGGCCGAATGGGAATGGGGAGGTTGGATGCACCGACACCATTTATAACGGTGCATCTGACATGCTGTGCTCGCGGGTGCATTTCTGCCCACCAGGTTCGACCACCGTCTCTGAAGTTAGCGCCTCATCCAATATTTGAAGGGTTAGCCCCGCCCTGAAATTGTAGTCTAGTTGCACCCCTTTAGCACTCTCACACAACCTGTTCTAAAAGAACAGCAGCCTACAAAACTGAGTACTCGCCTAAATAATGAAAGAACACATCATTGAAAATGGATGCATGTCGTGAAGTGCTGATGTGAGTCTGATCAACGTGCAAGCGGAATACACTGCATGGTCCCTATTGCAGCAGTTCAGCCCATTACTTAGGAGCTACCCCCAACTGGAAGCTATGGGGCACCCTCTTTTATCTAGAACTTTATTGGGGATGTTTGCAGTCAAAAGTAATTTACATGTAACATTTAGATATGGGATTTCAGCTGATGCTTATTTCATTTATTTATTTGTTTTTTTGTATCGCTTTGTGTTCCTCCAGAGTGGATTGCTGGGACAAGGGAGAGTTTCTGGGGGTTGATTCTTTGGGAGAGAATGTAATGGATGGGGAATGCAAGCAATCTTAATAAATAGGTCAAAGGAGGCTAATGTGGCGACTGCAGAGAATGTTATGTAATCAAAGGATAGCTTCCCAATATGAAAGGCACACACTTTAATCCTTCTAAAGTTAACAAAAATGAATATTTTTAAATAATGTCATCCATTACTGCAGGATATGGAAACTCCCTAGGTTTGAACAGTCTATAAAAAACAGTATTATTTCTGTTACATAAAAACGTCCTTCTTTTCAAGTTAATGAGCTTTGGAAGAAGTGATGTGTGGGTATTTCACCAGCTTCCTACCCAACCCCACAAAAAAAGAAAAACAAAGTTCAACGAAGGGAAATATTTGAGGTAGCACAGTGGAGTTCCTAAATAAAATGCATTGAGCTGTGATAGGGACAGCATCAGGGCCTTTCAACTTTTTCATGTCAAGTGGGCCCCCAGCAACAGTCCCGTGTTGCCAGTCATCAGTTTTGTAACACTGCAATATATTAATTTCTTTATTTTCTTTTCTGGGGCTTAAAATGTGCACTTTGTGGCACTCACAGTTTTTTCTCTTCCCACTGGATATACAGAAGTGTTATTATATAGCTACATATCCATTTGGAAAATGGTGTGCTGCTTTGTGCAATTGAGGTGGTAAGTGATTTAAGGGATTTTCTATGACTGGCTAGTAGTTTGCAGCTTGAAATGTTCACACCTGTATCCCATAGCCCCACCTAGCTCTTAACACATTTTTAAGCAAGGGACTTTTATGATAAGACCAGCAAATGATAGAGAGTATCTGTGTAAAGTAAAGTCTAAAAACATTTGTGAATACCAAGCATATGCAGAATACCATACATGTTCCTCGTAGTGCCCCGGTTTCTTAAATGCTTGACTTTTTAGTCTCTTAGAATGAGTGTGTCCTTATCAGTATTCCACTTCTTTCAACCACAAGCTTCATTTTTTCCTGGACGCATCCTTCTCTCAGTATCCTACCTGATTCAACCTTTGTAAGCGTTCTCTATCATGTGAATGCCTGTTCTTCATTCCCCAGGGATTCACCTCTCCACAAGAGAACCCGGGGACAGAAATCCTGCCCAGCCAACCTAGAGGCATTAAGGAGGTATCTTTTCCAGACTGCTCAGACTGCTCGCGGTAAGAGAACAAAGCTGTATATCTCTGATATCTTATTATTGTTAAAGTACTTGAAGGAAGGAACAATTCAGTCTGTTTACATAGCTACTAGTCCGTCCCACATGGCTCCTGAATGTGTAGAAAGCAGCTGTATGATTGTGCATGGTGTAGCTGTTGTGGTGTTATACCCGCTTGCCTCTCAGAGCATATGTACCCATTAACCTGCCACAGTTTTTGTGGGTTGTGGCCTGTAGGCTGAGATTCTACACTCAATTTTGTCCAAAAGAGTACAAGTATGGTCACTTAACAAGGCAACATTTGACACAGAGCTGCAGAAAAAGCAGGACATTTTCATTAGCAGGGCCATGGATGGCTGCAGCCATCCACAATCTAAGCCACGGTTTTTGAGGCTTCCCACTCTTGTAACCAGTCTACTCAAATCACTGGTTAGGTAAAGAGAGAAACACATCTGGGGAACACAAATTAAGCATACATCACTTTGCCATGCACATTGGTCTGCATATCTCACCTTTACCAAATAATAGGTCTGTTAATATCTTAATCTGACATATATAACCCATGAGGTAGGGATATCTCTTTCCTGAATTGTTCAACAAAGACCTACATTGTACAGGTGAATCCCAGACCGGTGAAAACCCTAACACAAGCATACAATGCATTAATTAAAGAGACAATAAAAACATTGTGAAATGCAACTTGAATCTCTATTCTGACATGCAACATGAATGCATTGTACACAACTGGATGATTCATTTATTGGAATAAACACATTAATGTAATAGGCCACAAAACATAGAGACACTGTTCACCGCGGGAGAGTGGATATTCACTCTGGGCGAGTAAGAAAGGCTGTGTTGTGTGCAGTTGTAAAATTGTCTTTTATTAACAATAGCAAGTGATGTGTATGCCTAGCTAGTAGCTTATAACAAGTGTTTGTAAAAGTATCTTTCTTTACATAACTATTTACATAGGATGCTAAAGTGGCTGGAGAAGAAAAATGCTCCAGCTACATCTATGGAAACAGCTCAAAAGAGCTCAGATGTCAGAGTAGAAGACCCAGCAGTGGGAGAAAATCTAGGCGGAGAAAGCAGCGTTAGTCCAGTGCCTGCAAGTAGATCAGATGAAATGCTTAAGGTAACTGAGAAAAAAAGTACCCTTTGAAGATCTTGTGATGATAGAAGCTTCCACGAGAGAGACAGTGTAATGGACTTGGTCCTTGGTGAAGAGGAAAATGTGAGAGAGGAGGAGGAAAGAAAGTGAGCAACCTGATTGCTGGTAATGGGAACAGTATGAAAACAAATGCAAAGAATACCCTTGGCTTACTTCTTCCAAAAGCACGCTTGGATGTTAAATCTGTAGGGAAGTAAAACATCTTGGAACATGAACAAGTCAAGGTGTGCATTTCTCTCTGGAATGGGTTAATTTTGCAGTCAGCTCATATGGTCCCACTAACGAGAAACAACGTAGTGCCCTACGTAAAAAAAAAAAAAAATGTTTCTTCATAAGAGCAGTGCTTGCCATTTGAAAGCAGTGGCAATTTTAGATTTAAGGACTTGTGAAACCATTCCTCAGTTAAATTCCTCAATGCAAGCGAGTTAAATTATATGAAGAAACATGTCATGTATTTAGAAGTGCCTACAAAATATGTAAATATGAATGTCCTTTTACTGATCTACCACTGGATGTAGATGTTCAAAGAATAAGTGGTGTAGACTTGAGAAGAGTGCTGCATTCTGCCCACAGCTGTGCTGAAATTATTGAGCAAATTGCAACCACGATGAGGGCAAAACTGGTTCACCATATCCTGCATAATGAACCAACAATATCTGTGTTAATAGACAAATCCACCACTTTCAGTAAACTAACTACTTTAATTATTTGTATACAAGCATTCATTGAGAAGGAGGATCCGCCTTTGACCTTTTTCTTGGACCTTGTTGAGCTGCCTGGTACTTCAGCAGAAATAATTTTGGATACATTATTGCCATGCTTGCAGAGTTGTGGCTTTACAGATGACTATCTTAGAATGCATTTGATTCAGCTTGTGACGGGCTTCTAACATGACAGGAAGGAAGTCTGGTGTAGGAACACTACTTAAGATTCAGTATCCACAGTTGACTATTTGGCACTGTGCTAACCACAAATTAGAGCTTGTGGTTGCCAATGTTTCAAAAGAAGTCACAGGAAAGTCACAGGGATTAATCAACGTAAGATTTTTTATTTTTTACAAGCTATTTGCAATTTACCATGCCTCTTCAAATAATCAGCGTGAGCTAGGGGAATGTGCACTACAGGTAGAAGTGAGGCTTCTCAAAATAGGAAAGATTTTAGATATACGTTGGTGGCCTCCAGCGAAAGGACAGTAAAGGCTCTGTGGAATAATTCTAAAGCTCTAAATAAGCATTTTGGAGAACCTTCTTGTGACACAGCGAGGAGTGAAATTGAGCGTAACAAATACTCTGGCTTCAACAGAATGCTAATATCTATAGTATTCTCGGAGAACCTGAGGATAATGTTTGATTCCCTAACAGAACTGGGTGATTTAGCCAGACAACTGCAGCATCATGGCATGACATTATATGAGGCAGACCAAATCATCCAAACGCATATCAATGGCATTGTGACCTGGGCCTTATGCTACAGCTACAGCTACTGCTGTCAAACGAATGCAATTTAATGGGATACAACTGCAGCAGAGTAACACTAAAGATTGTATTAGCATATCAAGAGCTCAGTTATTTACGTATTCAGGGCTTTGACAAATAATATTTCTAAAGAATGAAAACAGCCACAGCATCAAATATTTCAAAGAATTCCTCCACCAGAGAGGGGGATATTGAGTACAAACAGCTGATAGATGCAATGAGGCTTCTGAATCCACATTATTGGCCAGTTCCTGTGGATATTCAATATGGTGATGCTGATTTGCAAGCATTTTGTGATAAATTACATGTTTTTGATGATCGACAGTACATCATTGCTTTCAGGGATCACAAACAAAACAACGATTGCATGACACCTATACAATTGAAACCTTTAGCAAGAATTGTGGAAACATTTTCCACATCCACTGCTGATTGTGAGTGTGGCTTTAGCGTGATGAATGATGTGCTTACCCCATTGTGCAATAGGATGTTGGTTACTAGATTGTCCTCTGTAATGTGCTTTAAAATGGTTGGACCCCCTGAGGCAGAGTTTATCCCTGACTATGACTCCCAGACAAGTTGTTAATGAATCAACTTATAAGCAAATCTGGCACGTTCTGGCAAGGGAATACACACATTTTGTTACAGTTTTGCATTCTAAAACCATTTACATATCAGGTGTAAACTGTCATGATGTAAGTTACTTTCTGAGCACAAATTCCCTTTGCAACAAAACAATTCTTAATAAAGATCCCTTAGCATCAGCGTACATGGAATACAACACAGTGGGCCTCATTACGACCCAGACGGTAAGTTACCGCCTGGGCCGTGACTTTACCACCATGGCGTAAACTACGTTTACGCCATGGTGGTTGGCGGACTTACCGCCCCATTCCGACCTAAGTCCCCAATCCCCATTTACCCTTCCCCATTCCCATTTTTGCCCCATAGGGCATAATGGGAGTGGGGAAGGCGTTAATTACGCCACCGTAAATTACGGTGGCGTAATTAACTCCATGGTCCCTTAGCGCCATGGATTTTAACACCTGCTAAAAGCAGGTGTTAAAAGCACCATGGCGCTAGGGGACCTCGTACTCAGGCGGTAAGGGTCGGCGCTGTTAACGCTGCCGTAAACCCCTTACCGCCTGAGTTGTAATGAGGCCCAGTATCATTGCACTCTGTACCATGTTTAAATACATATTTAAATGTAAATTTCAATATGTATTTTGATAGTTTTGCTGTACATATTTACAGCAAGTTAGTTTGTACTGCCTGTAAGCTTAATTAACAGCTGCCTCTGCTTCAATTGTAAAACAAAATGTAATTCGACTATTAAGTTAGTACGTTGTTGAATGAACCAAGTTCATATGTATTGTTCAGCTGCTACAGCTTTAGGTTGACAAGGCAGTACTTGTATGTAATACTCTGAGTAGCACCAATCAAGGCAGCCAAACCTACATGTTTTTTCTAGAGCCAGCCGGGCAGTTCTTAGCGTCCATAATCAAGCCCTAAATGGATGTATAGTACAATCTTTTTCTGATCTTTGAATTAATACCTATACATCCCTTACAGTAGTTAGAGCTAAGTGAAATATTGCCAAAAATCACTAGAAAGGTAGGTCTGAATGGTTTAGCCATTCCCCCAACAGGCCTCCTGCAATAAACAGTAGCAGACCGTCTGAAAAGGGAGTCGGGATGTGTACCTGCCGGATGCCACACATTATAGGCAATCCACCATAATGTAATGAGGAAGACTGTTTTCCCTTCAATCTTCAGTCCCCCGGCACGCATGCCCAATAAGCAAAGCAAGTCCAGGGTATTTGGGTTCCCCATTTTTTGTGTGGCACATTCGGGATGCAGGCTGGCAAAATGCATGTTCAGTGTGCTCCTGCGCCTCACTGTGCATTTCAGGTTTTGTGGCTGTGAGATTGTGCAATTCAGTTTTTGTGGCTGTGAGATGTAAGTTCTATGATTCTATCACACATGCTAGGACCCAGGAAGCTCACCCTGCATTCTGGTTCCAATCTGTGTGGAATCCTGGAGCCAGATCCCTGGATTGAAGAGCCTCGTCGAGTTTGGATCTGCAGGAAAAAAAGTAATGGGTAAAAATAAAAAAAAAAACATTTTTGCATGTATGCATTCATCTGTGGATGCCAGAGATGAAGGCATGTCTTTTGGCAAGGGGTGTCTGTATTAGTGGAATTATAAGAGTGCAGTGTGACTGGTGGGTATGGGTGTGCATGCAAATACAAATGAGTGTGAATATTATGTGCGGGTGTGAATGATTGAGAGAAACTCTATGGGTGCATGCCTGCTGTTGTGAATGTGGATGAATGTGTGTTTGCGTGGAAGGTTGGGGCTTAAGGGGGTGTTGGTGCACTGAAATGCTTTCGCAGGTGGCATGGCGGGCAAAGCACACAAGATGAACATTCTTACATGCAGTAGCATTTATGCATCAAGATGAAACACTATTTCTTATTAAAAATTGCATTTTATACTGGGGTTAAGCGCAAAGCCAATTTAAGTGTACATACGTGGCCAATATGGAAAGGGTTTCTTACTATGGCATGGCATGGCATTTTGAACTGTGTTGAGAGGTCAAAGCCATCTTGAATTGTATTCATAATATGGGTGGTGTGGGCATATGTAATTTGTTCTTCCAGCACGGACATGTTTTATTATTGTGACATGCCATCTTAAACTGACGTTAAGGGAAAAGCCAACATGAGGAGCATTTTCTACGTGGCCTGATCAGCCAACACAGTGCATCCAGTCAGGACATGTTTCAATTGCCAGTATGGACATGTTTTCCTATAGTATCTTTACTGGTAATATGATTAAAGAAAACACTAGTACATTCTTAGGTGTAAAAACTAACATATATATTGGTTTAACCAGCATGGACATGTATGGGCAAACCCAGCATTAAATTACTTTTTTTTACAATGCCAGAAAATTGCATTGTAGTGGGAAAAGGCATCACGCTCTTGTGCACTGTTGATGACTCTGCATCAAATCGATTTTTCAAGACTTACCCTAGAAATCTGTTTGTTAACTTTGTATTAATTTACCCAATTTTCTCTGAAAATGTGCTGCAAAAAATGCACTGTTAACCCATTATTTAAAAATAATTTTCATGGGGAAAACCCTCTCCCTCGGTCACTACCACGTATTTATGGCAAATGTTTATTCCCAGTCCCACCCATTTATAAATGGTCACTGGAAACAACACATATTTTTCTACAAAATCCATAGCTTAACTATTATTTCCCCCCACTTCGACCACTGTGTAAGTTGCTCTATAAATAACTCATATAACAGGAGTGAAAGTAGGAACCTCTGCCAGGTACCCTCACCAATATGTCATGAAGCAATACATTATGAATTCATTTAAAGATTGTACTAGGTACACAAATGCAAAAAAAAAAAAATCTACATGTAAGTACTGAATCTTAAGTGATAAACATGTAACTCCTAGTTGACAGCAGACGAGTCCTGTTGAGGATGCAAGGGGACATACAATACCCCTGAGGTAAACAAGTGTGTTGGAATCTGTGATTCAGGGTGTAGTGGCCTGTTGAAAAATGAATTCTTCAAGTCCATTACATTGAAATATGTTGCTTCAGTGGTTATGTTACACAGGATAGTGGCAGGGTTGGGCACCACTGGAAATTCTGTCTCACTTAAGTCCACATAGAGTAAAAGCATTGCTTACATTTGAGGCTTTGGGGGTTATGAACTTGCTTTACACTCTGAGGGACTTCCAGAACTTTTGCACGAAGATAGGGGCTTGAAAAAGATCACGGTCACTGCTTGCCTTTCAAACACCATCTAGTTTTACGCAATCATGTAATTTTCATGTTGTATACAAGCCATTGAATTCCAATGGAATCCATGTGTTTTCATGTTTGGTAAAATCAAATAGACACATTCCATTGTTTGTGCTGTCTGCCATTTGTAAATGCTGAGCAGCCCCCATTCGGTATTTGCTACTAGAGGAGACAGAAGATTTGCAGTCTTCGGTCCCAGACTCTGGAACAGTCTACAGCGGGAGATTACGGATTGTCAGACACTTGCTCAGTTTGGGAAGGCCTTAAAAACCTTCCTGTTTAAATATTAACAAAACAGTTTACCTGGTGATTTCTCATTCTTTTTGTGCTATATGTGTGTTGTTCCAACTGTGACTTTATACGGTTAATTCCGTCTTGAGCAAGTTACAAATATTCAAAATCAAATCAAACATGTGTTCCAAAAAGGATTGTAAAGAAAGGTGTTTTGTTTGTTTTAACATCTTTTTTTACACAATGTTTTGCAAATTTCGAACATTGATAAATTGCCTGCATGTGTCCCAAGTGTACTTAATTGCTAACATTAGTGGTCGTCTCAGTACAGTTTGTACTTTTAATTAAATGACCCTCAGTGCTGAAGACACGCAGTCAAACTAGCAATAACAAAATTGCGGGGATCATCATTCACCCAATGGAAGGATTAGGAAAAGTATCCTAACATTCAGCCCGTTAGTCATAAAAAGGATTAAATCAGTTTGGTCCTCCTACTCGTGCTTTTCATATGACAACATATTACAACATATTCCCTACCTGATAGAAGCGTACTTACAATATCTGAACCAGGTTTAACCATGATAGAAAACCTCATTTATAGAAATGGATTTTTTGCTCAATACCAAAACTGGTATTAACACTGATAGGGAAGTTACACATTTTATAATATGAATATATTGTTTGCAATGTGCATTTGCTTTTATGTAAATTAGCCAGTAAACAAGAATTGTAACCTCTATTGTTGTGTGCATACTACGAAAGTAAGGAATGTTCCCATGAATGTGTGACAGATACTGAAGTATACAGACAATGACCATATATTTCGAATACATTTCCTAGCCCTCATGTTCCTTCACTATACAAACTAACATGTAAAAACGCATTAGAGATTGTCAAGCAAGAAGAGCCCCTTATACATGAACTTTTTTTCAGATATGCCTTTCAATAATACATATCAAAAGAAGATTATAAATTCAGCTACAACCTTGATAAAAATACAATAACTCATAAATGGGTCACATCTGTGCTGGAATAGCAGATACTAAATAATAATTATTATAAGCAACACAACACATGTTTCGGAAGGTCCATAATATTACTATCAAAACTACACAATCTTATTATTAGTTAAACTATACCTACTATATGCTTTATAGGAAAATATATCACTGAATCAAAAACATTATCATAAAAACGTCATCCCTTTATTCATTTGTTTCTTTCCACTCTATATCATGTACATTTAACATTAGCTCTAAAGGTTGCATTTGACTGGCCTCCATGTACACTTGTCAAATCTGAAACATGGCCTCTATTTGCTTCTTTGCCTACATTATTTTGTGGAAAACTGGATGATGCCTTTGTGTTTAATCTGTATTTTTGATTAATTGATCAGCTCCCTAATTCTGTGTGCATTGTTATCACTGCATTGCATTCACACTCCTTTCTACTACACCTCTAGTTAAAGGCCTTCCCTTTTTGGCTGCTGTCGCCCTTCTTGTCTGCTTACAATCATTCTCACCCTGCATGCAGGCACGTTCGGCTTTAGTTTTTTTGTTTGTGGGTACACCTCAACAGACCTATCTTCATGCCCATTTCCTTCTTCATTTCTGTTTTCTCTGGTTATTTATTGTGCAATTGTATGGCACCTATGCACAAGTGTATCCAGGAGCCACAAGACAAAAAAGGGGGGACGGCATAGTAAAAAGAAACAAACAATATTGGTCATGTAACAATCCTTCTGTGCAAGCGCAAAGAAGAGGTGATAAGTGCAGGGGAGGGAGGAGTAGGGGACAGGGATGGGAGGGGGGGGGTGCTGGAGAGGGGGACCCAATGTGGATGCGCAAGTGCTGAAGAGGGCCAACTTTGACAAGTGCCAGGGGAGAAGGGGATGGCATATACATCCAAAGGACAGGGTGGACCAGGATCCGTCTAGTCCAGGGAATGCTGCCCAAGGGCAAGTGATTTTAAGGGATGCCGGGAGAGACTGGTCAGGGTGGTCTGGCCCCTGTATGACAGAGAAGGGACTAGGCTCCAGTCGCAGAGGCAGAGGGACATTAGCACGGAAGGGGGAGAGGGAAAGAAGAGGAGAAAAGGAGAAAAGGAAAGTCTTGAGGAGTTTCAAGAACTCAAGGAGATCAGGCTCAAGTCTAAGGGGGCCATGGAGGCCATTCCAGAGGAAGAAACCTGCTGAGGAAAGGGATCTACCTCCCACTCTCTGCTTGGAGAAATATCTGACCTGCAGAGAGCTGGAGCTGCGGACTGAATACCTCTAGCAGGGAGGTATTTGGAGAGTGAATGCTGGATGTAGAGATGTCCCAGGACCCAGACAGTCTTGTGGATAATGCACAGGTACTTGAATGTGATCCTTGCCACACCCGGGAGCCAGTGGAGAGATGTTAGGGTTGGACAGGTGCAGTCACTGGGCTTGAGGCCAAGGATAGGTCTCACTGCCCTATTTGGGATTAGTTGAAGGGGGCGAAGAGAGGAGAGAGGCAGATTGATGAAGAGGCTGCTGCAGTAGTCAAGCCTACAGTGAGCCAGAGCTCTGGAGATATTGAGCTTCTGGGGACGTTGAGCGTCTGCTTGGTGTGGACATCACCACAATGTCTGTTCCAGCCCCCACCCTACCCACTTCGGCTCCTGCATTTTCTTCCTTTTTATGCTTGATTCCTTTGCAGCTCCACCGTGGCTCCCTTGCCGCTGTGTTCTTCTGCCGAGCCACGGCACCGCTGTAATCCACATGCTTCTCCCTTCTGCCACCTCATTAGTGACTACCCCACCTTCAACAATTTTCAAGTAGTTCCTGCTCTACCCCACCAAACCCTCCAAATGGCATACCCAACCTCCATGAGTCTGGCATTTTCCAACCTCCATAGCTTAAGTTCATGCTAAAACCTAAACATCTACAACAATGACAATTAGTGGTTCTCATAGTGAAGTTATGATGATGCAAATGGGGATATGGAGTTTTTGCCTCAGATGTAATTGAAATAGAAATCATCAAATAGTTTACAACATATTTTTCTATTAATACAGAAATCTTATTTGATTTTAACAGAAAGTGCTGCAACTTCGGGTCTCCTCAGAGGCTGACATAGGCTATGTTCATATGGAATCAAATTATAATAGTACCAGAGTTGCTCTCTTTCTATGAATAAAGAGGTCAATTCAAGTGTGTAGTCTCAAAAAAGAAATTTCGGCTTTAATGTTCAAAACAAAAAAAAAAATTACAGCATAAACAAATAAACAGTGTCAGACAGTATAGTTTAGTTTCACTATCTGACTGTTATAGTTTGTTCAAGTTAACAAATAATGTCACTTTAGGTCCTTATGATTTGATAGATTTAAGTAAATTCCAGTTCTCCTGACGAGTTAGAGGTCTTGATGCCAAGCCTCTACTTGTTTGATTTATCAGGTATTGTCACTAGAAGTTATTGTGATTAGATTGATTTGAGTTGGTTACAAGTCTCCTTTGTGATTTGGAATATTAATACCAGACCTCATATTAGAATTCTCAGGTGTTGTCACTTGAAATTCTTGTGATTGGATAGATTTAATTTGATTTAAAATCTCCCTTTTGATTTGGAATTGAAGTGCCGACCTTGCCAAAATTTTCAGAAAATATATGTGGGTTTGGGTTGAGGTGAATAATTAATGGAGAGGATAAGGAGGAGCTGTGTGGGGTCTCCCCTACATATATGTATGGTCAAATCTTCCAGTAACAAAAAAAAATGTGTTTCTACTTTGATGAAGATAAATCGAAGAAATCACATACAACCATACAAATGGGCACAGGAGTGTCTTGTAAATCGTACCAATAATAAAAAAAGAAGGAAACTTTCCAGAATGACTTCTCAAACTTAAAATGGAGGTAAATATTTCACTAAAAAAATATCCACAGACTCAGAGTTTGCACCGGAGGCGGGAGCCGGCCATCACTAGCAAAGGCCCACAATGAAGGCCCGTGTTAGTCCCCTGTCCGCCACCAGATCGCTGCCCACTGTCCCCAATGCCTTGTCCCCAGTTATGTTCAGTTGCCCCCCCAACCTCCTCCCTGGTCTCCCATGATGTTCTGTGCCCCACTCCCCTCCCTGGTCCCCTGTGATATTCTGTTGCCCCCCACCTACCTCCTTGGTCCCTTGTGATGTTCTGTTGCCCCCCTCCCTGGTCCCCGTGATGTTCTGTTGTCCACCACGCTCCTCCTTGGCCCCCATGATGGTCTGTTGCCCCCCACCTCCCCTGGTCCTCTGTGATGTTCTGTTGCCTCCCACTTGCCCCCTCCCTGGTCCTCTGTGATGTTTTGATGCACCCCCGTCTTGTTGCCTATGCTTGGATTTGACTTTCACAGACTCAGTGACTCTTGGTGCTTCACCCCTCTCATTTCATCTCATGCTCCGGGTGGCCCTGAATCATGCTGAGCCCTTCTGCATCTTGAATCCAGGCCTGCATTTACTGTACTCTTGCAAAACCTTTTGTGTTTTTATTGACTTCTGCAACTGCAGTCTCCCTCCCCTCCTGCTTCACTACTCCTTTTCTCTGTTTACACTTTCTCTCCTCTCCTCCTTTTCTCCCATCTACCTCTCCCCCGCCCTCCCCCTACCTTTTTTCTATGCACTTACTCTATCTGAATTGTCCTTGGACCTAGTATAATAGCAACAATGTCTGTCTCCTTCCCCTCCTTTACTTGTTTCTCCTCTCCCCCGCACTATCTGAAATGTTGTCAGGCCTAGTACGATAGTCACTTGTTTTGTTCCTCTCCTTCTCCTGCCTTTGCCGCTCCCCTCGTATTATTCGTCAGCTCTACCAGAAATGTCGTCAGGCCTAGTACGGAAGTAAGTCACCTGCCTACTCCCATTTCCCTCCCACGCCCTCCCTCTCTTACTTGTGTCTTAGCTATTGCTCTAACTGAAATGTCGCCAGGCCTAGTATATTTGATTTTCACATTCTTATCGTTCATGGCCTGTAAGAATGTCTTTTTTTTCTCGCTTGTTATCCCCCCAGCCTGAAGCGCTTTGAAACACATTATGTGTAGGCGCTATATAAATAAACCATCATATCATATCATATCACTAAGGGTCTCTGCTAGTCTGTGCTTCTCCTGTTTTTCTTTTGATAGTTAATATAGTTAGCACAGGTACCCAGTTAATTTATCTAAAACATTACAGAGTGGTACATTTAAACGCGAAGAAACATCGAAAAACACAAAAAACATTAAATAAATATATAAAGGGTAGTGGGTAAGGGGTTAACATGGATCGGGATAGGGTTGGGGTACTGTTATAAGGGTGGAAAATCAGAGGGATCCCCCAAATAAAACAAATAAAAATCAGTGTTTTTCAGTGTTTTGGCTGCGATGAAATGTACCACTCTGTAATGTCTGTCGGTAAAATCACATATAACCATTGTATACTCACCGGAGTTGCACCAGAGTCAAGCCCATCTTTCACCAGCCATATCCCAGATGGGCAAAATGTTCCCTCCTTTAATTGCTCCCACTGCAATTATAATTATTTGGTTCAAGACTTCTCAATATCACTCCCTTCTCATAGTATTTTACCACCATAGTCAAAATATCTTAGTGCTAGAATCTCTATTTCTTGTGCAAAGAGCCAAGTCAAATCAAATTATTTATGTCATAGATCACATGGCCAAATGTTGCATAATTAATTTTACACAACATTCTTCATTTGAGACCTTTTACCATATTACAACCTAGACATTCTCTGGATTCAAACTAGGACTCTGGTTCTTATCCCAGTTTGTTCATCTTGTGTACTGTTTAGACTCAGTTTGAGACACTTGCTAGATAAGCATAACAATTCTGTGTCACAGATTTGTGTCCGACAAAGACATTTAAATCAATATTTTTTTCTCTTGTTAATCCTTTCAAAAAAACATTATTACGTTGTTTATTACTTGCCAATGTCCAATACCCCAGGTCATTCTTCAGTTCTTCCCTTAGTTAAAAAGATAGACTTAGAGCCAGAGTACACCGAAAACCTCTGGCATATCTCAAAACTATCATATCTTGGGAAGATCAGTGAGTCATTTCCTGATTCTAAATTGGTGAAACATATCGAGTTCTTAATTAATTCGGGTAACAGGCAGGCAGTTTTCCATCGAAGATATGACAGTGTCAGTGGTGATCTAGATGGCAGATGATGTCAGGAGAATGGGTGATGTCAGCAGTGCAGAAATCTGCATTTTGGTGGACCTTTCTGCTGTTTTTGACACAGCTGTCAACACAAGCGTCTGTGGTAGACTGGTGCATTTAGGGATTTGCGAACCCCTTGTTGCCATGATAAATAAAACACAGTCTACTACCATTGACTCCACTGAGCATGCAATCAAGATAGTTTATTGTGACACCCCTTTTGAGGATATTATTTCTGCTCTTGTTGATGTTAATTGTTATCAACAGCTCATTTAATACTCTAAGTAATTATGAAATGTTTTTAAACATATGTCCATGATACCTACATCCCAAATCCTATTCCATCTGAATGGTGCACATTCAATCTATATTCTTCAGTTTTATATGATAATCCTGCGTTTTAGAGGCTCCAGGGTAAAAAGACTAACTCTTTTTGGTTTTTTTTTTGGCCATCTCCTGCAGATATTGAAGATTTCTGGGGGTCTCACTCCCCAAACCCACCCTTATTCTCACTGGCAGGATTCCTGATAAATTGGGAAATTTCAGCCCCCAATCACCCATTTGCTCCCACATCCCCCTCCCTACTCTGCCAAAAACATTCTTTGTCTATCCCCTGCAGACCCGCACACAAACACACAGTAGTGCTCATGCCCTATTTTAACATCCCTTCGCTTGACCACTCCCTTTCCCTTCCACCCACCAGACATTCCACTGCCCCTCGCTTCGATGCTACAAACATTGCAAAGAGACACACAGATGTACACTTACATTGCACGCCGGCAACTTCCAACTTCCAGCCCAGCTGTGCCAGCCAACCCCTACAGTCTATGGCTGGTCCGTTTAGAAAAACTGCTCCAAGCATTATTTTTAAATCACATATGTTTTCCCTCAGATTTCCATGGGTTTAGAGGCTGTTGTGGAGGGGTTTTAAGCGAGCAAGATAGAGTTATTGCTCTGCGGATCCCGTTCATCCGAATGGCACCCTTCCTTTTGGCCACATGTTTTGAGCATGGTGCCTATGGTATAGCAGTTCTGTAACCTATATGTGATTATCCTTAACCCCTTAAGTGCCAAGAACGAGTATGCTCGTCCTTTTTGCATAGACTTGCATAATAGCCTGACACTTTTAATAATGTGTGTTACTGCAAGTGAACAAGGTACATTTTTCAACTGAAGAGGTTATTAAGGCATCGCCTCCAGCTAGCACATGTTTTTGTATGGCCTGGGGGTTGGATTCATTATTACCTAGACTTCCATAAGTAAGTAATTCTGTGCCTTTAAAGAGTCCAAAACTCCCTTGCTAGATTTTATATCTGACTACTTACAATGGCCATACTTATTATGCCCCAAAACAACAGTATTGGCTCCCAGCTGCAGAATGGGTGTACATTAAATACGAATGATTGGTTCATAATACTTTACTATTCAAAAAGTCACGGTTTTGGAATCTTATTTTAGAAAACACCTGAAAACGTGTATTAAAAAATAGAAAATGAAAACAAGGTGGCTCTTATTTTTCTATTTCTTAAAGTTTTAGAATCTAGAAGAAGTTTTGCTACATTGGTTAAGGTTTGTATGCTGCAAGCTAGGTGCAAGGGTGCCCTAAAGGGTGATGATTTGCTCTATATATTTAAATAAAGGAAACTAGACAGTATTACTCACATTATTGACTTAGAATGCTTACCGTCTTCACTCTCTGTCATTTCAGATTAACGCTCACAGGGTCATTTGCCTGTCGGGCTTTTTCCAAATTTGCAAACAAACTTTAGAATTAATCTCTTGGACATTGACAAGCTAAAGGTAAGCGTTTGCTTACCTTCCAAAATAAATTGTGCCAGCACAACAGAAGCCTGCGTTTTTAGGTTTATTTTTTGACATTCCAGAAAGGCTCAATTGCTACTCCGTTAAAACTGTTATTAAGAGGTATGCATAATCTAATTCTTAAGCAATACATTTTGAAACACATACCTCCCTAGTTAGCACTCCTATGGATTTATATGGACAATTAGCCACAGAAGTTATAGGAATTTTAACTAGTTGTGCACAACCAAATGAGCAAACATGATCATCCTGGAGTGATAAGAGAGATAACCTATTGGTACACTGTGACAAAGTCACCTTGTGCTCATCGTCACTCATACCCAGTGGTCTGTGTTCCCTACTGGCCTGCACCTCTCCCCATAAGCCCCATTGCCACACACCCTCCCACGCACAAAACAAACACCAAAATACATGCTCCCGCTGTTTAGGGGAACGCTCAGTGCAGTGCACTGAAAGTGCAAGTTTCAAATTTTTCCTACACTTTTATTTTAAAACGAAACCATTCCGGTTTCGTTTTTAAATAAAACTATCGTTACAGTAAACTTAATTAAAATAAGTAGAGGAGCACCGCTTCCGACCGCTCCCGCCAATTCGACAACTGCTCATACCTGGCTGGGCCTGACATCTACATGTCCTCAAAGTCGGCTATAAATGTGAGATGTTTATGTCAGGACCCTGTCAACCCCAAGTGGTTTGGAAAACCCAACATTCTAGGACAAGAGGAATGAAATAATAAGTGCGAGGCATTTTATCATTAATTGTGAATATTTACAATATATCATACCATTTGCATATGCGTAACTTATTCAGAGATGATGCGATTAGCACAGGAACGTTTTGGCAGATATGCCTTTTTGGTCCCTCCAAGGGATTGAGTCTAGCTGTCAGAAAACTGTGCTTAAAGATTGAAATATCAGATAGTGGACATCTGAACAAGGTGATAATTATTCATTTGCGTTGTGACCTTAATTATTTACTGCATGGAAATAATGTACACATATAGGTATAGGGATGTTATATAGTATTTTTGTTATGTAGGTTGTATATTATAAATTCATTTATAGCATGGAATTGTGTGAAAGTGATTTTGCAACTATAACACACTTGAAGCTAAATAAATATATTAAAACAATTAAAAAAAACGTTCAAGCACTGCATCTCCCAGAATTCCTCTCAGTGTCAGGGTGGAAGTGGAACAGAGCTGGGAGTGTCAATTAAAGGCATGGTCTAGTAAAAAATGTTATTTAAAAAATAGATAGGCAACATAAAAAAAATACTAGCATTCTGTTTTTTAAAACTTCCTATGTAAAATTTTGAGCTATTCAAGCTCAAAATTCGCAAAAGCAAGCACATGGGCGCATCCATTTTGTGAAATGGAGGCCCTGCTGTGCTGGCTTTTGCTTTTGCGGCACTAATGAAGGAAAAGCCAGCCAGCTGTAGTAAACAAAAGCTACCGCTGGGTGGCTTTCCCTTCATTAGTGCTGTACGCGGAGGACGGGGACCGGAGACCAGAGCAGGAAAGCTGCAGCTGAATCTCGGTAAGTGCTATTTATTTTTTATTTTTTAAATAAGCACTAGCTGCAGTTTTTTTCTAAGTTTTTCTAAGATTTGGAAGGAAAAGGACTATGTAAAAAACGGTCCCTAGGGATAAGAGGGGCATGGGAGAATAGTCCCCAGCCTAAATTACCCATACCAAGCTAAGTAACCACTCTTAGAAGTACACTTTCTCTCATAACACTCCTCTTACAAGGGACAACTTATACTGGATTGGGGAGGACCTGAGTACCCTTCGGATGTGTGTTCCAATACCAAAAGACCTCAGTCATGGGGAACACACACTCAACACCCATTTAATACCCAGAGGGCCAGAGGGAAGAATAGGCATACACAATTCAGAAACTGGAAACTCCACTTCACTTCTTTCTCATACTATTCCCTTGTCTCTCTCACAGGTACAAATGCAGGGTATGGAGTATCACCTTCAGCCACATCCTTCAGATATTTTATTGGGTGAAATAGACCATCCTCAACCACATGTATTAATACATGGTTTTACAGATTTCCAATCACTCAAAAGGAAGGCTTGGTGCCTACCCTGATCTCTTGTGTATACAATACAGTGACTACATAGGACCCCTCAAGCTAATCTGCAAGAGTGTGTCCAACCCAATGCATATATAAGATGCTATGCACAGCACAGCAGGGAGAGGAAGCTCTGAAGTACAGAGTTGCGGAGGTCCACATTAGGGGTTTGCAGGAGAAGCTTTGGGGAGTTTTGGAGAGAACAACACAATTTATTGGAGCAGGAGAAAGGAGCCTGAAAAGAGGTTGACAGACAACAGGTGAGGAGGTTGGGGGTGGGGAAGAGTAAGGAGGTGGTGGAGAATTTGGAAGTGTTGGACAGAAAGCTGAAGAAGGAGGACTTAGTTGGAGGGAAAGTTAAAAGAGGAGAAGAATTTAGAGGTAGTACAGAGTACATTGATGGTGACAATGTCAATACATTGGAAGAGTGTGTTCTGGATGAGTATGGTGGTGAAAATAGAGAAGAAGAGGAGTGTATTATTGAGTAGTTCAGGAGACATGTCGAGCAGGAGGAGAAGCCTCTAACAAGAAGGGAAATGTAAGAGAAGTAGACATGCCCAAAGACTGAGTGGTGTGAGTGGAGGAGGGAATACATCCTTAATCTACCCTGTTGTTCTCTACGATCCCCACAGCTTATCCAGAATAGGGCTGCTCCTGTCCTAAAATGTCTCCACTGGCTCCCGGTTGCTGCAAGGATCAAATTCAAATCCTTCTGCATCATCCACAAGGCTACCTGGGGCCACGCTATCTACACCATGCTATCACTAAATATTCCCCCTCCACAGTTTATGTTCCTCCAGCACCAACTCTCTGTGTGTTAAGCACTTTGTTAAAAAACTAGCGGGTGGCAGATCTCTCTCATCAGCAGGCTCCCTCCTATGGAATAGCCTCCATCTTCCTCTTCGTCACAAGCTGGATCTCCTTAAATTCCGTAAGATCCTCAAGACTTTCCTTTTGACCTCATCCTTCCCTTCCTCCCTCCTCTGTTAAATCCCACAGTTGCTGAGATTGGTGAGCAGGGTCCTTATTTGTCCACCCATGCCCTGGCCCCCCACACCCAATCGCCTGCAGCCACCACCCCCCCTTGCACTTTGCCTTGGCACCCACTTCCTATGTCACCACAGGCATGCTCTTACTTATTTATTGGTGGCTGACACTCTACTTAGGCACTTACAGCTGCTCACTCCATATCTCTTGATACACCTAGCACTTACCCCCCTTCTTCCCTCATCCCTTCTCTCTCTCTACACTTGCATGTTCTGATGCTCACAAGGCCTACTAGGTCTGTCTCTATCTTTCCTTGTTGTATTTGTTTTTCATCCCCATGCCTCCTCCTTGTTGTCCTGTGGGTGCTTTGAAGCACAATGTACTTGATGTATAAGCGCCTTACAAATGCACAATAAATAAAATAAATAAGGCACGAGCAGGCAGCAAAGTTTCAAGGAGGTAAAAGGATGAGTGAGAATGGAGAGGAGAGAACAGAAAATACCCATTAGGCACAATACCATTTCAACACCACGTTGAGGAGGCAAACAAAGACAGGTTGTTTGTTTGTTTGTTTGTTTGTTTGTTTTATTCATTTGTTATGCGCGCCAGACCCGAGGGTATCAGGTCACATGTTATTGACTGGAGTCAAGACTTCAAGACAGAGGTGCAAAGAAGTCTTCTTGACCAAACTGTTAGAGAAGCTCAGTTGATGAACCTTTTGGCAGAACTTCCAGGTCTCATTTTCATCTGGTCTGCTGACTCTGCCCAGGTCTAACATACAGGTGTTCATTGGGCCTTTAGACAACGTTTAAGGGCTATACCAGAAATGGAGGGTGAACAGACTGAGGAGACAGGAGAAAAGTGGTGAGAAGTGAAACCCATCGTCACCCTAAACTGTGAGCATGTGAGTGACAGAGAAGCGAGAATAGATCCCATGCAGGGATCCCTGGATTAAATAGTATGGAACCCAGAGACTGTGTTTCTCTGAACCCTGTGAGAAACATGACATTGTCTCACTCGCTAGTCCCCAGGGTTCTGTCATCCAGGTGGCCAGGACATGACCATCACTTTTGGATCCAGTTCCTGGGGGTGGACCAATGTGGGAGTATCACCTGGGTGAACGGTCTTCAGGGTGTGGAAGAGGGACACCGGAGGGTGAGATGTGATATCCTCTTCCTTGTAATACCTTTCACCATCCTACCAGGTAGGATACCTAGGAACTCAACCCCCCCCTTCCCGACATAAGCACCTTCTCACTGACATTCACAGTGAGTGACAATAGACTAACACGAGAGCCGAATAACTGACATGTTCCAACACATTGGTCAGGCAAGGTCAGGTAATTATGGATCATTATACACACCTGACTTCCATCACACTTTCCCACAAGGATAAAAGGCAGAACACAAAAGCACACTCTGAGCAAGGCAAAACACACGAGCAAACAGCAGTTGCAAGATGTCAGTTTAACACCATGAGAAAGACGGCGAGAGCAGAGAGGTTGCAAGCAGGGAAGCACCCTTAACATGTAAAATGTTACTTTTGTGAACCTTGGAAAGTAACAAAATGAAGACCAGGAACTAAGTCTGATCAAACTTGCACAGTGTGTCAAGGGTACTCGGGGCTCTCCCGTGTCAATAATCAAGGCAGTGAAGAGTGATTGCCGCCGTGGCACTGTCCTGGGCACCTACAACAAAGCGATGTGAGAAAAGACAGCAGAGCCAGTGATTTGGAGAGACTGATACCAAATCAGCTTGTGTTTTGAACCAAAGTTGCAAGTGGTAACATTGTATAAAGAGAGCAGAGTGTTAGGAGTTTGGGATGAGCAATACAAATACAATTGAAAGCCAAAGGAAATAGTTGACCTTTGTAATTGAATTTTGGGAAGCTAAGAAAAGATACTGAGTGTGAGAGAAAGAAATATTAGATTGCAGTGGTCATCTAACGGGTCAAGCAAAACCCTGTGCACATTTGAACATCTTTGATAATTTAATGTACATCACAATTGGTCCGAGCCCGGCCAAGGGAGACTAATTGAACAAAGGAAAGGGATCTGAGCACAGCAGAGGGGTATCTGGGGTGAACCGAGAGTCACCTTAAAAATCATTCTCTGAACCTTGTTTTGAAAGAGATGTGAGCCCGCAAGAGGGGGATCCAACATTGAACTTTTTGTTTGTGAAAAGGATCTGAGCCCGGCTGAGGGGGATCCAGGGTGAACACCCACATTGAATACTGATGGGAACGTTTCCTTGTTGTTTCCGGTACAGAATGCTCTCTGCGTCAAGAGACTTGTAAGAAGAAAAGAGACTTGGAAAAAGAAGGTCCTGAACTGGGAAAATTAACTGTATACATGTGTCGCATAAGCCAGAGTGTGTGCTTTGCTCGATTGACCTGCCTTGCCCTGTGCTGAAAACATGGGAAAGGGAGGCCAATAGACCATGCATTCTGACATATTATTTTGTGAACACTTCTTTCTTTTTCAGGAACATTACCCCACATTATTTGTAAATTAGTGGTGAGGATTGGCAAGTGTTTTTTGTAGTTGTCATAAGTTGTGCAGGGCACCCAGGTAGGTTTTGGATGGATGTGGTCAGGTAAGCACACACTGCAGGAAGCTAAACACGAATGAACACTGGGCAAGTTAATTCAGAATGATGGAACAGGAAGAAAGGACGGATCTCAATGCTAAACAAAAAGGATTGGAACCATGTAGTGGACAAACAATGAGGAATCCCACTAGAGGTGTTGAGGAATCCCACTAGGGGTGTAAACACAGGTTGGACTAGAGACTGCCCACGGATATAATGGAAGCTCAATGCCTCTGTTTAAGTTACTTTTACAGGCATCACTCCTTGCACGCCCATGGAAAGGGGAAGCAGGAGTGGCTCCTCTGTCGGACCCCAGGGCTCAAACAAGGAGTGTACTTACACAAGACAAGCCGGTATAGGTCCAGCCAGAACGTACATCGGATGCCCTCTGAGGGAACAGAACGCAACACACTGTTACATTTAATTCACTATAAACTACAAGTAAAACAAGACAAGAGAAACGCAGATATTGCCTGCTGGGAAACCCAGCAGTAAAACTCTGAACAAAGAAATAAAAGAAGCACAAGTGAGGACAAGAACAGTGACATAAATAACTAGGGACAACTAGGCACTCGAATAAGCAAGGTTTAGAAGGGGAAACACAAGTAGAAAAGAATATATTTGCAATAATACAAGATACTGGAACTGCAAATTGGTAATCAGGAACTGTAAATCTGGACTGGAATAACCAGGGCAGGACTGAAGACAGATAACATGGAAACTGTAGCTCTGAAGTGGGAAAACAAGGGTTGAATAGAAGATAGATTACAAGGAATCTGTAGCACTGAAGCAGGATAACGAGGACTGGACAGAAGACAGATCAACAAGAAAACTGTAGCTATGAAGTGGGATAACGAGGGCTCAAAAGAAGACAGATAAACAAGGAAACTGTAGCTCTGGAGTGGGATAACAACGGCAAGACAGAAGATGGATACAAGGAAACCCAGCAACATGTTAACAATGTAAAGACCTTATCAGTAGACAAATGGTGGAGCCTGTTGCTCTTTGGAGGAAAGCCAGCACTTGGTTTGTGCAGGAGTGAACTTCTAGACAAAATATATAATACGATTAATATGGACAAATAATTGAACGACATGTTCAATATTGCTTTTTACTTGAAGTCACTTTTGGATGTAAATAGTGATGACAATTGGTTTCAGATGAAATTTGAAGATGTGTGTAACACTTGTGTAAAGGTTTGTAATAAACTAAATCACAATAAAAAAATGTAAAACAAAAAAAAAGATAAGTGCAGACATTAGTCATTCCCTCCTTAAAATGACTGCATTGGGAACATGTGCCCGTCCTGCAAAAACTTTTCAGCACATTAATGAAGCTAATGTTGTCAATGGTCTCAAAGATCATCACCCAATGAAATCACTGACACAGAACTCTGTTTGGGCCTTTCTGCTAAATACCCACCCACCCCAGGATGGAAAAAAGCTGTGATTTTTCCATCTGGCTCAGCATTACCTCCATTTAGTTTGTTTGCCAAGAAACGTGACATTTCCTGATTTTGTAAATCACTGTCCAAAGGCTTTAAGTTGTTATCAGCCTTACAACATGGTTTTTCTCCCATACCTGTGGCTACACGCAGGCTCAATGACATATTGACACCTAAACCATCGACCAAATAGATTCTGCACTCTGCTTATGCGCCTACACATAACTCGTACCCATTTCAACGAGGAAGGCTAATCAGGCGGTGCAAAACATTAAAGTATGCTATGTGCATTCAAACATTATGCGCTGACCAATCGGGTTGTGTGCAGTATACAGCCGT
This sequence comes from Ambystoma mexicanum, assembly GCF_040938575.1. Taxonomy (NCBI): domain Eukaryota; kingdom Metazoa; phylum Chordata; class Amphibia; order Caudata; family Ambystomatidae; genus Ambystoma; species Ambystoma mexicanum. Next base: position 469,135,100 of record NC_090933.1, read on the forward strand.
GTCAATAGGACTAATCAATCAGGCGGTGCAGTATGTTAACATGGATGCACGCAATCGGACCATTTATGACGATCAATCAGATTGCGTGCACTTTATAGCCACATTAGTAGGACTAGCCAATCAGGTGGTATGGTATTTTAACGCGGCTATATGTATTTGCGGGTGTGCAGTCAAAATATCGAAAAAAAAGGTCGAAAGACAAAAATGTCCACAAAAAAATGTCGAAAAAAAAGTCGAATTCCTCTTTTTTTAATTATATATTTATTTTGGAGTCCGGGAATAAAAAAAAATGGGTATGGGTAAAACAAAACAAAAAATTAAAAAGGGGGGTTCGGGGGGGGAACCCCCCCATTTCGAAAAAAATACGTCATATAAAAAAAGTGACCTTTTTTTTACGACCATTTTTTTTTTACATTTTGACTTTCAACCTTTTTGTTTTTGATTATATCACTATACACCGTATTTGCGCCTTCCGTGCTGACCAATCGGATTGCATGCACTATATTGCTGCATCAATAGGACTAGCCAGCCAGATGGCACAAAACATTAATATGGCTATGAAATGCCCTTGCGTACGCCATTGGCCAATTGGATGGCGCGCTCTGCTTACACGCCTGCACATGACATATAGCGGTGTGTCCAAGACCAGCCAATCGGGTGATGCAGTTTGTTAACGCAACTACACAGTGACATACCAGTGCATACACCAGAGTCACAGATGGTGACACATGACTCAAATTCGCATCTACAAACCCTGATGTTTATTGGCTGAAGTCGTAGACGCAGTTACAGGTAGCACTCTTTTGTATTGAGGCAAATTCAAGCCACATCGCCTGATTCTTGGTGGGCATAGCCGCAGGTATTCACCACATCCAAAGAGAACTACTTTACTTTTCCTCATTGCTTTTTCTTTTGACTACTGAGCAGGTTGTTTGTAAAATATAAGGAGGTTTTAAGCAAGCTTGCCATTTTTTTCAACTTTTTTGCCCATTTGTAACATAACGGGCGTATTTTATAAAGTGCACGTTCACCCGCAAAGGGGCATCTTGGCGATAATCACAGATGTTTATTGTTACCCAACTTAATGATACTCATTTTATTGACCTTGGAAGGATGAAGGGCTGAGTAGACCTGCTGGGATTCAAACCTGTGACCATGAGGTCAAACACAGGTTCTTGTAGGGGATCCATTAGTTCACTGAGCCACAGACACGGCTACATTTCCCTCTTTCCTTTGTCTTGTCATTTGTTCTGTTTGTGAATTATTTTATTTAGTTTTCTTTTTTTAATATTTTGATTTTAACTGGCTTAGTACTTTTTTGTCATGTCTTTTCTGATTTTATTTCATTTTTTTCCCAGGTCAGACAAACTAATGAAACAATCTCTGGCCGGTTGAGGGGTGATGACGATTGTATGTGTTATAGCCATAAAAAGCCAAAATCTGGTATTTTTTCTTCTCCAAAGTCTGTGAAAATCTCAGAGGTTTGGGGACGTTGCTGGCATGTTTTCAACCTTGACAAAAATTAGAGGACATCGATGAATATTTCTGCATTATTGGGTTGGTGAAATGTTTTGGGATGGCTTATAACTTTGGTGCCATTTGATTAAACTGCACAAAATGTGTGACTATCATTTTAGACCTAGCTCTGAATGCTTCTGCAAAGTTTGGTGCTGTTTTTCCAAGAGGATGGTAATTAGAGGGGGTTCCAAAAATGTTTGAATGGGTTATAAATGTGGTGCCATTTGACGAATGTGTGCATAGGTTTGCAAAAAAAATTTAGACCCATCTTTGAATGTTTTGCAGAGTTTGGTGGGATTTTGTCAAGAGAGGGCAAAATAAGAGTGGGTATCACAAAATGTCTAGATGGCTTATCTCTTTGGTGCCGTTTGGCGAGTCTGCACATAGGTTTGCACACAGATTAAATACCCAACCTTGAATGTGTGTGCACAGTGTGAATGGATTTTGTCAAGTAGGGGGCTAAGTTATATTACTATTTTTTGTATGTACATTTTGACACGTTTAAAAAATAAACCTGGACAGATTTGCAGGAATCTTGTGCGAGGAGCATTGCAAGTACCTGAAAGCATGTTTTGCAAATGTGTCAGTGTTTTATTTACCATTGGCTAATCAATGATGTCGTTTGTGATGTTATCTTTGATGTCCTGGGTGTTAACTGTTAGCAGTGCATGGCAGTGGCGTGAGTTATGGTTGCATGGCTTACCATAACTGGTGAATTTCTTGGTTTTTTATTTTAATTTTAAACATAACATCCCTTTAAAAATGTTTATTTTAAATGATGTTGATAGGTTTTTGTTAGTGCAACTTATCCATAACATTCCTTTCACAAGGTTTTTTCACTGAATTTCATAGGTTTTTGATACTGCAACTTAACTATAACGTCCCATTAGCAACGTTTTTTAACTGAATACATATATATATATATATATATATATATATATATATATATATATATATACAGAAATACAATTAAATAACACCAAAAAACATTTTCCTTTATACATCATTGTTCATATCTGTGGCTATACTACCCCTGGCTATAAACAGAACCATTGTAGCTGCGGATATGTGTAAATGTATTCCATACATTCAAAAACAAATATTGGAATGTTTCAAGCTTAAATTACTCAAGGCTTAAGGTGCAGACATCGAATCAGAAAAACATGTACAATTCTGTGGTGTAACATCCATAAAATAATATGAGTACTGCAAAAAATACATACACGTATAGCCATAGCTAGGAGGACGTTTATAACCGTGGCTAGGCAACCCGCCAAGATGCACTACATCCCATTGGTGTGACAGTAGCAGCTGTAATTAACACACGCTTGCAGCTGCGGCTTCATGTACATTCTTTTACATTCTCAAAAAGTCATATTAACAAGATTTTAAAGTTGTAATGACACAAAGGTACAGTGAGGGCATGGAATCAGAAAGACATGTTAAATTGTGTATTGTAAAAGCCATAAAATATTGTAATTACTGCACAGAAATGTGTAACACAATAACAGCGGATCTGATGACAGTTATACAGTGGCTCCACTAGCCCACCAAAATACACAGTGTGCCATTGGCTAATTGGCTAATCTGTATCTGCGGCTATAGAATGCCCTGACAGGGCACAACGTTTCATTGGCTGGTTCACAAAGACGGCTGCACAAAATAAAGAAGGCATCCAAAACATGTCTTTTTCCACACTATTTCAAAAGTAGCCGTATATATGTCTTCCAGCAATTGCTTAGATTAACCACACTTATCACCAAATAATTGGCTGCCATGGTAGCATTGGCTATAATGACAAAGGACGAAAACAAAATGTGTTCTTGTACTCCCAAACCCATACCATTGGGTTGTGTATAGCCCTAGCAGCACAGGTACCATTATAGCTGTGGGTACGTTCACTGTGCTACAATAGGTGCCCTGATATCCACGGATATGCATTCCAGTCATTGCTGGAATCAGCAGGCCTCAAAGTCTGCAGTACCATTGGATGATAAAAAAAATATATATATATATATATATATATATATATATATATATATATATATATATATATATATATATATATATATATTCAGTGAAAAAAACTTTGTTAAAGGGACGCTATGGTTTAGTTGCGCTACTAAAAACCTATGAAATTCAGTGAAAAAACTTTGTTAAAGGGACGTTATGGTTCCAAGTAAAACCGAAAAACCCTTGAAATTCACCAGTTATGGTAAGCTAAGCAACCATAATTCGCGCCACCACCGTGCACTGCTAAGACTAACACCCAGGACATCAAAGATGACATCACAAATGTCATTTCATAGGTTTTTAGTAGCGGAACTTAACCATAACGTCCCGTTAACAAAGTTTTTTCACTGAATTTCATAGGTTTTTAGTAGCGCAACTTAACCATAACGTCCCTTTAACAAAGTTTTTTCACTGAATTTCATAGTTTTTTAGAAGCAAAACTTAACAATAATGACTTTGACTTTATATGCATGTCATATGGAACTGACTAGATCTCTTCTTATGAACGTGATGTCCGAGAACTTATTTAATGTTCGCGGACATGTTCGGAGAACAGTACCACTACCTAAAAACTGTGGGGGGGGGTGGTGGGGTATGTTTGATTGTTATATCATAATATAGGAACATTTAACAAATTCAAAAAGCAGCACACAAACACATTATATATAGTAATACATAAGAAATGTAACCCATATATGTAACACACTAACCATTCATTTAAAAACAATATGTTCTGAAATGGAATATACCACAAGAAGATAAATTGGCTTCCAACATAATTACCTCACAGACACAACAGAACTGAGAACAAGACCAGACCCACTGAATACATAGGACTTATCTTACCAGAAATAGTAAGTGTACTTCATTTTACTCATATATTTATAAACTTTCTGTATTAGATTAAAAAATATATTTATTTTTTAAATATCTTTTTTTTTTTTTCTCACAGAAATGTCTAGTACTCTGGAATGGCTAGAGGACAATTTCCCACTTGAAGAAATGTCACAAGATAGTGAAACTAATGGTAAACACTTTATAATATAAACCATTTAAATATTATTATTTTGTATACATTTAACATATATATATTTTTTTTGTACAGAGCATAACAAAATAGAAACTACCTCTGAAGAAGCTGTTATGGAAAACACGCTTGACAACATAAAAGAAAAAATTGATTTACTGTTGACCAATTTTAATAATTTGAAAACTTTTGTTGAAGATCATTTTAAAACAAAAACGTCATACCATTGCCCCACATGTACTTGTCCCTCCTCACCATATCCCAGTCAATTATCCCCAAACCCTCTCCATAATCCAAAACGTTTTGATGAGATGTCCATCCCTTCTTTACCTAATACCAATCATGTTGAAACCCCAAATTCTCCTGTTTTTGTTTCTGTTTCTGCCTCACCTTCTCTGTCATAAATTATTAATATATGTTAAAGTTTAATTTTTATATTGTATTGTGAATAGTTTCCGTTTTTTTTTAAAACAATAAAAGTGTCCGCGGACAGTGCAAGTGTTCTGAAATGTTCATACATAAACGAAAATGGAGGTGTCCTGAAGAACACCACACCTGTTTGTACTGTTCGCTAGCAAGTTGAAACTGTCCTAAGAACACAATTGGTGTCCTGAAATGTTTGTAAATAAACGAAAATGATGTGTCCTGAACAACAGTACAACTGTTCGTAGTGTTCGCTAGCAACATGAAACTGTACTAAGAACACACGCGGGGTCCTGAATTGTTCGTAAACAAACAAAAATTAAAGTGTCCTAAAGAACTCTATACCTGTCCGGTACTGTTCGCTAGCAAGTTCAAACTGTTCTAAGAACGCTATTGGTGTCCTGAAATGTTTGAACGTAAACGAAAATGGAGGTGTCCTGAAGAACACTATACCTGTTCGTAGTGTTAGCTACCCAATTGAAACTGTTCTAAGAACACAATTGGTGTCCTGAAATGTTGGTACATAAACTAAATTACACGTGTCCTGAAGAACACTATATCTGTCCTTACTGTTCGCTACCAAGTTTAAACTGTTCTAAGAACACATGCGGTGTCCTGAAATGTTCGTTTCACGTGTGACGCACTTTTAATTACTTCAGAACCCGAAAAGTGTCCGTAGGACATCAATGCGCATGCGCTAACCAATCTCCGTGCACTTGGTGTCCTGCGGACAGGCGCTTCCTTCGCGGACTAGTTCGCAAACGGATCATATGACCGCACCCACGCTCATCGTGTGTCCTGAAATGCGGACACTGTTCGTGTCCCCGAACAATTTAAAAGTACATTTTCAGTTAATCCATAATATTTTTCAATAAAATCTCACCATGCCACAAGTCCCACATAGCAATCTTGAGTTTCTATATACTTTTTGAAACTTTCCGATCCTTTTTTTGTGTTCGATCTGTCCGCGCACAGTGCGCATGTCCGCAGACCGCGCACAAGCACCCCTATAAAAGACCACGCCCAAGAGCTTATTCCCATTGTGTTTCTGGCTATTCTTCAGAACACAGTGATTTTTGCTGCCACCTGCAGACTACACCATCATCGAGATGGCATCCTTGGCTGCTGAACTGCCACTTGGTGCTGCACATGCTTCAGGACCACCACCACCCCCTCCACCACCACCACCTCCCCAAGGGCCTGAAGAGGGGAACAGGACTGAGGATGCGGAGGAGGAAGAAGAGGATGATGAAATCCCTACTACCCGCACTAGGCGTGAGTCTTGGGTGTGGCGGTTATTTACCATTCATGGGAATGGTCCTAAGGATCGTGCGAACCATGTTACCTGCAATGAGTGCAAAATTATACACAGTCGCGGGAAGCACGGTAACTACAGCTTTGGGACCACTACTATGAAGCGAAACCTGAGGTCATTTCACTCTGGGATTATTCGCAGGGTTGTACCTTGCGAAGAACGTAGCAGGTTGATTTCCTCTACTTCATCCTCTGTTTCTGATCCTGTCACCACAAGGACAACCTCTGTGAGACAGCGTCTTTCTCAAGCTGCCTCACAGGCCATACAGAATGCTGATGACCCTTACCTTTCGAGGGTCACAGTTGTATGTATGTACTGTGACACAGTACTCTGCAGGGGGGAGCGACTTCGGAGTGCTTTTGAGACTATTGTCTCAGAGCACGAGAAGACCTGCTCATTACCCAAATAAAACCCACTCTACATCTTCCTCTCTCAGCTCGCCCTTTCTTATCCCTGTGGTTGGTGTCCCCCCCTTTACCCTCCTCTCCTAGTGTGTCGTGTCTGAAAAACCAAAAAAAATACAAAATTACAAAAATCTAAAAAAAATAAGGCTCTTTTCAGAGCCGCCTTTCCCAGTTAAAAAATAGAAGTGAAAATAAATGAAGCAGGGCTCTTTGAATTTTTTAGAAGTCCGCGGACAGTTCGCGAACATTAAAAAAATTGGGTTGCTACTCCATCACAAACATTGTAATTTTCTCTGGAAAGAAGTGGTGGCTCTGAAAAGGGCCTTTGGGTGGTGTTTGTAAGTCAAAAATTGTAAATGCTTAACATCTACTTCAAAATCGTTGTTGTAATTCCAAAAAAAGGTCGCAATGCATTTTGTACATCTCTCAGAAAAATCTGATTGCCAGCATAAGTAAGCTGGACTCCATCTCTGCGAAAAATGTATGTACTACAAAACATAATATTTTCATTGTGAAAAGAAGACATGCCAAAATATCCTAGAAAGCCACAAACAGCCTTATTAACATTGTGCCTTGCTTTTTCCATTTGTGGACCAAATGAAGAAGAACGAAGCCACATTTGTCTCTGTGCAATCCATGAAAATATCACTTGAGAATTAGGAAACATGTCCATAACCTTCCTAAATCCTTCTTTCATAGCAAATTGCAAAAAAATTCCAGTCACATGTCCTAAACTGTTCCCTCCACAATGAATTACAATTATGTCGGGATGTTGCTCTGTCTCCAAAGTAGCACAGAGAGGTAGCAAGTCCAACCACTTCATTCCACGTACTCCATGCCAGTGTACTTCCACATGTGGGAATCCAAGATCTACAGCTTTCTGCATGCACCTTCAACCAATGTATCCACGAATCTCCTAAAATCCAAACAATCTGTTTTCTGAAACACACAGCCATAGCTATCTTTTGTTCTCTCAGCAAAAAGGGCATCTGAGAAAATCTCTCCTGGCACAACACACCCACCAAACTTTCCTGACCAATCCCTTTCAGTGCTTATTCTCATTTGCATGACTTCTGAACCCAAAAATCCCCGGATGTAACTCCCGATGTCCGCGAACTACCGCCATGTCCGCAGACATATCGTAACATGAACAGCCCTTCTACCATTTCCACTACATTCTCTCTGCCATTCCCTCATTGGATGTACCTCAAACATCACATGACCATGCACCAATCACATTCAAGACCTCTACATCTAACTGCATCATCATAGATCAGCACTGCAAATGTACTCTGAATCTCTCTGAGTACAAGTGTCATATCATTGGCAAGCAGCATCTACCAGAAATACTGTACAAGTCTTCAAGATTTCTACTTGCAGCTCCATGCATATCCATATGCATGAACACAAACTTCAGGTATGAATATTTTCTGTATAGTAGATGATATAGCTCTCAACCATTTTTGTTTTACAGGCGGGTGAAATCACCCGATTTTGTTTTTGGCGGGTGAGACGCCCATTGGAATGAATGGGCGTGCAGGAGGCTTGGCGGGTGAGTCTGCCCTTTACAAGGCATTTGACACCCGCCAAAAGCGTGTGAGTTGAGAGCTATAGTAGATGAACACATTTTCAAACAGACTTTTACCTTGTAAAATCTGTAAAATGAATTTACTGTACTTTTTTCAATTTCCTAAAATCAACTATCACTTATAAACCTTTATACTTTTTACTTTCTTTATACACACAAACTCAAATCATGTTAAACTAATATTTTTTAAATGAAATATATAGACTACATATATTCAAACAAAATTGCATTCAAACACAATCTATGTTTAAACCTTTATAAAAATACTTATACAATTTCATATTTTTAGTTTTTATTTATTTACTTAATTACTTTAAATTAGACATGACATTGAGGCGCTATTACCTAGAACAGTTTACTTAAAGAAATAGTGGTATTCACTAATATATTATAAATTTCACAAGATATAGTAAAGATATTTTTTTTTTGCTACAGTTAGTCATTCAATACAATTTGTTCATTAAGAACATATCATATGTACTGAACTGATGCAATGTATCTTATGTAAATAAATTAGTTTAATGGTTTTACAGAAGGCACTGAGGATTTCAATTAAAAAATCAATATCTAAATTAAAAACAGTGCTATATACAAACAAAGTTACTAATTTGAAGCTTTTACAATTGCAGTGAAGACCAGTTTCCTGAAAAGAAGCAGCCGAATTCGAAGAAGAAAGAAAAACTAAGAAGTTACCTGTTAATTTTTTTAAAAAGTAAGTAAAATATCACCATAATATTTATATTATTAATCAAATATACTACAACATTAATACAAACTATTTTGGTTTCTTAAAATAGAGATTTTGTACCATTTTGTCCAAAAATTTCCATGTCTTAAACAGCGATTTACAGCCAGAACGGCCCACAAATTTCTATTTTTGGACACACAAATTAGCCAACTGAACTGCTACAATTTTCATATTATAGAACAAACAACTGTTTTAATTGTATACATTAGATTTACTATTTGTACTTTTCCACACCACTAGCTTACTTTTTTTTGTCATCTGAACCCCAGTTTAGTAACACTTAAATTCAAGAATACCTATCCCTACTAGTTTTAGTTCCCAATGCACAATCACACACCATTACATACATCTTTATCATCTTACTCAAACACTCATGCACATAGCACACATACATTCCAGAACACCCCAACCCATATCTTCTTTACTTTTTTTCAACAGACGCTAAAGAAAGCCTACCAAAGCACAACTCCGTGGAAAGCAACGCAAAATTAGAGCAAATGAAAATAAAGGTGTCCAACATAAGCATCCATCTCTAGCAGAATTTGTAAAAAAAAAGTTGAAACAAAACAGCTAATACAATCATTTAGTGAAACACAAGAAGTTTCAAGTACAACAACTTTGCTTCCTCTATCAAAATGTAAAACAAACCAAAAAACAATTAACAGAAAATCAGCTATCAGTACAGATAAAACTACTTCTTCAAATTTTAATATAGTGCAAAGTAAGCATACCAAGAAAAGTATTTTAGCCAAAATATACCGTCACAAAGTCCTTCAAAATCTTATAAAACAGGAGAGAAATCAGGTTCAAAGCTTAAAACCAATCGTAGGAAATTAATCTTAGAAGCATTGATGGACAGTGCAATTCTTCTCAAAAGAAATGTATTTATTTTACTGTTAAACAAAATGAAACCACTAACAAAACTAATAACTACATTACAAAAAAGACTTCTCAATAAGCGAAATGTCAACAGAAAGAACTTCTTAAGTATCTGCGTAGGTGAATGGAATCACACTACGAGCACAGAACCATATTTTAATGAAGAAGCGTACAAACAAAAGCAAACGAATACAATTGCCATAAATAGCAGTGGTCGAGGTTATGAAAAAGTGAATAATACCATAATGGAACAAGAAGTACTCCTTACAAAAATATGCCCTGAAAACTTAGAATTACCCCTCCATTCAACTGAATCAGAACGTCTAGTGTACAAATGGCCATGCACCTCAATGTGTAACATTCCCAAACAATGTTTCAGATCTTTACACCAATTCCTCAATAAATATGTAAAAAGCAAAGACAAAATCAAAATTAAATTACTGCAAAATATAGAAACCTGTCCAGTGCGCAAGTACACAGGACTACAAGGACATTCATTGGCCTGCATTACAGGACCTGCTTGTAAAACCACTTTCCATGATATCAAAAGGATATCAACACATCATTCAACTATAAGAAATCTAGTCTATAAACTGTACTATGCTAAAAGTCCTGCTTTAGCACTAGCAAAGTTAAATAACATCCTTCTACATGGTACAGCAAAAGACCTACTTGAAGAAATTCACTATATCCAGAAAAAATATTTTGGAAGTGAAAGCCATTTACAGAATGAAATAGCTTTAAACCAATTAAGCAACAATTCTACACATGGCAACCTTTTGCTAAACACATACAAAAAAGAAATACTAAAATTTAAAAGTACATCAGCTGAAGTACCAAACCATGTATGTGTATGTTGCCGTAGAATTTTTTATAAAAGTAACACAAAAACTATGGACCTATAATACAAAATAGAAGACAATGAAGATTCTAAATGGTTTGAATTAGCTCTCTACCTTCTAGCAGAAAACAAATATGAAATAACTGAGCCCTTAATACTTTGCAGTTATTGCACTACAAAACTTGACAACAACCAAACTCCTTCACGTTCTATCACAAATAATTTGGAATTATACCCAGTACCAAAACCTCTACAACAACTTAATTTATATGAGAGCATCATAATTCAAACAGTACACCCATTTCAAGCAATAATACGCCTTCAACCAAAAACAGCAAAATTACCTCCCTCTGAATTGGTAAAAGGCATTCGTGGAAAAGTAGTTTATTTACCATTAAATCTAAAAGAAAATGTGCATACTCTAGGAGTGCAACGTCCAATGCAGCAATCTTTAATTATATTAGTAAATGGAGTACCTACAAAAGACAAAAAAATATGGCAACAGCTGGTAGATTTATATGAAGTTAGACAAGCCTTCCAATATCTTAAAGAGAATAATGAATATTACAAAGAAATTAATATTGAAGAAAACTTGAAAGATACAACTGAACTAATTCAAGAAACACAAGAAGCTGGTCAATTTGAGCTACTAGATCCTGCTACAATATCAAATACTTTAGACCATTATACAATTCATCCTTTGCACTGTAATGACACCGTACAAGATGTACTGGAAACTTACCAAATGCGTCAAACAAAAGGATCGCCAATCAGTATATGGGAAAAAAGTATAGAAGCACGTGCTTTTCCTCTACTCTTTCCTACTGGCAAAGGAGGAAGGTATGATGATAGACCTATTCAAAAATCAGCTTCAGAATACCGCTCATTACGGATGTATTCTGAAGATCCCAGATTTAGACAAAATGTGGAATACATATTCCACCTACTCTTTGAAAGTGAACTAGCAACTTTATGTTACGGAGTTGCACACATATTAAAATCAGGATCACACTTTCAAAATATGACAGCTACACAATTATTAGAGAAAGTGCAACAAAAGGATGAGGTTTTACAATCAAATATTACAAATCTATTAGCAAATATGCGTGGTACTAAAGAGTACTGGTTTCGACGTCATGGAGATGTACGTTGTATGATCAGAAACCTTGGCCCACCCACTTGGTTTGTTACATTAAGTTGTGCAGAATATGCATGGGAAGATTTACATGATTTCCTATGGATATCAAATAAAAACAAAACAAACATAGATATTCTAACACCTGGAGAACTTTGTTCTTTGGATCCTGTTAATGTTTCAGGATATTTTCACCATCGCTTCATTGCTATGCTACATTTTATTTGTAATAAAACTGTTCCTCCCCTTGGAGAAGTGCAACACTTCTTTTGGAGAAAAGAATACCAAGCCAGAGGAGCACCACATATCCACATGCTTTTATGGATTAAAGATGCTCCTAAATTTGGTCAAGACAGTGATGCCACTGTTTTACAGTTTATTGAAAAATATGTCACTTGTGAAATTCCATCAGAAGCCACAAATAGTGATCTTCGTGCACAAATTTTACAATTTCAAAGACACAAATACAAAAACAAAGGCAAATACTACACCAAATGCCGATTTGGTTTCCCTAGACCAGTTACAAATACAGGTCAAGTTAACAACCTCATGTCTTCAGTTAGACATAGTGTTAAAGGTAAGTCACCTAAAAATACATATTACATAAAAAGAAAAGAAGAAGAAAAATATATCAATGATTATAATGCAATCATTGCCCACTTATGGAATGCAAACATAGATCTGCAGTACATTGCAGACAATTCTACTGCAGTTGCATGATATGTCACAGCATACTTAACTAAAGCAGAAAAGACAGAGCTCCAAGACCTCTGGAATGACCTGTCATCAGATAAAACAGTATCTCAGAAATTATACAGCTTGGGCATAAAAATGCTCACCCATAGAGAATATGGATCTTATGAAGCAGCTGATCGTTTAACTGGTACTTCATTGTATGGTAAATCTGAAAATATAGTATGGCTAAGTCTTGGTCCAGCTAAATCTAGAAAAAGAGTTCTTTAATCATATGAAGATATAGAAACAATAGCCAAACATGATCCCAACAGCCAAGACATTTTAAAAAACAATTTATTGGACACATACTACCCAAACAGAAGTAATACTTTGGAAACCACGTGTCTATACCAAATAGCCCAAAACTACACATACAAAAATAATATGAAACCTGATGAAAAAAAAGGTAAATATAGAGTGACAGACTGTGAAGGTAGCTTAGTTAAACTCACTAAACCAAATTTAATTAATCATATCAAATTGTCATTGAAGATTCCTCAACATAAAGAAGTATATTGCATGTCCCTGCTACAACTCTTCAAACCATGGAGAAAAGAAGAACAATTACTAGATAACTATAACTCATACGAGGATGCTTTCAAAGCAAATGAAAGCACTATAACTGATGTAAACTTTACACAGTACAAAACAATGTTGCACAATGAACAGCAACATGAAGAAGAACTCCAAGCCCAACTAGATAAGGATACTCCTGAGAGTAGTCAACCTTCTGTAACAGGAAGCCAAGAACCACTGGGAGAACCACTAATAACAAATGAGGCAGAATTAGCTATGATAGAAGTAGAAAACACCATGTGTCAGTATGAAGATAAGGAAGACTTATCTATACTACAATCAAAACTAAACAATGAGCAAAGTAGCATTTTTCAAGAAGTAACAAAACAAATTGCACATGGTGTAAAACATGAAAATAAAGAATGTTCCTGCCATAATTATAAACCTATACTACTGTACGTCAGTGGTGAAGCTGGTTCTGGCAAAACATTCCTAATCAAAATCATTAGTAAAGTCCTTCAACAATTGACAAACAACAAACTGTCAGCTGTTGTCACTGCCCCCACAGGTTTAGCTGCCTACAACATATGTGGTGTTACATTACACCGATTACTACTATTACCAGTAGAACACCAGAACAAATTAGACTATTACAAACTTTCTGCAGAAGCTGCAATGGAATTACGCAGAGTATTGAAACAAATGAAAATGCTACTAATAGATGAAGTGGGCATGGTCTCCAACCTGATGTTAGCTTTGATCCACCTCAGATTACAAGAAGTACTCAAAACAGACTATGAAGAGCTCTTTGCAGGAAAACACATTATTGTTTTTGGAGATCTGCTTCAATTAACACCAGTAAAAGGTGAACCTATTTTTAAAACATTAGGGCACACACTCTGCCGTAAAACTGTTGGCAGCATTGGAAATGTCAACCTTTGGCAACATTTCCAATACAAAGAATTAACAGAAAACATGCGCCAATATGCAGATCTAACTTATGCCAACATTTTAAAAAGTTTGAGAGTTGGTATACTTTCTAAAGAAGCAGAAGCAACATTGAAAACCCGGCACATTAATGCACTTTATGGCGATAATGCATGTGCTACAGATGTTATGGAACAATTAGCCTACAAAAATGTCAATTGTATGGCCTTAATGCCAACTCTTGCAAGCTGTTTCAAATTCAATGAAATCATGCTAAGTAAAGAAATGCAACCAATAATGGAAATTAGCGCCACAGACAAACTAGATGTACATGGTATGACACTACCCATGTGTGACCAAGCCACAACAAGACTAAATCATTTAGAAAAATCAATCTCAAACACAGCAGGCTTAGAAAAGATGTTAAAATTATCCTTAAATTGCAGAGTAATGCTTAAACGTAACCTTGACGTGGACCAAGGACTAGTTAATGGAGCACTGGGTACAGTTGTTGGCTTTCAAACATACCCACGTGACAACAAAATTCAGTTTGTCAATATACTCTTTGACAAACTTTCAGAAGTAAAACGGATAGGACGCTCAACAGCTAGATTCCTTCTCTTCAAAGATATGTATGTACGCAGAGAACAATTTTCTCTAACTCTTGCATACGCAGTCACGATTCATAAATCACAAGGTCTTACCCTAGACAAAGCAGTGATAGATATTGGTAACACAGTCTTTAAAGAAGGCATGAGCTACGTAGCACTATCACGCTTACGTACACTTGACGGTCTATGTCTAATCAACTTTGATACAAGTAAAGTAAACGCTGATATTCCTTGCATTTTAGAATATAATAGACTTCGCTCACTATACACTCCCCATCTAAACACATATTCTGTTCCACAAAAACTAAAACGTTGTAAAAGAAAACTAAATCAAACAGAAATGCAACAGGACATCACTGCAAATCCTCCAAAGAGAGTAAAAGAAACTAATACTTCATCAAGTACCGCAAACAAAAAAGAATCAATTAGAGAAAGTAAACCAGGTACTTCTTTAAAGAAGGAAGACAAACTCCAAAAAAAGCAGTTAGATACAGAACTGCATGGACCATTTAAATTCTCAAATATAGTTGGTGTAAGTTGCTATGCAAATGTAGCAATGAATATTCTATTTCAATTACCACCAATTGTTGACAACATTTACTTACACAGTACAGACCCATTGTGTTTGCAAATGTTAGTACTTCACAGAAATGCAGCAAGCAATCCTGACAACACATATAGTGTTTTTGGAATAAGACAACAATTGGACTACTGTGCTGGAATGGTTAAATTCACTATAAACTCACAGGAAGATCCACAAGAATTTCTAATGTACTTACTACAAGTACTGGAAAACAAAAACATACCTATAAATGAAATCTTTCAGATTTCATACATGTGGAAACATACATGCACTCTCTGCAACAATGTGACACAAGAAGAAATCCCCAATGAACGCTTCATATATATATCAATACAAAATTGTGAATCCATTCCATTTCAGCAACTTGTACAAAATGCAAACCATGGTAGATTATGCTCTACCTGCAATTCAGATAATCGCTCCACGTTAGTAATACAAACACATAGTAAATACGTAATACTAATGCTTCTACGTTACAATGCAGATGGTACCAAAAACAATTGCAAGCTGACTGGATTCACACATGGTCAAATATCACTTGGTAAGAAAACCTTCACAACAATAGGTATAATCTACCACGCAGGAGCCACAACCAATTCAGGGCACTACACTGCATATATGAAAAAGAAATGTGGATGGTTTGAATGTAATGATAGTACCATTACTCTAAAGCAGAGATTACCAGCAAATCTTACAAACGCTTATTTGATGTTCTTAAAACCAAAATTTGAAAAATAAACTGTATTTAAACCTTTAAGTAAATTTGTGTTAAAAAATATAAACTGTACTCCAAAAGCTATCTAACTGCTCAAAGATTCTACAACAACTAATCAGATAAATGAATACCACTAAATTAGGCCAAAAAATACACTTTTAGAATACGCCAATTGGTATCTAACTGTCCCAAAATTTAACAATATCCAAATAGATAAATCAAAACCACTAAAATATATTAAGAAAATAGACAGTTAGAATACGCCAATTGTAATCTAACTGCTCCAAAATTTTATAATATCAAAACAAATGAAGAATTTGTTACTGCTCCAAAAAAAATACAACAAAGCAAAGTATAAAGCATTAGCCAGAAAAAACAAGTGAACACTGAAAACAAACAAACAAATAAACTGTAGCATAACAGAAAAAGGTTTTTTTTTTAATCCAACATGGATATTTTTTTCTCCCACAGACCCAATGATTTTAGCAACAAATACAGAAACTGAGCAAATTGCACAGTACTCTGATTTGTACTCTACTAAATATGAGGGTCGGAAAAAAAATAAAAGTATATTGCTTATACAATGTAATAAGTCATTACAAAATACTAATACTAACATGCTATTTTCTTTTATCACAGAAATGAAGAAGAAAAACATGGACTCCCATTACTAGACCAAACAGTAACTATACAATAATAAGGACAACCATAGCAGCATATCACATCCATAGTATCTAATACCTTTGTTCCTTATACATTTGTTTTTCACCCAAAGTTATAAGCAAATATGAATGTGATATGCTGCGGTGGTTGTTGCCAGGGCATAGAGTCTTGGGTGCATGGCCAAATGGCCAAATGGCCATGCACCCAAGACTCTATGCCCTGGCAACAACCACCGCAGCATATCACATCCATAGAGTCAAACATTTCAACTATGATCTATGGGAAAGTTTTAATGTCCGCGAACAATGTGACTGTTCTTGGAACACTTTGAACTTGCCAGCGAACAATACGGACACCGTTTTCTGGACACCCCCTACGAACATTTCAGAACAACGCGATAGTTCTTAGAACACTTTCAACTTAACAACGAACAATACGGACAGCGTCCTCAGGACACCCCCTACGAACACTCCCCGGACACCGGGAGTGTTTTTAGAAACGTCTTCAGAACACCACCATCTTGTTTATTTGTGAACATTTCAGGACACCATGAGTATTCTTAGGACACATTCAACTTGACAAAGAACAATACGGACAGCGTCCTCAGGACACCCCCTACGAACATTCCCCGGACACCGCGAGTGTTCTTAGAAGCGTCTTCAGAACACCCCCATTTTGTTTATTTGCAAACATTTCAGGACACCGCGAGTGTTCTTAGGACACATTCAACTTGACAGAGAACAATACGGACAGCATCCTCAGGACACCCCCTACGAACACTCCCCGGACACCGCAAGTGTTCTTAGAAGTGTTTTCAGAACACCACCATCTTGTTTATTTGCGAACATTTCAGTACACCGTGAGTGTTCTTAGGACACATTCAACTTGACAGAGAACAATACGGACAGCGCCTCAGGACACCCCCTACGAAAACTCCCCGGAGACCGCGAGTGTTCTTAGAAGCGTCTTCAGAACACCCCCATTTTGTTTATTTGCGAACATTTCAGGACACCGCGAGTGTTCTTAGGACACATTCAACTTGACAGAGAACAATACGGACAGCGTCCTCAGGACACCCCCTACGAACACTCCCCGGACACCGCGAGTGTTCTTAGAAGCATCTTCAGAACACCCCCATTTTGTTTATTTGAGAACATTTCAGGACACCGCGCGTGTTCTTAGAACAGATTCAACTTGACAGAGAACAATATGGACAGCGTCCTCAGGACACCCCCTATGAACACTCCCCGGACACCGCAAGTGTTCTTAGAGCAGTTTCACTTTGCTTGCGAACAAAACGGACACATATTGACTCCTTAGAACACCCCCTAGTCAGTTTATTTAGAACATTTCAGAACACCCGTGATGGCCGCAAACAAATCGAACACAAAAAGAACATCTAACACATAAAAAACACAACTTTCATCCTATCTCATACACTCCCACCCTCCCCAAACACTCCTACACACCAACACACTCTACAAAATACACATTTTGAACAAAGTTTCACCGCGCTGTCCGGGGACGTCCGCGAATCCAAGATGTCGGGCGCTACCGAAAAATATGACGCGCTTCACGCTCCACGCCATCCAATCAGCGAACACTTTGCATGTCCGCGAACATCATGCAAGACGATTGGCCAATCAGGACACTTTCCGCGGAGCGAACAGGGAAGTGTGTCCGCAAACCCAACACAGATATCACTAATTTTTTTTACCTACTTTTTGGTCATTTTAAAAAAAACTACTGGACGGATTTTCACCAAATTTGCAAAAGCACGCTTTCGGGACCAGGCCGCTGCTCCTGGTCCAAATTTGGTGGAAATACGTCCAGCGGTTTGGGCTGTAGGCGCGAGCAAAATTTTTTTCCCATTCACTATATGGAGAGTGAGTATAATGTATACAAATATGAGCATATAGAGGGATGGTAGAGTAATAAAAATGAAACTATGAGAAAGTGCTGATAACCATATTGATTATCTTCATGCACAGAAAGGATTGTTCTCTTTCAAGCCTGTATCTTCCGCTATGTATATGTTTCAATTGATGTGACTGGACCCTAAGTCTACAAATATAGTACCTTTTCAATTTTTACTTCCTGACTGTTACTGAAGAAAACTATGTGGCTTCGATGTGTCAGTAAAGGATAAAAAGGGAGAGCCAGCCATGTGATGTCATCAGTGAAGTCATCAATGACATTTATGATGTCATCTTTGATGTCCTTAGTGTTAGTGTTAGCAGTGCACGGTGGCACGAGTTATGGTTGCTTATGTTACCATAACTGCCGAATTTCAGGGATTTTTCGGTTTTACTTTGAGCCATAACGTCCCTTTAACAAAGTTTTTTCACTGAATTTCATAGGTTTTTAGTAGCGCAACTTAACCATAGCGTCCCTTTAACAAAGTTCTTTCACTGAATTTCATAGGTTTTTAGTGCACAACTTAACCATAATATCCCTGACTTCATATACATGTAACATAGAAAATACTAACCCCCTCGTAGTGATTTTCATGTCTGCGGACTACCGCCATGTCCGCAGACACATTGAAAATCTGAGCGTGGTGAATGTAAATTTAAATAGTGTGCCCCATTTCCCCTTTGAAGTTGGCTCTGAAAAGAGCCGTTTTTTTTTTTACAGATGCTTGACAGACACCTGTTATTTTGTATTTTTTTTTCTTGTTTTTTTTCTTACTTTACTCCTAAAATCTTCACGTGACCTTCTCCAAAGCAACCCTTACATTCCAAAATAGAAAGGCATTTCCCGTAAAAGATAAACAAATGCCATCTTCTTTAAAATTAACAGCATTACTGGCATCAATATTCTCATTGTTACAGAAGAACATACCAGCTCTAAGCATGAAGGCACACATGCCTCGGTTGACGACACACCTAGCAATATTTTGCTGAGGACAAAAAACTGAACTATTGTCCCATATTGCCCTAGGTAGTAATCCAGAAAAAATTACTTTTCCATTTGGAAGGATCTTCATTACTGCTTGAACCAAGCGTTCCAAATCAGCCAACAAAGTAGGGGCACTGACGTTGACCAAATGGAAAGCACCATAGTGCAAAACTACCACATGCAGACTGTTCATCGTGGCCATATCCTCACAAACTTGTACAATTCCCTGTACATTGCAATCAGGCACACTGCTCCACACCACCTCCACTCCTTTCACATCAAAGTTCTTTGCAACATGCCTGCATTCAGTGTACTGCTGTAAACCATGCACAAACATATCTCCGAGCATGAACACCCTGACTTTCTCCACACACAGTCTCTTTCAACACAAATCCACAACCTCGACATCTGATTGGCTGATCCGTACAGTCTTCTTTCCATGTTGGATTTCCTGGAAAAACCCGGATGTAGCACGCCTTGTCCACGAACAGCCGCGGTGTCCGCGGACGGCGTCCACTTTACTCTCTGTGCCATTCCCTCATTGCATACAGCTAAGCAATCACACAATACGAATAACGTCCTCAGAACAACCCCATTTTGTGAATTTTGAACATTTCAGGACAATTATTATTTCATTATTCAACATATGCTATGTTTCTCCATTAGTAGCTCAGTATACTAGATAGAATCCCATAATACAATGCTATTTATATCAATGCATCGTTCAAAGCACTAATAACTGTATGATATTTATTGCAATATCCTTGACTCTTTTTTCGCAACATTATAATAAAAATCCCTAGTATTCCATGAAAAGTACATACACACATGATGTCATCAGTGATTTCATCAATGACATGTGCGATGTCATCTTTAATGTCCTGGGTGTTAGTCTTAGCAGTGCACGGTGGTGGCGCCAGTTATTTTTCAAAGCTTACCATAACTTGCGATGTTCAGGGGTCTTTCGGCTGTACTTAGAACCATAACGTCCTTTAAACAAACTTTTTTTAATATCTCGCAAACAATATACAAACATGGCGTGCAAAAACCAACTTCTACAGATGGCTTTACACAGAATGTTCCAAAGTAAGAATTTATGCTCGTTCACAGTGAAGGTCAGCTGCTTCCACAACTTCTACAGATGGCTTTACACAGAATGTTGCAAAGTAAGAATTTATGCTCGTTCACAGTGAAGGTCAGCTGCTTCCATTTTTTTCTCGGGCCCCAGAGAGGCTCACGAAGCGGACTATAAGGTTGTATTGTGTTTTGACCTTGACAGACAGAGATTGTGATGAAAGACTTCTCTTGAAGGAGTTTTGCTAAAACGTAAGAGAAGATAAAAATGAAATTTCTGAAACGAAACCACTTTTATATATTATATCACTATGCGAAAGATCGTTGGCACACGCGGAGTCGTATTTTGGGACTGCACCACTCGTAGACAATGGAAATTGCAATTGTACTGTAAGTTACCCTTTAGATTACTTTATACCAAATATAATTACAATAGCATAGCATTAAAGACTGCTCAAGTTGAACTTGTTAGTTGAAAGTGGCATAATGTTTTCACCACCGAATTGATCCCCTGTCGTTTAGAGGGCTCTGAAAAAGGCAGACGACACAGGGTGGGTTAATAGAAATAATTTAACCGGTCTATAGGCAATCAAGCGCTCTACTCGCTGTGCCACTTCACTGTAGCCTGTCAAGTGGCACAGCGAGTACAGCGCTCGCTTTGACATCGTGCACAGCTTGCTAACGCAAGTTTGAATCCCGGCAAGGCCAAACTCAGCCTTTCATCCTTCCGTGGTCGATAAATGAGCACCAAACTTTGCAAAAAAAGTTTGGTGAGGATTCGTCCAGGGGGGGGGCAAAGTTATAGGGGGGTCCCAAAACTTTTTTTTCCCATAGACCGAATGGGAAAAATGTTTTGCTCTCGTCTACAGCCCAAACCGCTGGACGGATTTTCACCAAATTTGGACCAGGAGCAGCAGCTTGGTCCCGAAAGCGTGCTTTTGCAAATTTGGTGAAAATCCGTCCAATAGTTTTTTTTAAAATGACCAAAAAGTAGGTAGAAAAAAATGAGTGATATCTGTGTTCGGTCCGCAGACACACTTCCCTGTTCGCTCCGCGGACACTGTCCTGATCGTCTTGCGTGATGTTCGCGGACATGCAACGTGTTCGCTGATTGGACGGTGTGGAGCGTGAAGCGCGTCAGATTTCGGTAGCGCCCGCCATCTTGGATTGGTGGTCGTCCGCGGACAGTGCAGTGAAGCTTTGTTCAAAATTTGTATTTAGTAGAGTGTGTTGGTGTGTAGGAGTGTTTGGGGAGGGTGGGAGTGTATGAGATAGGATGAAAGTTGTGTTTTTTATGTGTTAGATGTTCTTTTTGTGTTCGATTTGTCTGCGGACATCACAGGTGTTGTGAAATGTTCTAAATAAACTGAATGGGGGGTGTTTTGAGGACTCAATATGTGTCCATTTTGTTCGCAAGCAAACTGAAACTGTTCTAAGAACACTTGCAGTGTCCTGAAATGTTCGCAAATAAACAAAATGGGGGTGCCCTGTGGACGCTGTCCGTATTGTTCGTTGTCAAGTTGAATATGTTCTAAGAACACTCGCGGTGTCCTGAATTGTTCGCAAATACACAAAATGGGGGTGTTCTGAAGATGTTGTCGAACACTCGCTGTGTCCTGAAATGTTTGCAAATATGAATGGGGGTTGTGGCTGACAAGTTGAATGTGTTCTAAGAACACTTGCAGTGTCCTGAAATGTTTGCAAATAAACAAAATGGGGGTGTCCTGAGGACGCTGTCCGTAATGTTCTCTGTCAAGTTGAATGTGTTCTAAGAACACTCGCAGTGTCCTGAAATGTTCGCAAATAAACAAAATGGGGGTGTTCTGAAGACATTTCTAAGAACACTCGATGTGTCCTGGAATGTTCAGAGGGGGTGTCCTGAAGGCGTAGTCCGTATTGTTTGCTGGCAAGTTGAATGTGTTCTAAGAACACTCGCAGTGTCCTGAAATGTTCGCAAATAAACAAAATGGGGGTGTCCTGAGGACACTGTCCGTATTGTTCGTTGTCAAGTTGAAAGTGTTCTAAGAACTATCGCGTTGTTCTGAAATGTTCGTAGGGGGTGTCCTGAAAACGCTGTCCGTATTGTTCGCTGGCAAGTTGAAAGTGTTCTAAGAACACTCATAATGTCCGCGGACATTAAAAGTTTCCATAGACCATAGTTGAAATGTTTGACTCTATGGATGTGATATGCTGCGGTGGTTGTTGCCAGGGCATGCCCTGGCAACAACCACCGCAGCATATCACATTCATATTTGCTTATAACTTTGGGTGAAAAACAAATGTATAAGGAACAAAGGTATTAGATACTATGGATGTGATATGCTGCTATGGTTCTCATTACTGTATACTTACTGTTTGGTCTAGTAACGGGAGTCCATGTTTTTCTTGTTCATTTCTGTGATAAAAGAAAATAGCATGTTAGTATTAGTATTTTGTAATGACTTATTGCATTGTATAAGCAATATACTTTTATTTTTTTTTCAACCCTCATATTTAGTAGAGTACAAATCAGAGTACTGTGCAATTTTCTGTATTTGTTGCTAAAATCATTGGGTCTGTGGGAGAAAAAAAATCCATGTTGGATTAAAAAAAAAACCTTTTTCTGTTATGCTACAGTTTATTTGTTTGTTTGTTTTCAGTGTTCGCTTGTTGTTTCTGGCTAATGCTTTATACTTTAGCTTGTTGTATTATTTTGGAGCAGTAACATTATTTATTTGTTTTGATATTATAAAATTTTGGAGCAGTTAGATACCAATTGGCGTATTCTAACTGTCTATTTTTTTGATATAATTTAGTGGTATTGATTTATCTATTTGGATATTGTTAAATTTTGGGACAGTTATATACCAATTGGCGTATTCTAACTATGTATTTTTTGGTCTAATTTAGTGGTATTCATTTATCTGATTAGTTGTTGTAGAATCTTTGAGCAGTTAGATAGCTTTTGGAGTATTCTAACAGTTTATATTTTTTTAACACAAGTTTACTTAGGGTTTAAATAGAGTTTAGTTATCAATTTTTGGCTTTAAGAACATCAAATAAGCGTTTGTAAGATTTCCTGGTAATCTCTGCTTTAGAGTAATGGTACTATCATTACATTCAAACCATCCACATTTCTTTTTTATATATGCAGTGTAGCGCCGTGAATTGGTTGTGGTTCCTGCGTGGTAGATTATACCTATTGTTGTGAATGTTTTCTTACCAAGTGATATTTGACCATGTGTGAATCCAGTCAGCTTGCAGTTGTTTTTGGTACCATCTGCATTGTTAAGTAGAAGCATTAATATTATGTATTTAAAATGTGTTTGTATTACTAACGTGGAGCGATTATCTGAATTGCAGGTAGAGCATAATCTACCATGGTTTGCATTTTGTACAAGTCGCTGAAATGGAATGGAGTCACAATTTGGTATTGATATATATATGAAGCGTTCATTGGGGATTTCTTCTTGTGTCACATTGTTGCAGAGAGTGCATGTATGTTTCCACATGTATGAAATCTGAAAGATTTCATTTATAGGTATGTTTTTGTTTTCCAGTACTTGTAGTAAGTACATTAGAAATTCTTGTGGATCTTCCTGTGAATTTATAGTGAATTTCACCATTCCAGCACAGTAGTCCAATTGTTGTCTTATTCCAAAAACACTATACGTGTTGTCAGGATTTTTTGCTGCATTTCTGTGAAGTACTAACATTTGCAAACACAACGGGTCTGTACTGTGTAAGTAAATGTTGTCAACAGTTGGTGGTAATTGAAATAGAATATTCATTGCTACATTTACGTAGCAACTTACACCAACTATATTTGAGAATTTAAATGGTCCAGGTAGTTCTGTATCTAACTGCTTTTTTTGGAGTTTGTCTTCCTTCTTTAAAGAAGCACTTGGTTTAATTTCCCTAATTGAATCTTTTTTGCTTGTGGTACTTGATGTAGTATTAGTTTCTTTTACTCTCTTTGGAGGATTTGCAATGACATCCTGTTGCATTTCTGTTTGATTTATTTTTCTTTTATAACGTTTTACTTTTTGTGGAACAGAATATGTGTTTAGGTGGGGGGTGTATAGTGAGCGAAGTCTATTGTATTCTAAAATGCAAGGAATATCAGCGTTTATTTTACTTGCATCAAAGTTGATTAGAAATAGACCGTCAAGTGTACGTAAGCGTGATAGTGCTACATAGCTCATGCCTTCTTTCAAGACTGTGTTACCAATATCTATCATTGCTTTGTCTAGGGTAAGACCTTGTGATTTATGAATCGTGACTGTGCATGCAAGAGGTAGAGAAAATTGTTCTCTGCGTACATACATATCTTTGAAGAGAAGGAATCTAGCTGTTGAGCGTCCCATCCTTTTTACTTCTGAAAGTTTGTCAAAGAGTATATTGACAAACTGAATTTTGTTGTCGCGTGGGTATGTTCGAAAGCAAACAACTGTACCCAGTGCTCCATTAACTAGTCCTTGGTCCACGTCAAGGTTACGTTTAAGCATTACTCTGCAATTTAAGGATAATTTTAATATCTTTTCTAAGTCTGCCTTGTTTGAGATTGATTTTTCTAAACTATTTAGTCTTGTTGTGGTTTGGTCACACATGGGTAGTGTCATACCATGTACATCTAGTTTGTCTGTGGCGCTAATTTCCATGATTGGTTGCATTTCTTTACTTAGCATGATTTCATTGAATTTGAAACAGCGTACAAGAGTTGGCATTAAGGCAATACAATTGACATTTTTGTGGGCTAATTGTTCCATAACATCTGTAGCACATGCATTATCACCATAAGTGCATTAATGTGCCGGGTTTTCAATATTGATTCTGCTTCTTTAGAAAGTATAGCAATTCTGATACTTTTTAAAATGTTGGCATAAGTGAGATCTGCAGATTGCTGCATGTTTTCTGTTAATTCTCTGTATTGGAAATGTTGCCAAAGGTTGACATTTCCAATGCTGCCAACAGTTTTACGGCAAAGTTTGTGTCCTAATGTTTTAAAAATAGGCTCACCTTTTACTGGTGTTAATTGAAGCAGATCTCCAAAAACAATAATGTGTTTTCCTGCAAAGAGCTCTTCATAGTCTGTTTTGAGTACTTCTTGTAATCTGAGGTGAATCAAAGCTAACATCAGGTTGGAGACCATGCTCACATCATCTATTAGTAGCATTTTCATTTGTTTCAATACTCGGCGTAATTCCATTGCAGCTTCTGCAGAAAGTTTGTAATAGTCTAATTTGTTCTGGTGTTCTACTGGTAATAGTAGTGATCGGTGTAATGTAACACCACCTATGTTGTAGGCAGCGAAACCTGTGGGGGCAGTGACAACAGCTGACAGTTTGTTGTTTGTCAATTGTTGAAGGAATTTACTAATGATTTTGATTAGGAATGTTTTGCCAGAACCAGCTTCACCACTGACGTACAGTAGTATAGGTTTATAATTATGGCAGGAACATTCTTTATTTTCATGTTTTACACCATGTGCAATTTGTTATGTTACTTCTTGAAAAATGCTACTTTGCTCATTGTTTAGTTTTGATTGTAGTATAGTTAAGTCTTCCTTATCTTCATACTGACACATGGTGTTTTCTACTTCATACATAGCTAATTCTGCCTCATTTATTATTAGTGGTTCTCCCAGTGGTTCTTGGCTTCCTGTTACAGAAGGTTGACTACTGTCAGGAGTGTCCTTATCTAGTTGGGCTTGGAGTTCTTCTTCGTGTTGCTGTTCATTGTGCAACATTTTTTTGTACTGTGTAAAGTTTACATCAGTTATAGTGCTTTCATTTGCTTTGAAAGCATCCTCATATGAGTCATAGTTATCTAGTAATTGTTCTTCTTTTCTCCATGGTTTGAAGAGTTGTAGCAGGGACATGTAATATACTTCTTTATGTTGAGGAGTCTTTAATGACAATTTGATATGATTAATTAAATGTGGTTTAGTGAGGTTAACTAAGCTGCCTTCACAGTTTGCCACTCTATATTTGCCTTTTTTTCATCAGGTTTCATATTATTTTTGTATGTGCAGTTTTGGGCTATGTGGTATAGACACATGTTTTCCAAAGTATTTCTTCTGTTTGGGTAGCATGTGTCCAATAAATTGTTTTTTAAAATGTCTTGGCTGTTGGGATCATGTTTGGCTATTGTTTCTATATCTTCATATGATTTTAGAACTCTTTTTCTAGATTTAGCTGGACCAAGACTTAGCCATACTATATTTTCAGATTTACCATACAATGCAGTACCAGTTAAACGATCAGCTGCTTCACATGATCCACATTCTCTATGGGTGAGCATTTTTATGCCCAAGCTGTATAATTTCTGAGATACTGTTTTATCTGATGACAGGTCATTCCAGAGGTCTTGGAGCTCTGTCTTTTCTGCTTTAGTTAAGTATGCTGTGACATTTCGTGCAACTGCAGTAGAATTGTCTGTAATGTACTGCACATCTATGTTTGCATTCCATAAGTGGGCAATGATTGCATTATAATCATTGATATATTTTTCTTCTTCTTTTCTTTTTATGTAATATGTATTTTTAGGTGACTTACCTTTAACACTATGTCTAACTGAAGACATGAGGTTGTTCATTTGACCTGTATTTGTAACTGCTCTATGGAAACCAAATCGGCATTTGGTGTAGTATTTCCCTTTGTTTTTGTATTTGCGACGACAATATTTTCCACATTTGTGTCTTTGAAATTGTAAAATTTGTGCATGAAGATCACTATTTGTGGCTTCTGATGGAATTTCACAAGTGACATATTTTTCAATAAACTGTAAAACTGTGGCATCACTGTCTTGACCAAATGTAGGAGCATATTTAATCCATAAAAGCATGTGGATATGTGGTGCTCCTCTGGCTTGGTATTCTTTTCTCCAAAAGAAATGTTGCACTTCTCCAAGGGGAGGAACAGTTTTATTACAAATAAAATGTAGCATAGCAATGAAGCAATGGTGAAAATATCGTGAAACATTAACAGGATCCAAAGAACAAAGTTCTCCAGGTGTTAGTATATCTATGTTTGTTTTGTTTTTATTTGATGTGCGTAGGAAATCATGTAAATCTTCCCATGCATATTCTGCACAACTTAATGTAACAAACCAAGTGGGTGGGCCAAGGTTTCTGATCATACAACGTACATCTCCATGACGTCAAAACCAGTACTCTTTAATACCACGCATATTTGCTAATAGATTTGTAATATTTGATTGTAAAACCTCATCCTTTTGTTGGACTTTCTCTAATAATTGTGTAGCTGTCATATTTTGAAAGTGTGATCCTGATTTTAATATGTGTGCAACTCCGTAACATAAAGTTGCTAGTTCACTTTCAAAGAGTAGGTGGAATATGTATTCCACATTTTGGCTAAATCTGGGATCTTCAGAATACATCCGTAATGAGCGGTATTCTGAAGCTGATATTTGAATAGGTCTATTATCATACCTTCCTCCTTTGCTAGTAGGAAAGAGTAGAGGAAAAGCACGTGCTTCTATACTTTTTTCCCATATGCTGATTGGCGATCCTTTTGTTTGACGCATTTGGTAAGTTTCCAGTACATCTTCTACGGTGTCATTACAGTGCAAAGGATGAATTGTATAATGCTCTAAAGTATGTGATATTGTAGCAGGATCTAGTAGCTCAAATTGACCAGCTTCTTGGGTTTCTTGAATTATTTCAGTTGTATCTTTCAAGTTTTCTTCAATATTAATTTCTTTGTAATATTCATTATTCTCTTTGAGATATTGGAAGGCTTGTCTAACTTTATATAAATCTACCAGCTGTTGCCATATTTTTTGTCTTTTGTAGGTACTCCGTTTACTAAGATAATTAAAGATTGCTGCATTGGACGTTGCACTCCTAGAGTATGCACATTTTCTTTTAGATCTAATGGTAAATAAACTACTTTTCCACGAATGCCTTTTACCAATTCAGAGGGAGGTCATTTTGCTGTTTTTGGTTGAAGGCGTATTATTGCTTGAAATGGGTGTACTGTTTGAATTATGATGCTCTCATTTAAATTAAGTTGTTGTAGGGGTTTTGGTACTGGGTATAATTCCAAATTATTTGTGATAGCACGTGAAGGAGTTTGGTTGTTGTCAAGTTTTGTAGTGCAGTAACTGCAAAGTATTAATGGCTCAGTTATTTCATATTTGTTTTCTAATACAAGGTAGAGAGCTAATTCAAACCATTTAGAATCTTCATTGTCTTCTATTTTATATGATATGTCTACAGTTTTTGTGTTACTTTTATAAAATCTTCTACGGCAACATACACATACATGGTTTGGTACTTCAGCTGATGTACTTTTAAATTTTAGTATTTCTTTTTTGTATGTGTTTAGCAAAAGGTTGCCATATGTAGAATTGTTGCTTAATTGGTTTAAAGCTATTTCACTCTGTAAATGGCTTTCACTTCCAAAATATTTTTTCTGGATATAGTGAATTTCTTCAAGTAGGTCTTTTACTGTACCATGTAGAAGGATGTTATTTAACTTTTCTAGTGCTAAAGCAGGACTTTTAGCATAGTACAGTTTATAGACTAGATTTCTTATACTTGAATGATGTGTTGATATCCTTTTGATATCATGGAAAGTGGTTTTACAAGTAGGTCCTGTAATGCAGGCCAATGAATGTCCTTGTAGTCCTGTGTACTTGCGCACTGGACAGGTATCCATATTTCGCAGTAATTTAATTTTGATTTTGTCTTTGCTTTTTACATATTTATTGAGGTTACACAGTGACGTGCATGGCCATTTGTACACTAGATGTTCTGATTCAGTTGAATGGAGGGGTAATTCTAAGTTTTCAGGGCATATTTTTGTAAGGAGTACTTCTTGTTCCATTATGTAATTATTCACTTTTTCATACCCTCGACCACTGCTATGTATGGCAATTGTATTTGTTTGCTTTTGTTTGTACGCTTCTTCATTAAAATATGGTTCTGTGCTCGTAGTGTGATTCCATTCACCTCTGGAGATACTTAAGAAGTTCTTTCTGTTGACATTTCGCTTATTGAGAAGTCTTTTTTGTAATTTAGTTATTAGTTTTGTTAGTGGTTTCATTTTGTTTAACAGTAAAATAAATAACTTTCTTTTCAGAAGTAATGCACTGTCCATCAACGCTTCTAAGATTAATTTCCTACGATAGGTTTTAAGCATTGAACCTGATTTCTCTCCTGTTGTTATAAGATTTTGAAGGACTTTGTGACGGTACATTTTGGCTAAAATATTTTTCTTGCCATGCTTACTTTGCACTATATTAAAATTTGAAGAAGTAGTTTTATCTGTAGTGATAGCTGATTTTCTGATCGTTGTTTTTTGGTTTGTTTTACATTTTGATAGAGGAGGCAAAGTTTTTGTACTTGAAACTTCTTGTGTTTCTCTAAATGACTGTATTAGCTGTTTTCTTTCAACTGTTTTTTACAAATTCTGCAAGAGATGGATGCTTATGTTGGACACTTTTATTTTCATTTGCTCTACTTTTGCGTTGCTTTCTACGGACTTGACTTTTGGTAGGCATTCTTTAGGGTCTGTTGAAAAAAATAAAGAAGATATGGGTTGGGGTGTTCTGGAATGTATGTTTGCTGTGTGCATGAGTGTTTGAGTAAGATGATAAAGATGTATGTAATGGTGTGTGATTGTGCATTGGGAACTATAA
Source organism: Ambystoma mexicanum (assembly GCF_040938575.1). Classification (NCBI taxonomy): domain Eukaryota; kingdom Metazoa; phylum Chordata; class Amphibia; order Caudata; family Ambystomatidae; genus Ambystoma; species Ambystoma mexicanum. The sequence continues at coordinate 469,165,361 of NC_090933.1, forward strand.
CTCATAGGGATAGGTATTCTTGAATTTATGTGTTACTAACCTGGGGTCAGATGACAAAAAAAAGTAAGCTAGTGGTGTGGAAAAGTACAAATAGTAAATCTAATGTATACAATTAAAACAGTTGTTTGTTCTATAATATGAAAATTGTAGCAGTTCAGTTGGGTAATTTGTGTGTCCAAAAATAGGAATTTGTGGGCCATTCTGGCTGTAAATCGTTGTTTAAGACATGGAGATTTTTGGACAAAATGGTACACAATCTCTATTTTTAGGCACCAAAATAGCTTGTATTAACGTTATAGTATGTTTGATTAATAATACAAATATTATGGTGATATTCTACTTACTTTTTTTCTTAAATTAACAGGTAACTTCTTAGTTCTTCTTTGTTCTTCAAATTCGGCTGCTTCTTTTCAGGAGACTGGTCTTCACTGCAATTGTAAAAGTTTCAAATTAGTAACTTTGTTTGTATATAGCGCTGTTTTTCATTTAGATATTGATTTTTTTAATTGAAATCCTCAGAGCCTTCTGTAAAACCATTAAACTAATTTATTTACATAAGATACATTGCATCAGTTCAGTACATATGATATGTTCTTAATGAACACATTGTATTGAATGACTAACTGTAGCAAAAAAACATATCTTTACTATCTTGTGAAATTTATAATATACCAGTGAATACCACTATTTCTGTAAGTAAGCTGTTCTAGGTAATAGTGCCTCAATGTCATGTCTAAATTAAAGTAATTAAGTAAATAAATAAATAAAACAAAAAAAATATGAAATTGTATAAGTATTTTTTTAAAGATTTAAACATAGATTGTGCTTGCATGCAATTTTGTTTGAATATATGTGGTCTATATATATCATTTAAAAAATGTTAGTTTAACATGATTTGAGTGTGTGTGTATAAAGAAAGTAAATAGTATAAAGGTTGATAAGTGATAGTTGATTTTAGGAAATTGAAAAAAAATACAGTAAATACATTTTACAGATTACACAAGCTAAAAATCTGTTTGAAAATGTATTCATCTACTGTACAGAAAATATGCATACCTGAAGTTTGTGTTCATGCATATGGATATGCATGGAGCTGCAACTAGAAATCTTGGAGACTTGTACAGTATTTCTGGTAGATGGTGCTTGCCAATGATATGACACTTGTACTCAGAGAGATTCACAGTACATTTGCAGTGCTGATCTATGATGATGCAGTTAGATCTAGAGGTATTGAATGTGATTGGTGCATGGTCATGTGATTTTTTAGCTACATCCAATGAGGGAATGGCAGAGAGAGTGAAGTGGAAATGGTAGAAGGGCTGTTCATGTTACGATATGTCCGCCGACATGGCGGTAGTTCGCGGACATCGGGAGTTACATCCGGGGATTTTGGGGTTCAGAAGTCATGCAAATGAGAATAAGCACTGAAAGGGATTGGTCAGGAAAGTTTAGTGGGTGTGTTGTGCCAGGAGAGAGTTTCTCAGATACTCTTTTTGCTGAGAGAACAAAAGATAGCTATGGCTGTGTGTTTCAGAAAGCAGATTGTTTGGATTTTGGGAGATTCGTGGATACATTGGTTGAAGGTGCATGCAGAAAGCTGTGGAGTAGCTGTAGATCTTGGATTCCCACATGTGGAAGTACACTGGCATGGAGTACGTGGAATGAAGTGGTTGGACTTGCTACCTCTCTGTGCTACTTTGGAGACAGAGCAACATCCAGCCATAATTGTAATTCATTGTGGAGGGAACAGCTTAGGACATGTGACTGGAATTGTTTTGCAATTTGCTATGAAAGAAGGACTTGGGAAGGTTATGGACATGTTTCCTAATTCTCAAGTGATATTTTCACGGATTGCGCAGAGACAAATGTGGCTTCGTTCTTCTTCATTTGGTCCACAAATGGAAAAAGCAAGGCGCAATGTTAATAAGGCTGTTTGTGCCTTTCTAAGAGATTTTGGCATGTCCTCTTTTCACAATGAAAATATTATGTTTCGAAGTACAGATTTATTCTGAGAAATGTACAAAATGCATTGCAACCTTTTTTGGAATTACAACAACCATTTTGAAGTAGGTGTTAAGCATTTATAATTTTTGACTTGCAAACACCACCAAACGGCTCTTTTCAGAGCCACCACTTCTTCCCAGAGAAAATTGCAATGTTTGTGATGGGGTAGCAAACCCAATTTTTTAAATGTTCGCGAACTGTCCGCGGACTTCTAAAAAATACAAAGGGCCCTGCTTCATTTATTTTCACTTCTATTTTTTAACTGTGAAAGGCGGCTCTGAAAAGAGCCTTATTTTTTTTTTGATATTTTGTATTTTTTTTGTTTTTTTTTATACATGACACACTAGGAGAGGAGGGGAAAGGAAGGTAAAGGGGAGAGGAAGGGAAAGGAAGGTAAAGGGGGGGACACCAACCACAGGGATAAGAAAGGGCGAGCTGAGAGAGGAAGATATAGAGTGGGTGTTATTTGGGTAGTGAGCAGATCTTCTCGTGCTCTGAGACGATAGACTCAAAAGCACTACAAAGTCGCTCCCCCCTGCAGAGTACTGTGTCACAGTACATACATACAACTGTGACCCTCGAAAGGTAAGGGTCATCTGCATTCTGTATGGCCTGTGAGGCAGCTTGAGGAAGACACTGCCCCACAGAGGTGGTCCTTGTGGTGACAGGATCAGAAACAGAGGAATAGCCCCAGAGTGAAATGACCTCAGGTGTCGCTTCATAGTAGTGGTCCCGAAGCTGTACTTACCGTGCTTCCCACGACTGAGTATCATTTTGCACTCATTGCAGGTAACACGGTTCGCACGAGCCTTAGGAACATTACCATGAATGGTAAATAACCGCCACACCCAAGACTCACGCCTAGTGCGGGTAGTAGGGTTTTCGTCTACCTCATTCTCATCATCCTCTTCTTCCTCCTCCGCATCCTCACTCCTGTTCCCCTCTTCAGGCCCTTGGGGAGGTGATGGTGGTGGAGGGGGTGGGGGTGGTGCTGAAGCAGGTGCAGCACCAGGTGGCAGTCCTGCAGCCAGGGATGCCATCTCAATGGTGTAATCAGCAAGTTGCTGGAGAAATAGCTGTGCTCTGAAGAATAGCCAGAAACACAATGAGAATAAGCACTAGGGCGTGGTCTTTTATAGGGGTGCTTGTGCGCGGTCCGCAGATCGAACACAAAAAAAAGTTTGAAAAGTTTCAAAAGGTATGTAGAAACTCAGGATTACTATGTGGGACTTGTGCCATGGTGAGATTTTATTGAAAAATATTATGGATTAATTGAAAATGTACTTTTAATTTGTTCGGGGACCCGAACAGTGTCCGCATTCAGAACACGCGATCAGCGTGGGCGCGGTCATATGATCCGTTCGCGAACAAGTCCACGAAGGAAGCACATGTCCGCAGGACACCAAATGCACGGAGATTGGTTAGCGCATGCGCGTTGATGTTCTACGGACACTGTTCGGGTCCTGAACTAATTAGAATTGCGTCACATGTGAAACGAACATTTCAGGACACTGCGTGTGTTCTTAGAACAGTTTAAATTTGCTAGCGAACAGTAACGACAGATATAGTGTTCTTCAGGACACGTTCAATTTCGTTTATGTACGAACATTTCAGGACACCAATTGTGTTCTTAGAACATTTTCAACTTGCTAGCCAACAGTACGGACAGGTATAGTGTTCTTTAAGACACCTCCATTTTCGTTTAATTACGAACAATTCAGGACACCGTGTGTGTTCTTAGAACAGTTTGAACTTGCTGTCGAAAACTACGGACAGATATAGTGTTCTTTAGGACACTTTAATTTTTTTTTTTACGAACATTGCAGGACACCGCGTGTGTTCTTAGAATAGTTTCATCTTGCTAGCGAACAGTAATAACAGGTATAGTGTTCTTCAGGACACCTCCATTTTCGTTTATTTACAAACATTTCAGAACACCTGCACTGTCCGCGGACACCTACATTGTAAAATAAAAAAAATACTATTTACAACACAATATAAAAATTAAACTTTATTTAACATATATTAATAATTTATGACAGAGAAGGTGAGGCAGAAACAGAAACAAAAACAGGAGAATTAGGGGTTTCATCATGATTGTTATTAGGTGAAGAAGGGATGGAAGTTGCATCAAAATGTTTTGGGTTATGGAGAGGGTTTGGGGATAATTGACTGGGATATGGTGAGGAGGGACAAGTACATGTGGGGCAATGGTACGAGGTTTTGGTTTAAAATGATCTTCCACAAAAGTTTTCAAATTATTAAAATTAGTCAACAATAAATCAATTTTTTCTTCTATACTGTGAAAAGTGTTATCCATAAAAGGTTTTTCTGAAGTATTTTCTATTTTGGTATGCTCTGTACAAAAAAATATATATATGTTAAATGTATACAAAATAATAATAATTAAATGGTTTATATTATAAAGTGTTTACCATTAGTTTCACTATCTTGTGACATGTCTTCATGTGGGAAATGTTCCTCTAGCCATTCCAGAGTACTAGACATTTCTGTGAGAGGAAAAAAAAAGATAATATATTTTTTTATCTAGTACAGAAAGTTTATAAATATATGAATACAATTAAGTACACTTACTATTTCAGGTAAGATATGTCCTATGTACTGAGTGGGTCTGCTCTTGTTCTCAGTTCTGTTGTGTTTGTGAGGTAATTATGTTGGAAGCCAATTTATTTTCTTGTGGTATATTCCATTTTAGAACATAGTTTATTTAAATGAATGGTTAGTGTGTTGTATATATGGGTTACATTTCTTATGTATTAGTACATATAATGTGTTTGTGTGCTTTTTTTAAATTTGTTAAATGTTCCTATGTTATGATATAACAATCAAACATACCCACCCAGAGTTTTTTAGGTAGTGGTACTGTTCTTCGAACATGTCCGCGAACATTAAATGAGTTCGCGGACATCAAGTACAGTAGAAGAGATTCAGTCAGTTCCATATGATATGTATATAAAGTGAAAGTCATTATTGTTAAGTTGCACTACTAAAAACCTACGAAATTCAATGAAAGAACTTTGTTAAAGAGACATTAGGGTTAAGTTGTGCTACTAAAAACCTATGAAATTCAGTGAAAAAACTTTGTTAAAGGGACGTTATGGTTCCAAGTAAAACCGAAAAACCCTTGAAATTCACCAGTTATGGTAAGCTAAGCAACCATAACTCGCGCCACCACCGTGCACTGCTAAGACTAACACCCAGGACATCAAAGATGACATCACATGTCTGGCTCACTCTTTTTTCTTTTGCTGACATATCTAGGCCACATGGTTTTCTTCAGTAAGAGTCAGGAACTAAAAATGTTATTTTATTTGTAGACGTATCCTTCAAGTAGGTTCTTACAGTAATTCCCTTAGAGTCCAGTCACATCATATTAAACATATACATAGGGGAAGACACAAACTTGAAAGACAGCAATCCTTTTTGTGCATAAAGATAATCAATAGACTTATCAGCACTTTCTGATATATCTGTGTTTTTTATGGCTGTGCTTTCCCTGTATACAGTCATATTTGTTTACATTGTAGTCACACTACTTTCCTTAGGGTCCAATCACATCAAGTGATACATATACATAGGGTAAATAGCAGCTTTGAAACAGCAATCATTTATTTGCATAAAAATAATCAGTTAGGTTATGAATTGTTTCTGCTACTACTTGTGCTTTTTTGTTAACTTCACTTTCCCTGTATATACCCATATTGGTATGTGTTCTTGTCTGACTTGCCTGCATTGTTTCAATGTTCTCATTCAATAAGGGATAGCCCACAAGAATTAAAATCTAGATGAATGGACTTGCAAGAAACTGCACACCAGCAGACAAGTACAAGCAAGCAAACCTTTACGCTCAGAAACCTGCATACAAAAAATGAAATAGGTGCAAATAAATGCTATTGATGAATTAAGATATTTCTTTAAGCAGCATGTTAGTGAACATTTTAAAAAGTACATCAAGAATTAACTGCCACTTAATCTGAGTATGTAGAAAAAAATTGTAATGAATGCCATCTGATAGCAGTGGTAAAAATAGCTGACACACATGCTTTAAGCAGCATGTTAGTGAAAGGTGGAAAATAGCAGCAATATATGACATATGATAGCAGTGGCTGATGTAGTTGACACACACAACACTCCAAATAAACCTTTAAAATCTTAACTGGCACTTACTTGGTATGCATAGATTTAAACAAATGGAAAAAAATGTACACCGTTTACATCTAAACATGTATAATGAAAACAAATACTGATTTAAAAAAAAAGATAAATGGGGCCTGGGGTTAAAACAGGAGGGGAGAGTTTGGGGTGGGATTATAAATGAAGGGAAACAGGGGGTTTGGGGTGACCCCCCAAATTAAAGTAATACAACATTTGGAATTTTTTTTCGTTAAAAACGTTTAGACATAAATGTTGTTTGTCATTTTCTAGTCATTCAAATCAAATGTAACCACTTACTTTCATATCGGCTACACACGCAACATGTGTACAGTAGTATTTCTGCAATAAAAAGTAGAAAACTGCACACAATTTTGGGTTTTATACTACCCACAATCAAAACCACAAAAAGCATTGTGTTGCAGACAGTTTCTAGGACTACATAATAAGCAAAATACTACTAAAACGGATGACACAATTTCATGGCAACCTAGCACAGACAAGTACACAAGTAAAGCAATAACAGCAACCAATTACAATCACTGAAACAAACAGAAGACATTTTTTTCACCCACCATTTTTCATAGCTGGAGCTAGTCAAACACAGCTGAACATCACCTTGTGGCGGCGGATACGCATATATGTTTTACTAACTCAAAAACAAACCTAGCCAACCTTGAAAAGTTCAAAAAGAGTAAATCTGACGACATGAAATAAGAAACACAAGTAAAATTGTGTGGTGTAACATCCACATAATAATATGATTATTGCACAGAAAATGTATGGCACAATAAATGTGGCTATATGTATAGCTGCGTGAACAGCAGCAGCCAATGAACTAACGAAACACGATACCGTGCCTGCATATGACTGCCTGTATGCTGTATAGACTGTGTACCGAAACATCTCATGGTGTTGCTTTGTTTATAGCCAAAGCTAGTCAGAAAACAGATGAGAAAAAAACTTAGAGGCCGATTCATGGAATAATTAGCGCGGCGCAAGTGGGCAAAAACGTGCGAATCGCAGTGGAATAGCGAAAATCGCAGTGAACGTGCGAAAATCGCACGAAAAGCAGCGCACGTCGATTCATGGAAGGCCGTGCGCGAGAAAACCAGCGGATGTGCGAAAAAAAAGTGCGCGGCGCACGTTGGCGCACGTTGGCGCACAGGCCATCTAACAGCGTGCGCCAGGTCACCGCGAAAATCGCACAGGCCACAGCGAAATTCGCACATAGCGCGGCGCACGCAATAAAAGTAGGCGGAACACGGGCGTAACACTCGGAATGGGGAACAACTTGCCAAAACGTGGGCGTCACGGGGGAAGTACAGGGCACAAGTGCACGGAACGCCCACACGCTCGCCTACAACAAGTATTCATGGAATAGAATAGGGGAAAAAAGCGCACGCTCAAACCAGCGCACAGGCACAAACACGACCACCACAAGAAAGGAGGCGGTAGCGTCTCTGCGGCTGTAAGAAATGTGCGCCAAAAGGTGCGCCAACAAATAGCACCTATATACTGCCATGATGAATGTCCCATACTGTGGCCCTCCAGGAAAAATGACGTGCAAAGGGGTACCCACAAACACGGACACCCGCTGACAAAAAATACGTGTGCATGTATACCGGGGTGCGCGGGAAGTGTCACACGCGATTTGCAGGGTACGTGCATCACAGGGGTTCGCGTGAAGTTATTCACACGATCGGGCCTGGGGGAGCGGGCTACGTGTATTACAGGGGTTCGCGTGAAGTTCCTCACGCGATCGGGCCTGGGGGAGCGGGCTACGTGTATTACAGGGGTTCGCGTGAAGTTCCTCACGCGATCGTGCCTGGGGGAGCGGGCTACGTGTATTACAGGGGTTCGCGTGAAGTTCCTCACGCGATCGGGCCTGGGGGAGCGTGCTACGTGTATTTCAGGGGTTCGCGTGAAGTTTCACACGCGAATAGCCTGGGCGCGTGAATTTGAGGGGTGCGCGGGAAGTTCCACACGCGATCGGGCCTGGGGGAGCGGGCTACGTGTATTACAGGGGTTCGCGTGAAGTTCCTCACGCGATCGGGCCTGGGGGAGCGGGCTACGTGTATTTCAGGGGTTCGCGTGAAGTTTCACACGCGAATAGCCTGGGCGCGAAAATTTGAGGGGTGCGCGGGAAGTTCCACACGCGATCGGGCCTGGGGGAGCGGGCTACGTGTATTACAGGGGTTCGCGTGAAGTTCCTCACGCGATCGGGCCTGGGGGAGCGGGCTACGTGTATTTCAGGGGTTCGCGTGAAGTTTCACACGCGAATAGCCTGGGCGCGTGAATTTGAGGGGTGCGCGGGAAGTTCCTCACGCGATCGGGCCTGGGGGAGCGGGCTACGTGTATTACAGGGGTTCGCGGGAAGTTCCACACGCGAATAGCCTGGGCGCGTGTATTTCAGGGGTTCGCGGGAAGTTCCACACGCGAATAGCCTGGGCGCGTGTATTTCAGGGGTGCGCGGGAAGTTCCACACGCGAATAGGCTGGGCTCGTGTATTACAGGGGTGCGCGGGAAGTTCCACACGCGAATAGGCTGGGCGCGTGTATTTCAGGGGTTCGCGGGAAGTTCCACACGCGAATAGCCTGGGCGCGTGAATTTGAGGGGTGCGCGGGAAGTTCCACACGCGAATAGCCTGGGCGCGTGTATTTCAGGGGTGCGCGGGGAGTTCCACACGCGAATAGCCTGGGCCCGTGTATTTCAGGGGTGCGCGGGAAGTTCCACACGCGAATAGCCTGGGCGCGTGTATTTCAGGGGTGCGCGGGAAGTTTTACACTCGAATAGCCTGGGCGCGTGAATTTGAGGGGTGCGCGGGAAGTTCCTCACGCGATCGGGCCTGGGGGAGCGGGCTACGTGTATTACAGGGGTTCGCGGGAAGTTCCACACGCGAATAGCCTGGGCGCGTGTATTTCAGGGGTTCGCGGGAAGTTCCACACGCGAATAGCCTGGGCGCGTGTATTTCAGGGGTGCGCGGGAAGTTCCACACGCGAATAGGCTGGGCGCGTGTATTTCAGGGGTGCGCGGGAAGTTCCACACGCGAATAGGCTGGGCGCGTGTATTTCAGGGGTTCGCGGGAAGTTCCACACGCGAATAGCCTGGGCGCGTGAATTTGAGGGGTGCGCGGGAAGTTCCACACGCGAATAGCCTGGGCGCGTGTATTTCAGGGGTGCGCGGGGAGTTCCACACGCGAATAGCCTGGGCCCGTGTATTTCAGGGGTGCGCGGGAAGTTCCACACGCGAATAGCCTGGGCGCGTGTATTTCAGGGGTGCGCGGGAAGTTTTACACGCGAATAGCCTGGGCGCGTGTATTTCAGGGGTGCGCGGGAAGTTTTACACGCCATTTCTGCACGGTACGTGTATTTCAGGGGTGCCGGGGAGTCCCACATGTGATTTGACAGTGTGGGTCCTCCCAGGTATACCCTGTACACCCTCCACGGCCCCTGCAGGCAGCCCACACCACAGGGGACTACCCTGCATCCCTGGTCATGTCCCGCAGGCAGCCCACCCAACATGGGCATGCCCCCCAGCAAAGGCACATGTCTCCTTGAACACCAACACATGTCCCCTTGCACCCCCACCCCCCAGCACTGTGGGGCACCTGCCAGTAGGCCCCCACCCATGTCCAACTCATGTCTCCCACCACCCCCACCCCCCAGCACTGTGGGGCACCTGCCAGTAGGCCCCCACCCATGTCCAACTCATGTCTCCCACCACCCCCACCCCCCAGCACTGTGGGGCACCTGCCAGTAGGCCCCCACCCATGTCCAACTCATGTCTCCCACCACCCCCACCCCCCAGCACTGTGGGGCACCTGCCAGCAGGCCCCCACCCATGTCCAACTCATGTCTCCCACCACCCCCACCCCCCAGCCACCAGGGTCACCCTCCACCAGGGCCCCACTCATGTCTCCCACCACCCCCACCCCCCAGCACTGTGGGGCACCTGCCAGTAGGCCCCCACCCATGTCCAACTCATGTCTCCCACCACCCCCACCCCCCAGCGCTGTGGGGCACCTGCCAGCAGGCCCCCACCCATGTCCAACTCATGTCTCCCACCACCCCCACACCCCAGCACTGTGGGGCACCTGCCAGCAGGCCCCCACCCATGTCCAACTCATGTCTCCCACCACCCCCACCCCCCAGCCACCAGGGTCACCCTCCACCAGGGCCCCACTCATGTCTCCCACCACCCCCACCCCCCAGCAGTGCAGGGTCACCCTCCACCAGGGCCCCACTCATGTCTCCCACCACCCCCACCCCGCAGCACTGTGGGGCACCTGCCAGCAGGCCCCCACCCATGTCCAACTCATGTCTCCCACCACCCCCACCCCCCAGCCACCAGGGTCACCCTCCACCAGGGCCCCACTCATGTCTCCCACCACCCCCACCCCCCAGCACTGTGGGGCACCTGCCAGCAGGCCCCCACCCATGTCCAACTCATGTCTCCCACCACCCCCACACCCCAGCAGTGCAGGGTCACCCTCCACCAGGCCCCCACTCATGTCTACCACCACCCCCACCCCCCAGCCACCAGGGTCACCCTCCACCAGGCCCCCACTCATGTCCCCTATCACCCCCACCCCCCAGCCACCAGGGTCACCCTCCACCAGGCCCCCACTCATGTCTCCCATCACCCCCACACCCCAGCAGTGCAGGGTCACCCTCCACCAGGCCCCCACTCATGTCTCCCACCACCCCCACCCCCCAGCAGTGCAGGCTCAACCTCCACCAGGCCCCCACTCATGTCCCCCTGCACCCCCACCCCCCTGCCACCATGTGCAGCCCCCACCAGGTCCTCACAATCCCCAATCATGTGCGTAATGGTCATCCTCCACAGCCAAAAAGACCTACCAAGTAACCCATTCACCCACATGGAAATGGAAATCACATGTTACACCCCCAATGTACATGAAGCAAATGAACCCATGTCCGTCACACACATATTTTCAAATAGAATGGGAAAACACACAACATGACATGCATGAAACCAATGAGATGAAACCACACAGTGAACAATGGAAAAAAAATGTATTGAAAAAAATACAAATGCCAAAGAAAGAAAACTAACTACAATGTAAATGTGAAAAAAGAAGCTGCATGTCCGCATAAAAACACAAAACTAGAAAATCAAATCCAAAAAATGATGTCCAAAGTGAAATGTAAAAACTCTCCATGCAACAAAGAACGATGTACAAAAATAACAAGGGTCCATCATCACAACAGAACTAAGGAAACCTCCTAAAAAACCTACCTAAATATCAACTATATACAAAAAGTGGAGCAGTGTCCGTCGACTCCAAATAATAATAAGAACGAAAGGAAACCTAAAACTAAAGAACTATATACAAAGGCGGCGGGCAAGTCCAGCGGCTCACTCTGTGGTGTTCCGGGCCAGGGCATCATCGAACTCCTGTTCGATGTCCCGGAGGCGGTCCAGTTCCATGGCCCCGAGGGTCCGCAGGGACGACGCCGTGTCCTCCTCCAACCCCCTGCGGATTGCCTCGAGGCACTCGGCCCGCCTCAGGGCCCTCCGCATGGAGTTCTCCGCCCTGACCATTGTGAGCCGCGCCTCTTCCGCCCGCCGCCGCTCCGCACCTATGGCGTGGCCCAACCGCTGCCACACGGAAGACACTCTCTGTCCTGGGTCCTCCTGCCCTCCGGCCGATGCCTGCCCCTCCGATGTCGAAGGCCCCGAGCCTTCATGGCTCCCACCATCTTGCTGCTGCTGCTGCTCTGCCTCTGCCCGTGCACTGCCTCCTGCTGCCTGCACATCCTCCGCCGGCTGGGGTGCACCTGTTGATGTGGCCACCCCTGCTGGACGTCCGACTCCCGACTGTGGCAGGGATGCCTCCTCCACCAGCCTGGCCGCACTGTCAGAGGCAGCTCCACAGGGCACCCAGGTGACTGATGGGTGGGAAGATGGCACAGAGGACGACTGGCGCGTAGGGGGTCCAGTTGAGGAGGGGGTCGGAGCAAGCCCCATCAGACAGCGGAATCCGGCCTGGGTGACCTGTCCCAGCAGGCTGACGTGGTCAACGAGCCATTCGAGATGACGTGCAGTCTCTCCATGAAAAGACTGCAGGTCACCTCGCATGGCCCGTTGACGCAACGCCACGCCAGCCAGGACAGGCTCAACCCGGTCCTGGATGGCCACGTCCGCAGGCAGAGGAAGGCCAGTTGACGTCAGCTCATCCCCTGCCTGAAAACGGGTCTGGACGTAGGCATCCCTGCTGGTGCAAGATGATGCAGGGACAGGATCGGGGACAGGATTGCACACAGGCACCTCCGCGGCCGCCTGTGCTGCCTCCTGTCCCTGGTCCTGCACTGCACCACTAGCACCAGTGGGATCCCCACCTCCAGACCCCGTCTCTGGTGCTTGCGCGGCCCCCTCCTCCACCAAACCCCCCACCAACCTGGATGACTCTGTGCCATCTTCCCCTGTTGGGCCCTGTGGGGTCCCAGCTGCCCCTTCTGCTGCCGAGGAGTCCAACTGCAACCTCCGCCTCTTGGACCTCCCCCCGGCAGCTGCGGCTTGGGACGCGGCACCGGACTCCTCACTCCCCGACGAGATGACAACACGGGAGGGGAGCCGGGCCTTGCGTCTCCGGCTGGCGGTCGGATCCCCGCCGCTGTGCTCCACAGCACCTTCTCCGCCCTCTTCATCAGTTGACGCTGCAGACAGGGAGAAACAAAACACAGGCATCAGGGCACTGTACAATGGACACATACACGCATGACAGTTGCACATGAGTGGCATTGGCAAACCTCAGACATGTCATCACAATCCCCAACACACATGTCATTGCAACTGGCACACATGAGCCATACCACAGCCATATCGCAACTGCCACCACCATCCCTACACATACAACAGCATCAGCAGCCAAGGGGGAGCCATACATCACATGCAACACAGGAAGTGCACCACACATGTACACACACCACCACACTTGCATGCATGTCTACACCTCTGCCAAGTGTCGCACTGTTCAGACGGGCATCCATGTCACATCTGCCAATCAGGCTTCCACATACCGCTGTCACATGCATCCATGTAGCATCACTGTTGCACCTTTGACAAATACACACACATGCACATGTACACAGTGCTCATACATGCAGCCGAAAACAACATACATGCCTGACATCACGGACATGTCTACTTACATACACATTCATCCAAACATGTGTGCACGCACAACTGCATTTGCCATGCAAGCCCACACACACAAGCACCATCCATGTCTCACACATTACAGTCCTCGCATGTGTCAGCCCCACGGCCCTGTACACCCCCACCCATACTCCACCCCATACAAACAGATGTGCAACCGGCACAATGGGGAATGATCACCACACGCCCTGCTCACAACCAGGATGCATGTACACTCACCGCTAGACTCCAGACGGCTCTGCTTCTCTAGGACCTGGACGTGGAGCGCTGGGGATATGCGTTCCAGGACCCCCATCTGTTCTTCCGACAAGTGGCCCCGGCGCCCCTTGGCATCCGCTGCCTTCAAGAGGCGCCGGGCCTTGTTCAGGGTCCTGGACCTGAAGTCCTCCCAGCGCTTCCTGACATGTTGTAAGTCCCGGACTGCCACCCCCTCCGCGTTGATGGCAGTCACGATGTCTGTCCAGATCCGAGTCCGTCCTTCCTTGTCGGCGCGGGAACTTCCAAAGAGGGCATCATACTGCCCCAGGACTTGCTCCACCAGGACACCAACTTCGGTGGCACTGAAGCTGGTGCCCCTCTGCCTCTCTGGCCGGGGGTTGTCAGTGGTCACAGATGGTGTTAGCCCCGACATGACAACCCCAGAGGCAGGAGTGGGTGGGCACCTGGGTCCTGGGGCTGGGCTGTGGAGCGATGGAATTCCAGTCGGGAGTCTTCTGTTCCAGCAGGGGTGGTCACAGCAACAGCACCCCTGGCTGATGTGCAGGCAGCAAATGGCAGTGCACGTGGGCAGCAGGCAGTCAGGCAGCAGCAGATAGCAGGTGGGAGCGTGCTCGGGGCTCTGGGGGGCAGTAATTCGGCCTTCTGGGCAGGAGCGTGGTCTCCCGTGTGCTCACGCGTGGCCAGCTTGGTACGGAGTGAATTGGCACGTGAAAATCCTGCACGTCAGCGTGAAAACCGAGGAAAGGCCCTTAGCGCGTAAGCGCGTCAGCACGCATACGCGATTCCATTGGACCAAAGGCCCTCAGCGCGTAAGCGCGTCTGTGACGTGACCCGCACGGGTGTTTCCCACACAGCACGTGATGACAGAGCACACGTGGAAAGACTGCACGTCAGAGTCTCATTGCGTGTGATTGGTGGAAATGGCCGTACACCGGGATACAGGTGCGCTGACGTACTTGCGTGTGTAAGTGTCCGCGCACACCTCATATACACGTACATAGGCCAATCGCGTGTACACGATCGGTTTTCACGCTGACGTGCAGGATTTTCACGTGCCAATTCACTCCGTACCAAGCTGGCCACGCGTGAGCACACGGGAGACCACGCTCCTGCCCAGAAGGCCGAATTACTGCCCCCCAGAGCCCCGAGCACGCTCCCACCTGCTATCTGCTGCTGCCTGACTGCCTGCTGCCCACGTGCACTGCCATTTGCTGCCTGCACATCAGCCAGGGGTGCTGTTGCTGTGACCACCCCTGCTGGAACAGAAGACTCCCGACTGGAATTCCATCGCTCCACAGCCCAGCCCCAGGACCCAGTTGCCCACCCACTCCTGCCTCTGGGGTTGTCATGTCGGGGCTAACACCATCTGTGACCACTGACAACCCCCGGCCAGAGAGGCAGAGGGGCACCAGCTTCAGTGCCACCGAAGTTGGTGTCCTGGTGGAGCAAGTCCTGGGGCAGTATGATGCCCTCTTTGGAAGTTCCCGCGCCGACAAGGAAGGACGGACTCGGATCTGGACAGACATCGTGACTGCCATCAACGCGGAGGGGGTGGCAGTCCGGGACTTACAACATGTCAGGAAGCGCTGGGAGGACTTCAGGTCCAGGACCCTGAACAAGGCCCGGCTCCTCTTGAAGGCAGCGGATGCCAAGGGGCGCCGGGGCCACTTGTCGGAAGAACAGATGGGGGTCCTGGAACGCATATCCCCAGCGCTCCACGTCCAGGTCCTAGAGAAGCAGAGCCGTCTGGAGTCGAGCGGTGAGTGTACATGCATCCTGGTTGTGAGCAGGGCGTGTGGTGATCATTCCCCATTGTGCCGGTTGCACATCTGTTTGTATGGGGTGGAGTATGGGTGGGGGTGTACAGGGCCGTGGGGCTGACACATGCGAGGGCTGTAATGTGTGAGACATGGATGGTGCTTGTGTGTGTGGGCTTGCATGGCAAATGCAGTTGTGCGTGCACACATGTTTGGATGAATGTGTATGTAAGTAGACATGTCCGTGATGTCAGGCATGTATGTTGTTTTCGGCTGCATGTATGAGCACTGTGTACATGTGCATGTGTGTGTATTTGTCAAAGGTGCAACAGTGATGCTACATGGATGCATGTGACAGCGGTATGTGGAAGCCTGATTGGCAGATGTGACATGGATGCCCGTCTGAACAGTGCGACACTTGGCAGAGGTGTAGACATGCATGCAAGTGTGGTGGTGTGTGTACATGTGTGGTGCACTTCCTGTGTTGCATGTGATGTATGGCTCCCCTTTGGCTGCTGATGCTGTTGTATGTGTAGGGATGGTGGTGGCAGTTGCGATATGGCTGTGGTATGGCTCATGTGTGCCAGTTGCAATGACATGTGTGTTGGGGATTGTGATGACATGTCTGAGGTTTGCCAATGCCACTCATGTGCAACTGTCATGCGTGTATGTGTCCATTGTACAGTGCCCTGATGCCTGTGTTTTGTTTCTCCCTGTCTGCAGCGTCAACTGATGAAGAGGGCGGAGAAGGTGCTGTGGAGCACAGCGGCGGGGATCCGACCGCCAGCCGGAGACGCAAGGCCCGGCTCCCCTCCCGTGTTGTCATCTCGTCGGGGAGTGAGGAGTCCGGTGCCGCGTCCCAAGCCGCAGCTGCCGGGGGGAGGTCCAAGAGGCGGAGGTTGCAGTTGGACTCCTCGGCAGCAGAAGGGGCAGCTGGGACCCCACAGGGCCCAACAGGGGAAGATGGCACAGAGTCATCCAGGTTGGTGGGGGGTTTGGTGGAGGAGGGGGCCGCGCAAGCACCAGAGACGGGGTCTGGAGGTGGGGATCCCACTGGTGCTAGTGGTGCAGTGCAGGACCAGGGACAGGAGGCAGCACAGGCGGCCGCGGAGGTGCCTGTGTGCAATCCTGTCCCCGATCCTGTCCCTGCATCATCTTGCACCAGCAGGGATGCCTACGTCCAGACCCGTTTTCAGGCAGGGGATGAGCTGACGTCAACTGGCCTTCCTCTGCCTGCGGACGTGGCCATCCAGGACCGGGTTGAGCCTGTCCTGGCTGGCGTGGCGTTGCGTCAACGGGCCATGCGAGGTGACCTGCAGTCTTTTCATGGAGAGACTGCACGTCATCTCAAATGGCTCGTTGACCACGTCAGCCTGCTGGGACAGGTCACCCAGGCCGGATTCCGCTGTCTGATGGGGCTTGCTCCGACCCCCTCCTCAACTGGACCCCCTACGCGCCAGTCGTCCTCTGTGCCATCTTCCCACCCATCAGTCACCTGGGTGCCCTGTGGAGCTGCCTCTGACAGTGCGGCCAGGCTGGTGGAGGAGGCATCCCTGCCACAGTCGGGAGTCGGACGTCCAGCAGGGGTGGCCACATCAACAACTGCACCCCAGCCGGCGGAGGATGTGCAGGCAGCAGGAGGCAGTGCACGGGCAGAGGCAGAGCAGCAGCAGCAGCAAGATGGTGGGAGCCATGAAGGCTCGGGGCCTTCGACATCGGAGGGGCAGGCATCGGCCGGAGGGCAGGAGGACCCAGGACAGAGAGTGTCTTCCGTGTGGCAGCGGTTGGGCCACGCCATAGGTGCGGAGCGGCGGCGGGCGGAAGAGGCGCGGCTCACAAGGGTCAGGGCGGAGAACTCCATGCGGAGGGCCCTGAGGCGGGCCGAGTGCCTCGAGGCAATCCGCTGGGGGTTGGAGGAGGACACGGCGTCGTCCCTGCGGACCCTCGGGGCCATGGAACTGGACCGCCTCCGGGACATCGAACAGGAGTTCGATGATGCCCTGGCCCGGAACACCACAGAGTGAGCCGCTGGACTTGCCCGCCGCCTTTGTATATAGTTCTTTAGTTTTAGGTTTCCTTTTTTTTTTCTTATGATTTGGAGTCGACGGACACTGCTCCACTTTTTGTATATAGTTGATATTTAGGTAGGTTTTTTAGGAGGTTTCCTTAGTTCTGTTGTGATGATGGACCCTTGTTATTTTTGTACATAGTTCTTTGTTGCACGGAGAGTTTTGACATTTCACTTTGGACAAGATTTTTTGGATTAGATTTTCTAGTTTTGTGTTTTTATGCGGACATGCAGCTTCTTTTTTCACATTTACATTGTAGTTAGTTTTCTTTCTTTAGCATTCGTATTTTTTTCTAATACATTTTTTTTTTCATTGTTCACTGTGTGGTTTCATCTCATTGGTTTCATGCATGTCATGTTGTGTGTTTTCCCATTCAATTGGAAAATATGTGTGTGACGGACATGGGTTCATTTGCTTCATGAACATTGGGGGTGTAACATGTGATTTCCATTTCCATGTGGGTGAATGGGTTACTTGGTAGGGCTTTTTGGCTGTGGAGGCTGACCATTACGCACATTGTGAGGACCTGGTGGGGGCTGCACATGGTGGCAGGGGGGTGGGGGTGGTGGGAGACATGAGTGGGGGCCTGGTGAAGGGTGACCCTGGTGGCTGGGGGGTGGGGGTGGTGGGAGACATGAGTGGGGGCCTGGTGGAGGCTGCCCCTGCACTCCTGGGGGGTGGGGGTGGTGGGAGACATGAGTGGGGGCCTGGTGGAGGGTGCCCCTGGTGGCGGGGGGTGGGGGTGATAGGGGACATGAGTGGGGGCCTGGTGGAGGCTGCCCCTGCACTGTTGGGGGGTGGGGGTGGTGGGAGACATGAGTGGGGGCCTGGTGGAGGCTGCCCCTGCACTGCTGGGGGGTGGGGGTGGTGGGAGACATGAGTGGGGGCCTGGTGGAGGGTGCCCCTGGTGGCTGGGGGGTGGGGGTGGTGGAAGACATGAGTGGGGGCCTGGTGGAGGGTGCCCCTGCACTGCTGGGGGGTGGGGGTGGTGGGAGACATGAGTGGGGGCCTGGTGGAGGGTGCCCCTGGTGGCGGGGGGTGGGGGTGATAGGGGACATGAGTGGGGGCCTGGTGGAGGCTGCCCCTGCACTGCTGGGGGGTGGGGGTGGTGGGAGACATGAGTGGGGGCCTGGTGGAGGCTGCCCCTGCACTGCTGGGGGGTGGGGGTGGTGGGAGACATGAGTGGGGGCCTGGTGGAGGCTGCCCCTGCACTGCTGGGGGGTGGGGGTGATAGGGGACATGAGTGGGGGCCTGGTGGAGGCTGCCCCTGCACTGCTGGGGGGTGGGGGTGGTGGGAGACATGAGTGGGGGCCTGGTGGAGGGTGCCCCTGCACTGCTGGGGGGTGGGGGTGGTGGGAGACATGAGTGGGGGCCTGGTGGAGGGTGCCCCTGGTGGCTGGGGGGTGGGGGTGGTGGGAGACATGAGTGGGGGCCTGGTGGAGGGTGCCCCTGCACTGCTGGGGGGTGGGGGTGGTGGGAGACATGAGTGGGGGCCTGGTGGAGGGTGCCCCTGGTGGCGGGGGGTGGGGGTGATAGGGGACATGAGTGGGGGCCTGGTGGAGGCTGCCCCTGCACTGCTGGGGGGTGGGGGTGGTGGGAGACATGAGTGGGGGCCTGGTGGAGGCTGCCCCTGCACTGCTGGGGGGTGGGGGTGGTGGGAGACATGAGTGGGGGCCTGGTGGAGGCTGCCCCTGCACTGCTGGGGGGTGGGGGTGGTGGGAGACATGAGTGGGGGTCTGGTGGAGGCTGCCCCTGCACTGCTGGGGGGTGGGGGTGGTGGGAGACATGAGTGGGGGCCTGGTGGAGGGTGCCCCTGGTGGCGGGGGGGTGGGGGTGATAGGGGACATGAGTGGGGGCCTGGTGGAGGCTGCCCCTGCACTGCTGGGGGGTGGGGGTGGTGGGAGACATGAGTGGGGGCCTGGTGGAGGCTGCCCCTGCACTGCTGGGGGGTGGGGGTGGTGGGAGACATGAGTGGGGGCCTGGTGGAGGGTGCCCCTGGTGGCGGGGGGGTGGGGGTTATAGGGGACATGAGTGGGGGCCTGGTGGAGGCTGCCCCTGCACTGCTGGGGGGTGGGGGTGGTGGGAGACATGAGTGGGGGCCTGGTGGAGGCTGCCCCTGCACTGCTGGGGGGTGGGGGTGGTGGGAGACATGAGTGGGGGCCTGGTGGAGGGTGCCCCTGGTGGCTGGGGGGTGGGGGTGGTGGGAGACATGAGTGGGGGCCTGGTGGAGGGTGCCTCTTCACTGCTGGGGGGTGGGGGTGGTGGGAGACATGAGTGGGGGCCTGGTGGAGGGTGCCCCTGGTGGCGGGGGTGGGGGTGATAGGGGACATGAGTGGGGGCCTGGTGGAGGCTGCCCCTGCACTGCTGGGGGGTGGGGGTGGTGGGAGACATGAGTGGGGGCCTGGTGGAGGCTGCCCCTGCACTGCTGGGGGGTGGGGGTGGTGGGAGACATGAGTGGGGGCCTGGTGGAGGCTGCCCCTGCACTGCTGGGGGGTGGGGGTGGTGGGAGACATGAGTGGGGGTCTGGTGGAGGCTGCCCCTGCACTGCTGGGGGGTGGGGGTGGTGGGAGACATGAGTGGGGGCCTGGTGGAGGGTGCCCCTGGTGGCGGGGGGGGGGATAGGGGACATGAGTGGGGGCCTGGTGGAGGCTGCCCCTGCACTGCTGGGGGGTGGGGGTGGTGGGAGACATGAGTGGGGGCCTGGTGGAGGCTGCCCCTGCACTGCTGGGGGGTGGGGGTGGTGGGAGACATGAGTGGGGGCCTGGTGGAGGGTGCCCCTGGTGGCGGGGGGGTGGGGGTGATAGGGGACATGAGTGGGGGCCTGGTGGAGGCTGCCCCTGCACTGCTGGGGGGTGGGGGTGGTGGGAGACATGAGTGGGGGCCTGGTGGAGGGTGCCCCTGCACTGCTGGGGGGTGGGGGTGGTGGGAGACATGAGTGGGGGCCTGGTGGAGGGTGCCCCTGGTGGCTGGGGGGTGGGGGTGGTGGGAGACATGAGTGGGGGCCTGGTGGAGGGTGCCCCTGCACTGCTGGGGGGTGGGGGTGGTGGGAGACATGAGTGGGGGCCTGGTGGAGGCTGCCCCTGCACTGCTGGGGGGTGGGGGTGGTGGGAGACATGAGTGGGGGCCTGGTGGAGGCTGCCCCTGCACTGCTGGGGGGTGGGGGTGCAGGGGGACATGAGCAGGTGTGCAGGGTAGTCCCCTGTTTTGTGGGCTGCCTGCAGGGGCTGTGGAGGGTGTACAGGGAACACCTGTGAGGACCCACCCAGCCTAATTGCGTGTGATAATTCCCGCACACCCCTGTAATACACGTACCCTGGCTAATCGCGTGTATGACTTCACGTGTACCCCTGTAATACACTTACACTGGCTAATCGCGTGTTAAACTTCCCGCGTACCCCTGTGATACACGTACCCTGGCCAATCGCGTGTTAAACTTCCTGCGTACCCCTGTAATACACGTACCCTGGCCAATCGCGTGTTAAACTTCCCGCGTACCCCTGTAATACACGTACCCTGGCTAATCGCGTGTATGACTTCACGTGTACCCCTGTAATACACTTACCCTGGCTAATCGCGTGTTAAACTTCCCGCGTACCCCTGTAATACACGTACCCTGGCCAATCGCGTGTTAAACTTCCCGCGTACCCCTGTAATACACATACCCTGGCCAATCGCGTGTTAAACTTCCCGCGTACCCCTGTAATACACGTACCCTGGCTAATCGCGTGTATGACTTCACGTGTACCCCTGTAATACACTTACCCTGGCTAATCGCGTGTTAAACTTCCCGCGTACCCCTGTAATACACGTACCCTGGCCAATCGCGTGTTAAACTTCCCGCGTACCCCTGTAATACACATACCCTGGCCAATCGCGTGTTAAACTTCCCGCGTACCCCTGTAATACACGTACCCTGGCTAATCGCGTGTATGACTTCACGTGTACCCCTGTAATACACTTACCCTGGCTAATCGCGTGTATGACTTCACGTGTACCCCTGATATGCACGTTACCCGCTTTGCGTTCCTTGTTTGGCTGCCCTGTAAACTGGTCCAGGGTTAGCGCAGCCCTTTGCGATGATTAAGCGATTTTGCTGCCTTTTCCTTGCGCGAGGGCGTTCTTGGGGGCGTTACTGGCGCTGCTGCAGGGTCGCTGCGATACTCTGCGCCACGGCTGGTTTGGGAGCATGAAATCCATGAATACGCTGTGCGCGGAAATCGGTTTTAGCGCACGTGCCTGGCGCAGTCAATCGCACGCGGACACTCTGCGCCAGCCGCTTGCGACACTTTTCTGCGAAATTCTATGAATTACCCTGTTAAAGTCCTCCTCTCCTCCCCTACTGTCTCCCATTCCCCATATAACACTCATTGTTTCTGTGATGCAGTTTTGCTCAACATGTCAGGTAGCGACGGCTATGACACATCAGCAAATACACAATATGCCAGGGTGACATATATGGCCACGGGTATGTGCACCATGCAGTGACAGGTGCTGGGGTAGATATGATATGGCATTTGTAACGTGACTAAACAAGAGTGTAGCCATGGATAAGCATGCCAGTCATCGCTGTTATGAGCCATGCCTCAAACTCCACCTCCTTATTGGCTGGTATTGTTAACATTGTTAAAGGGACGTAATGGTTCTGTTGCCCTAAGAAAAATGTATCAAATTCAGTGCCAACAACTTTTTTAAAGGGACATTTTAGTTATTTGCACTAATAGCAACCTATCCATATTATTATTATGGTTGCAAGTGAAACTGCAAAATCCCAGAAATGTGCCAGTTATGTTAAGCTAAGGAACCATAACTCATGCCACCACTGTGCACTGAAAGGACTAACACCCATAACATCAAAGATGATTTCACAAATGTAATTGATGACATCACTGATGACATCACATGTCTGGCTCCTTCTTTTTTTCTGTACTCACATATCTAGAGCAGGTGGTTTTCTTCACTAACAGTCAGGAAGTAAAAATTCTAAAGGTACTATATTTGTAGACCTTAACCTTCTGATATGTTCTAACACTACTTTCCTTAGGGTCCAGTCACATCATATGATACAAGAAGTAGCCTTGAAACATAGTAATCATTTCTGGGCATGAAAATAATCAGTTGGGTTATGAACACTTTCTGGTAGTACTGCTGTTTTTTTTTGCTTACTTTACTTTCCCTGTATATGCTCATATGTGTATGTGTTGTTCTTACAGCACTTTTCTTAGGTTACAGTCACATCATATGATACATATACATAGGGGAACATGAAGGCTTGAAACACAGCAATAATTTCTGTGCATGAAGATAATGAGTTAGTTTATGAACATTTTCTGGTAGTACTGCTGCTTTTTTGCTGACTTTATTTTCCCGATATATACCCATATTTCTAAGCGGTGTGGTCTCTTTATGTTTTCTCTGTAGTAATACAAATATGTAGCAAGTATGGTTTATTAGCTACTTATTACATGTTTCACAGTACACAAAATGCTAATACGAAAACATTTATCATTTTACTATCCTACATGGCAAGATTATGAATATTGCACCTCTATGGTGTATCCTGCACACAATGCCTATGTTTGTAAATGAGTAGGTTCCTATACGGCAAATCATTCAATAATACAATGGTGTTTATAGCAATGCATTCCTTAATGAACTATTTAGCTCATGACATTTCTCCCAATGACCCCTGACAGTGTTGTGCCAACATTATAATAAGAATCCCTTGTACAGACTTGTCATTCAAAGTAAATGCACATGTGATGTCATCAGTGATGTCATCAATGGCATGTGTGATGTTATCTTTGATGTCATGGATGTTAGTCCTTGCAGTGCACAGTGGTGGCGAGAGTTATGGCTCCTTAGCTTACAATAACTGGTGAATTTCTGTTTTTTGGGGGGTTTTACTTGTAAGCATAATATGGATAGGTTGTTATTAGTGCAAAGTAACTATAATGTCCCTTTACAAAAGTGTTTGTCACTGAATTTTATAGGTTTTTCCTAGGGCAACTGAACCATAACGTCCGTTTAACAATGTTTTGCCACTGAATTTCATACCATATTCCATTGTTACCATAATAGCCTTAATTTTTAATAATGTACCATACAACATATGGAACCCCCTGTCCCTGGACCAAGGGTCTGTTCACGGACATTGGGTAGTATCCAAACTACTCAAAAGGTCAGGGCTTCTCTTGCATTGTTGTACAATGCAGCAAAGACACTGAACATATACAAACAGCACCACATATGTGGATTACAATGAAAAATACAGTAGTAGTACAAACTCTGTACTTACGAAAGGAACACAACGAATCCATAGGGTATGGACCATAATGGAATGCACCAACAAGAGAAATAACATATGCTTCCAACAATATTACATGAGTGCTTCTTTACATCGAAACGGAAGAATTGCAAAGTACTTAGAGCAGAACTGCACTGCTACGTGGTAGGTACACTAAATTTGTTCCTAAAACTGCACAGTTTATTCAATGTACAATAGTAGAAAGAAAAAAAAATACTGAGAAATGGCATGCACCCTAGAATGGCTGGAAGAGAATTTTCCACATGACAAAATGAGTGACGATAGTAACCCCATTGGTATGCAACACAGTCTGAAAAGTAATACAATTAATACACATTGCTTCACGTATACGTGACAGATGTTTTTTTCTTTAACGGTCCATACTGGAAATGAAGAAAATGCACAAGAAGCAGCACCTCTTCCACAACGGCATACACACAGAAAATGAAACAGACTCTGTAAATAAAAAACTAGACATCCTGGATGCAAAAATTGAGGAATTGTTAAACAATTTTGTCAGCTTGAAAGATTTTATACAAGGATATATAATGGAAAAAATTAAATACCACTGCCCCACCTGCACCTGTGCCCCTTGCCCCTTACCCAGCCAACCATCCCCACTAATTCCCTGCAATGAGAGACGTTACGATGGGACTTCAATACCTTCCTCCCCTCATGCCCAACCTATAGAAAACCAAATGTCCCTATATATGTCTCCATTTCTGCTACCCCTTCCCTTTCCTAATTGTGTCTATGTATGTGTGTGTGTAAATAAAGATTTATATGTATACTGTTGCTGTGTGTGTGTGTGTGTGTGTGTGTGTGTGTCAGCAGAGTGCAGTACTGTGCAGGATGCCCGCAATTAAGCAAAATGGAGGTGTCCTATGGACACTGCAACTGTCCAGCCTGTCCACCATGAAAATGGAGTTGTCCTTAAAGTTGTGATGCATCATTAATTAGTTGAGGGAGCCTACACCTGTCGGGTGGACACGTGCGCACATGCGTATCTCATACCCTGGGTTCTGGTAACACGGCCCCTGTCAGGCATGTCTGAAAAAAAGTGGTGACATACTTTCATTAAATCGAGGAGCCCACCCATGTCCGACGGACACCTGGGCAAATGTGCATCCCACCAACTGGGTCCTACGAACACTTGACCTGTTTGGAAATGTCTGCTGCACGTGTGTCGCACTTTTAATTAGTTTGGGAAGCCCAACCCTGTCCGTAGGGCACCTATGCACATGTACATGCACACAACGTATACCGCGCAATAGATGTCCTGCGGTCAGCCGTCACATTTGAGAACGTTCGTGACGTCACCATTTGACCGCACCCATGCTGAGCATCGGCCCTTACTTGCGGACACTGTCCGGGCGCCCAGATATCGAGAATTTGCTTTTTTGTTCAATTCAAGGTGTTTTACTGTGAACCTACTCCCTTACAGAGGTCCCACACTATGCTGCTGGCTATCTGGCCACTTTTGGGAACTTTTTAGGACTGCTTTTGGGACGGAAGCGCTCCCCAAAACCCCTATAAAAGGCCACACCCCAGAGCTGCTCCTCATTCTGTGTTCGGCGGTCCAGAACAGAGCAGTGCTCCAGATTGCTCCTTGCAGCTGAAATTGATTTCTGCTGAAATCTGCTCTGCTGTGCTACTTTTTGCTGCTTTGCCAGAACAGTGTTCCAGATCGCTGAGTGCTAGAATAGCTTTTTGCCCAATTCTGCTGTGCTCTACTACTTTCGGAGCTGTGCTATACTAATGGCAGCCATGGCTGTTGCTACTGACTCTGCCTCAGCAGCACCCGCACCCTCACCACCAGCACCACCTTTCAAAGGGCCTGGGGAGGGGAACAGGCGTGTTGATGTAGAGAGGGATCAAGAAGAGAGCGAGGATGAGGTAGATGAAGTCCCCATTGCCTGCAGCCAGTGTGAGTCTTGGGTGTGGAGGCTGTTTACCACTGTTGGGAGGGTAGCTAAAGCGTGTGCATACAAAGTGCAATGAACTGAGTGCAATATGAGGCTCAGTCGTGGCAAACCAGGCTTGTACAGCTACGGCCCTACCTCCATGCGGCGACACCTGAGGTCGAACCAAAAGGCGGCGGTTTGGAGGGTCATCCCCTTTGAACAAGGCAGTAGGTTGAGTTTCTCTGCAACATCCTCTGTATCTGCTCCTGCCATCACAAGGGACACTCCTGTGGGACAGCAGATCCCTAAACCAGCCTTGCAGGCCATACACAACTCAGCAGACCCTTACCTTTCAAGGATCACTGTATTGTACATCTACTGTGATGCAGTACTCTGCAGGGGGGAGCAATTTTGAAGTGCCTTTGAGGCTTCAGTCTGGGAGCATGAGCAAGACTGCATCCTACCTAAGTGAGGGTCACCCCACATCTTCCTCTCTCCACCTGCCCTTTCTTATCCCTGTGGTTGGTGCCCCTTACCCATCCTCCCCTCCCTTCCTTTCCTTTTGTGTCGTGTATAAAAACACCAACAAAAATACAAAACACCAAAAACACTCTTTTCAGAGCCACCTTTCACAGTTTAAAAATAGTACCTTGGCTCGATGGACAGAGTGGCCAGGTACACGGTGCTGATAGCGAGAGCAGATCCGTAGGGGAGAAGAAGGGCAAAGGCAGGGGCAAAGAGGAATGTCTTGAGCTGCTTCCGGAACCAGAGATGTTCTCCTCAA
Organism: Ambystoma mexicanum; assembly: GCF_040938575.1. NCBI lineage: Eukaryota > Metazoa > Chordata > Amphibia > Caudata > Ambystomatidae > Ambystoma > Ambystoma mexicanum. The sequence goes on from NC_090933.1 coordinate 469,191,760, forward strand.
GTTTCAAGTAGGCATGAAGGCTGTTCTAAAGGGAGGCCCCTGGCAACACAGAGATCTACCCCCAGCTCATTTCTTTGAAAAACGCCTGACCCTGGGAGTTAGAGGTAGACATTTGGGAATATTTTGACCTGCAAGAAGCTTTATTCCTGCTTGTCATTTTCGGATATCCTTAACTATAACCGCGGCTATCTCTCGCAATGGGTACAAAAAAAAGATGGTGGCCAAATAATTTCGAAAAAGAAAACGGTTTTGGGAATTTATCAAAGATATAGCAAACTATTTGGGGGAACCACCTTCTCCATAAATTATTTAAAAAACAACTCCACAGAGTAACCTAAACCACAAAATGGCCCCCAGTAAATGCTTCGTGCCCAAGTTGTTTTGGACCTCGTCCAAATTCATCCAGTGGTTTGGGCTGTACGGTCTGGCAAAAAGGTACTTTTTTTGTCTCTGGGGAAATTAATAGGAAGTAGGTTGCAACTTTCTTTTTCTTTTTTTTGTCTCATTAATAACTTTTTCTTTTTTAATGTACCTTTAAGAAACTTTGCAGTCTGGAGGGGCATACGTATCCCTAATTAAGTTCTAAATCTCAGCAATATACATCACACAAATCAAATATATATTCACGTCAGTCACAAAACTTTATGCTTCCAAATTTTCTGCATTCTGTGCTGTGGGAATTTGAATTGTTCATGGCTTTTAATATGTGCCTGTTGCATGAATTAAAACGTGTCTTTCCATTTTCACGCACTCTTATTCCTGGCATTTACGCTTCTTTGGTGAAGCAGAAGAATGCTCCTCTACTCCTGTTGGCCCTCCAGCAGAAGTTTTGCACATATATTTTACCAGGCCTGCGATAGCAGCCCTGTAGTTATGGTTAAGTTGCTCAAACCACAGGAATAGTACATTTTGGGTGACTTATAGCTTCTCCCCCCTGACAAATCATTATGGAACTTGGCAAATGAATGTCCCCATCAGATTGATCCTGCAAAGTTTGGTAAGGTTTCGTCAAGAGGGGGCAAAGTCATAGGGGCGTCCCAAAATGTGTGGTTTTTCCCATAGATGCAATGGAAAGAAACGTACCCAAACCGCTGGAGGTATTTTCACCAAATGTGCAGCAGGAGCTGCAGTTTGTTCCTGAAAAGCGTGCATTTGTAAATTTGGTGTAAATCCGTTGAGTATTTTTTGAAAACAACCACCAAACAATAGGTTAAAAAAATGGTGATATCCGAGTTCGGTCCGCGGACTCACTTCCATGTTTGGTCCGCAGATGGGCCTCCGATTGGTCTAAAAGGTGACGTGAGGTCCATGAACATCAGGCGCACCCACTGATTGGTCAATAGAAAACATGAGGTGCGTCTGATTTTTGGAAACGCCCACCATGTTGGATCGGCGGACAGCCACAGCTGGCCCCAGATAGCGCAGTGGGGAAAAAGTCTGGAAAGAGTATTTTGGTTCTTGTGGTGGTGGAAAGAGGGGCTGGTAAGGGTGCAGGAGTGGAAAAAAGATGATATGGGGTGGTTTTTGTAGGTTGAAAAAGGCGGGCCAGGTGCCGTAGCTGTCCTCAGACACCACAGTAGTTTGTGGACAGCATTGTGAATGGACAGCTTGGGAAAGACATTTGAGGTTATTTGATGGCTGAATGAGGGCATAGAAATGGTAGGGAAGTGGAATGAAGGTAATGTAGAGCTGTTTTTATAGGTGGAAAAAGGGGTTTGGAAATACTGCAGGATCTGCCATGAATTTTGGGGTCCTTGTACATCATTTCAATTGAATGGGGTTGGGGGTGAGTTTTATTAGTTGACCGTTTATGATACCTACTTGTTATACAGTTAACTGTGTTGTGGTTAGTGTCCACATTCTAGGGGGCATGGCTACAGGCCATGCCCTACAGAATATGTGCACTGGGCACAATCGCCACAGTAGTAATATGTGTATTGTAATTATAGGTAGTTTAGTAGGAATATGGCCAGAATCACGATCGTAGGATTATGTGTAAAGTAATTATACGTAATGTAGTGGGAGTACCAAGTGTTTGTATTATGGAGAATTCATGGAATTTAATTGTATACAGGACTCATGATTGTATTACAATTGAGAATAGTGCTCACAGAATATGTAGTTGATTAAGACTGCTTAGTGTTGTAGCGTAATGAAGCTGCAATCTCCGGCTTCTTTTCTGTTTAAAAAAATCTGTACTGGATAAAAAAAAAAAATGATTAGTTATGTGGGAGATAGTGGGCCTCATTACGAGTCCGGCGGTAACCATACTGGAAATTCGGGCAGGTTACCGCCAGACTTGTATTACTATTCCGCCTCTGTAATCGTTGGAACCACCGGCGCATTACAACCCTGGTGACCCGGTAATTCCGGAGGCGGAATTCTGTTAATCCCCATTCCCATGGAGTCCCATAGGGCTCCATGGGAATGGGGAAGTGGAAACACCGGCACCATCTCGTGATGATCAGACCTGGCGGGAATGACACCTCCTGCTTGCAGAACTAGAGATCAGTCGGTCCAGAAACAACGGTGGCGGCGGGTTTACTGCCACCGTTATTTCCAGACAGACTGACTCGTAATGAGGCCCAGCATGTTAGTTTGAAGTATATTGTAATTAAGGGAATGCTTGAAATAGTTAGATACCTGTTTGTGTATTACAACTAAATTAGAGGTTAAAAGATGTTTTGTCATATACGAATTGAGATGGCGTATTTAAAGTGCTTTGCAATGAAGAGTGTTTTTGAAGTAGTTAGATACCTGTTGGCATATTCTAAATAGATTGACTTTCAAAAGTGTTCTTGCAGTATTATGGATGCAGTTAGATACCTGATGGTGTATTGTAACTATAAATTGTGCTATAGTTTAGTGGCTACATTTGGGTTGAACTATTGTAAGTGGGCATTTGTTAAATTTGCTGGTAACCTATGTTTCGGGCTAACGTAGGTAACGTTACATTCAAACCAACGACTTTTGTTTTTCACATATGCAGTGTAGTGCCCTGAAGTAGTTGCAATATCAGTGCAATATATTATACCTACTGTGGTGAAAGTTTTATTTCCAAGAGATATTTGGCAGTGTGAAGCCTGTAAGTGTACAGTTATTTTTGGTACCATTTGCATTGTACCATAGAAGCATTAGTATGACATATTGGCTATGTGAGTTTATTTGTATGATTGAATTATTGTCTGAATTGCAAAAAGGGCATAATATACCTGATTTGCATTCTGCAGAAGCTAGTGAAATGGAATAGATTCACAATTTCGAATGGATACATATAGAAATTGTTCATTAGGTATGTGTTCTTGTGAAACATGGTTGTAGAGAGTGCAAGTATACTTCCACGTATATGAAATCTTGAAGAATTAATTTATAGGGATGTTTTGGGTTTCCAGTACTTGTAGTAAGGAATTCTTGTGGATCTTCTTGTGTGTTTATGGTAAATTGTACCATTCCTGCACAGTAGTCTAATTCTGCCTTATACCTGAGACACCGTAAGTGTTGGCAGGATCTTTTGTGGCATTTCTGTGAAGGGAGAAGGCACTTTCTCACCACATCACCAACACAAACTCAAAATAAAGGACACATCCCAGTAGGGACTGAGACCAAGAGATTGGTATGGAGATACTACAAAGGTGTATAAGATTGAGCATCCAGAGACCTCTGCTGCCTTGAGAGCGCTCTGGCAAACAATTCATTGTAAAGGGTTACAGAGTCATCAGTGAGGATTTCTAAACAGTCTACAAGTTACATTTCCATTGGTTAGGGAAGGGGTGTGAGTATAGCCCTGTAAGGGCCAGCTTCACGAGATTTGCTGATGACTTGGCGGGAGGTTGGCCATCACGGAGTTCAGCTGGGTGGTTCCGTGCGAGGTGAAGGTTGGGTGAGGTCCGGAGAGGCGGCTGGTTCTGGCTAACTAATCTACACACTTATCCAAGACATACAGTAAATCATCATCATTATTACACCTTTTAAGTTTTAGGACAGGCCTATAAATTGTACACGTATTTTTGTATTATCTCACTTCAGGTCACTAGTGAGGTGAAGGGTGTGGGGTATTACCCCCTCAGGTAACCTGTGGGGGGCAGGATTGATAGCTGTCAGGTCTGGCACATCTGAGCGGGAAGGGGGTTGAGTGACACATGTTAGTTTAGGACAGAATATACTCTGACAGGAGTCTGGTTTTCTTGGGGGCACTCTAGGGTGGTCAGCAAGGAAGGGTCACAAGCTATAAGTCACCCAAATGAATAGCTTTGGAGGGGCACAAGGTTGAACAAGCAGTAATTTTCCAACAGCAGGGGTGAGAGGTGCAGGAGCAGGTTTGTTAAGATGGATGAACTACAAGTCATGGTTCGGGCCGGTCACACATGGGACAGTGATCTCAGAGGAAGAATGAAATGAATACATTGTTTGTTTGCAACTTCTTGTCTCAGAGCATCCGTGAGAAAGGGACTTGGGAGGCACAGGAGCGGGAGGAAAAGGTGGGGGCTGTCAGTGCTCGCTGTGTGCTGGGTGCTGCTGAGAGGAGAGGAGACTTCGCAAAACCAGAAAGCGCCCTAGTGTAATGCTCACCTGGTATCCACAGGGATGCCACCCACTCTGGCTGGACTGCTTCCGACCTGGACCCACTCCCTCTGGTTCTTGTTCTGGTGAGGACATAGTCTGGAATACAGGAGTTCTGATTTAGCTTATAGTCACCTCCCTTGTGGACCCAACGACCACTTAGTGTTTTCCTCACCTTGGTTTTCGATATGGTGCACTCTCCGTCCTGCTGTTCTATGCAGGGGATGGGCGCGTCGCAGCCGAGTTGCTTCACTGGTGCGGGTCCTGTGAGTCCAGTCCTGCTGTGACTCCGTTCCTCAGGTAAGTCGGCTGTTTTGACAGCTTGTCCTTAATTGCAATTGCCCCTGTTAATGTCTTTCCTTCTCTCTTAGGTGCAAAAGGAGTTCTGAAGATGCCGTGCTGGCTGGGGCTGTGCTGGAAATGGTAAGTGAAAGCAGGGAGCATGGCGCTAAGTGCTTTTCTTGTGATGTGCTAACCTGTGTTGTCCCTCTCTTGCAGGCCGCCGTGATGTTCCGGATGATAAGTTGCTGAGAGAACGCAGAGCGGTGAGTAGGTGTTGTTCGAACTACCTCTGAGTAATTATGCAAGTTAATCAGTCTTGCGTTTTCGCTTGCAGGTTGTAGGAAGACCGGGATGGCCTTGAATCAGAAACAAGTTCAACTCAGGTAAGCGTGAGACAGCTGATCGTTATTTGAATGTGAAGAATAAACGCTTACTAATGCTGCCTTTCTATTTTTCTCCCCCAGGTTGCTTCCAAGAGAGAGAGTGAGCATTCGCCGAGATGCTGGATGTTCTGGAAACTGGAGCGTGTGACAGGAGCTGGACCCGTTAGCAGGTAAGAGTACTAATGGTGTTCTTCTGCTTCTTCTTGCAGGTGTCGGCCCGGAATGCTGAAGAAGATCCAACAGGTCGTGGTGAATGTCACCCTGGGAGAGCAGAGCAACGCGAAGCGTGTTCTCCAGTTTGGGCATGCTTATATAGACTGCAGGTATCCCAGGTGCCTTCAGGCCAGACCACACCCTAAATGCTAGACCGCATGGTTCAGTTCTGGAACTGAACCATGTGGGGACATCCATGTTGTGACATTGCCATTGTGAGGTCCAGCTCCCCCTTCTGCCATATGAGCCTGGCGCCAAAGGCGTCAGGACTGACTCCAAGAGAGTCTTGGGAGACATGAGTAGGCCTTTGGGGAAATGATGAGACACTGTGGTGCAGCCCAGGGGGCCTGACTGCCAGGGCGAGGGGTAGTGATCATGGCACCTAGTCCTATCGAGGGTACACAAAATGAAGCCAAAATGTGTCTTTCAATAGGCCCACCTCTGCTTATGCCAAGGCCTTGTCCCCTTTTGTTGCAGAAGGGCAAGGAAGGCATCCCTCCACCAGCACAAGAGCAAGTGGTCCTTTCATGTAGAAGGTATGGGGAGTGGGGCTCAACCAACCCCCTCCATCCTTACAAGGATGAGCATTTGCAAACACAACTGGTCTGAGCATTTTAAGTAAATGTTGTGAACAATCGGTGGCAATTGAAAGAGAAGATTAATTGTCAAATTACCAACTCCAGTTGGGTCTCTGAAATTAAATGGACCAGAGAGTTCTATTTGTGGATCGTTAAATGTGCCTGCAGATCTTTCTAGAGAAGAGAAATGTGTGTCTTTCTTTTCTAGTGGATGTGAAGTTGACTTTGTACTAGACAGTTTTGTGGTTGTATTGTTTGATGCAGGAGATGGTCATTGGTATTTTAGTGGTATTGTTGGGAAATCTGCTATAGCTTCTGGTTCTATTATTTGTCTTTTAAAAGGTTTCTTTTCTGAGGAACAGGGAACATATCTAGATTGGGGGGGTCTATAGTGCCCGAATCCTTTTGAATTCTAGGATGAAAGAATTGTCAGAATTGACTTTGTTTGCATCCAAGTTAGCTAGGAACAGACCATTGAGTATACGCAGATATGAAAGTGCTATATAACTCATACCTTCTTTAAAGACTGTGCTGCCAATGTCAATCGATGCTTGATGTAGGGATAGACCCTGTGATTTGTGAATTGTGACAGCATATGCAAGTGACAGAGAAAGTTGCTCTCTCTGTATGTAAATGTCTTTGAAAAGAAGGAAACGTCCTATTGTTCGGGCATTTTTTTTAACTTCTGCAAGTTTTTCAAAGTGAATATTGACAAACTGAATTTTACGACATTGGCGGTAAGGAATACCGGGCACCGGTAATGAGACCGGTGCTGGTAATCCCTTCCGCCCTATTCCAAGGTCCCTTGGCGGTGATCGTAAGGAACGTGTGGTCTGACCACATGTCCCTTACAGGTCCCGCTAAGGGACCAGGGCGCTAATAACGGGCTTGCAAGTCACAAGTCTGTTATTAGCGCTCTCCCCATTCCCATTGAGCCCTATGGGGGCTCAATGGGAATGGGGAATGGTTTGTTCAATGGGGATTTACCGGTCCCGTCAGGGTCGGACTGCACCGGTAAGTCCCCATTCAACAACACTGGTGCCGGACCCGTTATTGGAGGCAGTCATGGCGCAAATAGCACCATGACTACCACCAATCTCGGAATGAGGCCCTTGTTCTTCATCAAAGTTACGTTTAAGAATTACTCTGCAGTTCAGACACAAATTTTATATTTTCTCTAATCCGGCTGTATTGGAGATACATTTTTCTAAGCTATTTAGTCGTGTTGTTGCTTGTTGACACATAAGAAGAAGAGAGACATATTCTCTTGAAACGCATTGAGCTTTTTCTATTTTTTATTAATTATCTGCATTTTCAAGTTTTTTAAAGTCAGTTGAATTTTACTTTTTGAATTATGAATCTAACAAGATTGAATTGTTAATCTCTTTGCACTGAAAATAGATGTATGAGACTAATACATTGAACATGAAACACATTGATGAGTTTTTTCTTGAAATGATACAAATGAAATATTGTTTAATTTCTAATATCTCATGTATCTAAATGTCAAATTAATATTGGCTGGCTATATTTTTCAGTACTAATAGGTGTGCAGGGGACGGGAGGACTCATGTTTCATGAGCTCTCCACTCTCTTTGACACATAAGAAGTGTCATGCTGTGCATTTCTAGTTTGTGTGTGGAGCTGCAGTATAGTTTGCATTTCTTTTTTCAACATTGTCTCATTGAATTGACTGCAGCTTTCAAGGATTGGCATTGATGGCATACATTTTAGATGTTGTTGAGTTAATTGTTTCATGACATCAGAAGAAAATGTGTTTCACCCATATAGCTCATGGATTAGTCTACTATTTAAGATGGATTTTGCATCTTTATTAAGCAACCCAGTTCTAATGCTTTTTAAAATGTAGCACATGTGAGGTCTGCAGACTAGCACATGTTTTGAGTTGTTCTCTGTAGTGAAAATGTTGCCATAGATTTACATTTCCAATGCTGCCGAAAGTATTACAGCATTCTTTGTGTCCTAATGTTTTGTAAATAAGTTGCCCTTTCACTTAAGTTAACTATATGAGGTCTCCAAAAACAATAACATGTTTTCCTTCCAAATAGTTCCTCGTGGTTTTTAGGACATTTTGCATTCTGAGATGAATTAAAGCCAACATGATGTTGGACACTATGCTTATGTCATCTATCAGAAGCACATTCTATGTTTTAGAATTCTGCTTACCTGTCATGGCCAAAGGCCCCAGAACACAAAAACAACACCATCTACTGATGGGGGCAATGGTTCACTTGACTCACTTATGTCCCTTTGGGACCCATAAACACAGGGGCCCTGGCTGGACTCTGTCCTGGTGCCTTTGGCGCCAAGCTCATATAGAGATGTGAGCAGGAACACTTTATTTCAGTTCAGGAGTGCTTTTACTTTATTTCAGTGCAGGAGTGCATTTATTCTACAAGAACTTTAGCTGAAAGCCTTTATTCCAGAGAACATCCTCATGTGCTGACTCATCGGGTGTGTCTCCCTAGGCCTGGTCTTCATTTGCTTACTCATCGGGTGTGGCAGGGTGTGGCAGGCAGGCTGAACCTGGTGGGCGTGGCTTCAGAAGCTCAGCTATATAAACTGCTCCTTCCTTAAGATCGTTGCTTCACGTTACTGTGCACTCAAGTGCAACGTGGCGCTCACCGCCACTTGGACCAGTTTACTTACCTTTGAAACCAGGCGTTCTCCTGCATACTCACCTCCAGGAAATCAGTGCTTCATCACTTCATCTGCAGACTCATCTCCTGACATCCAGTGATCTTGATCCTGATGCCGCAGCACTGCACTCCACATCCACAAACTCGGACCCTGCGAAGAAGAAAGACAAGCTTCATTCTTCATTCCCTCCGGCTGCCGCCTCAAGCTCTGCAGCTTCTGCCGGGTCGGCAACATCAACTGCAAGGGAAGAAAGCAAAAGAGCAAACATCAAAAGTGGAACGGACAGCAATACAAGGCAACAAACTTTACAATACAACAAAAACAGACGAGGAAAGACAAAGGCAAACAGGAACACTTACCTGAAGTATAGTGGCTTAGTCGCAGCAGGACTGGACTACCACGTGCAAGGGACCAGTGAAGGACCCTGGTCCAGATCAAACAGGTGCCCATGCCAGAAGCAACAAGACGGAGTGCACGCCAAAACTAATCAACAGGTGAGCTTTCCAGGGACAGCGCATCCCACGGTACCACGGTTTGGGAGAAGGGGTCTGGAAGGGGATCAGGCACACAAGCTGGCATACTCACGCCCCCTATTCTCCACGCAGGAGCAATCCCGAGCAGCATCACCTATTACCACCAGTCACCACATAAGCACAGAGGGCGAAGTTGGACCCGAGCGACCTCACCCCCGGGATGGCTGCAATCGTGTCCCAACACCTCTGCAGTGACCAGGTGAGCGTAACATTACCTCACTAGCAGCTTCTGCTGACAATTTGTAGTATTATAATTTGTACGGTGTTCTACGGGGAGGAGGACTAATCGGTGTAAAGTGACACCACCTATGTTGCAAGCAGCTAAACTGGAGGGGGCTGTTACTACAGCTGAAAGGTTGTTGATTGTTAAGTGTTGTAGAAATTTGCTGATTATTTTAAAGAAGAATGTTTTGCTAGAACCAGCTTTGCCACTTACATACAGGATCAGAAGTTTATAATTTTTACAGGTGCAGGTTTTGGTTTCATTTAAAACCATGCTCAATTTCTTGAGTGAATTCTAGATAAATGGTGAGTTGTTCATCATTTTGCTGAGATTGCATAACTGACAAGACTTCTTCGGATTGTTTATACTGATGCATGGTATTTTTGACCTCAGTCATGGCTGTTTCTGCTTCGTTAAGAATGAGTGGCTCTCCAAGTGGGTTTTTGCTTCCTTTAAGGGGTACAACGTTGTTTCATCGCCTGCTGTTACATCGCCAGGCTTTGAAACGTGCACATTACATCGTATGTGCTCATTGAATTTTTTAGGGGGGGTGGGAAAGGGCAAATAAGGGTTTGGGCGGGTGTGCAATAGTAAAAAATAAGTGTGGGTGGGGGGGTCAGGGGGGGACCCCCAAAAAAAAAAAAAAAAGACCATGAGCACATTCAATGGAATGGGCACGTTTAAAAGCCTGGCGAAGAAATCACATGGAACCCTTTAAGGGAAGGTTGAGTGTCTTTGTCTAGTTGAGCTTCAATTTCTTCCTCTTTTTGGCCTTCATTGTCCAACATTTGTTTGTATAGTTTGAAATTGTCGTTTGTTATACTGCTTTTATTTGCTTTAAATGCAGATTCACATAAGTCATAGGACCTCATTACACGTGTGCTGGTCCGTTAACAACGGTGCTGGTAGCACCGTACCGGCACATGCAGACCTTCAGTGGAGTAAACACTGTCAGCGCAAAGTGACCCCCGCGGTGCTACCGAACACGATAACCCTTGACCACAAACAGCAGGACGACTCGCCGGACCTCCCTGAATTACCGGCACAGCATTAAACCGGGTACATTACGAGTATCATGTACACGGAAACACTGCCATAAAAATGGCAGTAGCACCGTGAACACTGTGCCTGTAATACCGGCACCGCTTACCTGGTGTTAAACAGTGCCAGGTGAGCTGCAACAAGCCCCAGGTGTGCACAATTAGGCCAGCTGCACATCATTGGCCACTGCAAACCTACAAAAGGGCCACACCCATACCCAACCCACCTCCAAACATAACCATGCTGGCAGTCGGTCAAGCAGCAATTGGGTTGGCGAACCTGCAAGCAACAGTGGAGTTAGAAGCAGCACTGAGGCAGAGGAGGAGGTATAGGTACAGGAGGCAAATGAGGAACCCGATGGCCAACCCAAACATCAATGTACAGCAGGTACCACCCCACAGGCATCCAACAATACCCTGCATCAGGCCCTCACCCTGAAACCTGTCAAATCCACACATTATACCGGCTTGGCAGGGCCATAATATCAATTGTCAGTCTCATCAATAATGACAGCAGCATAATCAACATCTGGACTGTTATTCCACCCCTCCTGAAGGTAGTCTCGGTACTGCACCTTCGTGCCACTGGAACCTATCAGGACACTTTTGGGGAGCTGCACAGGCTGTCACAACCCTGTTTTTCAAGAATACTCTTCCAGGTACCGGATGCACTTCTGCTGGACCACATTGACCTCCCCCCAACCCCTACACAGGTCAATGCCACCAAAGTGGCCTTCCATGCCCTTGCCAGCATGCCCAATTGCATTGGTGCATTAGATTGAACGTATGTGGAGTTGACTGTCAGACATGCTATTGAGGTGGTCTACCGCAATCTGAAGCAATTTCACTCACTCAATTTGCAGATGGTCTGTGATGCACAACAACTCATCAGACATTGCTGTGCACGTTTCCCGGGATCCACACACGACTCAATGGTATTGCGGAACTCCACATTGCCAGGGTACATGGCACGTTATGCAAGAGAAAGGACCTGGCTGTTGGGTGAGTAGAACAACAACCAATGCAGGACCTCTGTGTAGTGGGGGTAATAGACACTCACCACTGTGTCCCTGGCTGTTGGTGAGTAGAACAACAAATGAATGACCTCTGTGTAGTGGGAGGGCAATATACACTCACCGCAATCTCCCTGGCTGTTGGGTGAGTAGAACATCCAATGCATGACCTCTGTGTAGTGGGGGGGCAATAGACACTCACCACAATGTCCCTGGCTGCTGGGTGAGTAGAACAACCAAAGCGTTGACCTCTGTGTAGTGGAGAGGGCAATAGACACTCACCACAGTCCAACAGCTTACCACTGCAATAGGCAAATGTCAGTATGCCAGCCATGTCAAGGGAATACATACCCTGGCTAATGGAAAAAGCACCTACCCATGGAGTGAATAAATAGTAGGTACACCCGTGTGCAGATGGCTACTCATCGTACTGTGCACAGTAGTCTCTTCAATTGTGTGGGCTGCGTCTGCCTGACACAGATCTTGCCAGCACCTTACAGTACATGAGGCACCTAGTACATCTGAACACACCATTGTGTAAATTGTACTGAATGAGACATGCCTAGCAGCATACCACAAATGGAGATATCAGACAAAACAGTCTCTGTAGGAATTTGTGACCCAAGTGTGCAAAATTGAAGGGTTCATCAAAGTGAATATTCCAGATAGCACATTCAAAAATGTGGGTTGTACTATGTTGTGTGCTGAGCTTATACAGAGAGTCTGTATATGCTTTCATTGCCAAATACAAACCAAAAACACAAACATATCACCTTACTGTCACTCCCATGCAGGTGATGCCGGATATGCACTCACGCCATGGTTCATGACACCCATCCAATGGCCACGGAACAGGCATGAGGAGGCCTACAGCCGGGCACACATACGGGCATGGGGCATGATAGAGCGAACTTTGGACTGCTGAAGACCAGGTTCTGCTGCCTCAGCCGATCCAGTGGAGCATTGCTGTACAGCCCCATGAAGGTAGGCAAATTTGTGCTTGCATGTGCCATGCTGCACAATATGTGTATACGCAGGAATATTCCACTGCCCCCGGACATGGAGCCAGCAGATGAGGATGAGGACGATGATGATGGGATGGGTGTACAACCAGGCCGGGGTGCCATTGATGGACTACATGCACGGGCGTACTTATTGACAATTTTCTGATTAAATGCAAATGCACATGGTGCACATCAGTTTGGAACACTTACATTAAATTATTGATACACACATGGGAGTAGATTGTACACTCGTAATTCACATTTGCAAACCAGTATATTAAAAAAACAACAAATAGGAACAGGTGCAATGAGAAAACACGCACACATACCCTCCCACCTCCCCATCGTACCCACCCACCGCCCAGGCCCGAACTAGTTATTCCCATTATGGACTACCCCCACCTCCCCAACGTACCCACCCACCGCCCAGGACCCTACTAGCTATTCTCACTATGGACCACCCCCACCTCACCAACATACCCACCCACCGCCCAGACCCAACTCATGGTAACATGTGAAACTTTGGTATCTCAGAGTACTTTCTATTTCTTCCCACGCTTGTGCCCATGAATGTCCCTTGGAGTTGGCCCAGACAGCCCCGTGGAACTCCTCCAGGGGCTGCCTGCCTGAGAGCTTGATGGAGTGGTGGTGGTGGAGGGCGTAGCAGAATTCTGCGGGGGTAGGCGGCTCATGAAGGTCTGCAGGGTCTGCAACATTGTTTCTGTGATGTTGGATTACACAATGATGCCCTCACGGACCCTTTGGGACATCAAGATGTTTGAGTTGGCACAATGGCCAATGGCACGTGCTAACCTGGGAACTGACTTCTCAGTGCTCTCCTGCTGAAACCGTGACTGCTCGCATTGGAGCCTGAATTCCTCCAGGTGTTGCTCCACCAGTGTGGCCAGTGTGTCCTGCCATTGTTCTATGTGCTGCAGATGACAGATCAACTCCTGCAGTGATTGTGTTAGGGAGTGCATTGGACTCCTGAGGTCCATTGGGCTGAATCTGCCCAGTTGATCTGGGGTGGGGGGTACCCCTCAGTTCCTGGCCCAGGTGTCTCACTGGCATGATGCTCTTGGGTGCTATCTGTGGCAACAGACTAAGGCAGGTCTGGTGGTGGTGCTGAACTTTCAAGTGTACTTGCAGTGGCAGCAGGGGGATTTGGCTGAGGTGCATGCTGGTTTGCTGGCACTGCAGGGGGATTTGAAAAACAAAATCTTGTGTGGACATCCCTTATTGCATATGTGTCAATTATTGATATACAGTGCATAGTGTACATGTACTCCCACACCCAGTGCCCTCTGTCCTACTTTCATGTCACCCACTGCGCCCATGTGTGTTAGAAATGTTGTGCAATCACTGACTGATGCACAGCATGTCCCTCCTGTGCATCGGCACCGCAATGATGTGCGCCCACATCTTCTTCATCCTCTTCATCATCACCAGGTGGTTGCAGTTCAATGTCGGAGGGCAGGGGCATGTTCCGTCGGATACACATATTGTGCAGCATGACACATGCCATGATGATCTTGGCCACCTTCTCATGCCTGTAGAGGAGTGCCCCACCCAACCGGCTAAGGCAGCAAAACCGTGCCTTCAACAGGCCAAAGGTCTGCTTGATGACCACACGGGTACGGGTGTTGGAACAATTGTAGTCCTCCTCGTACCTGTTCTGTGGGTTTCGGACAGGGGTGAGGACCACGGCTTCAAGGGATAGCCACTATCACCTGCATGAGAGGAAATTAAAGGTATATGTTAGTCGATTCATGATGGACAGCTGTACTTGTCACACATACCTATAGAGAATTGATGGCCACATGCACGTCCCTGGTTGTATGCAAACATTTCTCATGCCCTCAATGTGTTCTGTGCCATGGACTTATGGTGTGGGTTGCATCTTCAAGATGATACATGTGTACACTGCCTTGATGTTGCTCATGCATTGTGGACGCATACCGCTGTGTTTGTGTCAAATATGTGATGTGAAGTGTTCTCTATGATTTATCAACTGGCAGAGTTGGCAGTACTCTCTGCATTATTTGCCATTCAGCACAGATTATTCCCATGGTGACATGCTGCACTCCTGTGGTGGCGGCGGCCCTGTGACAGGCAGTGGATTCCCTTGGTGGTTTTGTTCAGTGCACTCCCATGGATGCTTGTCTTGTGTGGTGATTTGCTGAAGACAGCTACATACTGAATATTCGCAGCATGTTGCTGGATGATGTTACAGAGGGTGAGGTACGAGGATGGGTGGTGCACGTGTTGTGGGATGTGGGGTGGTTTTAAGTTTGGCATGTTGTGATAGGTGTCCACCTTACTTCATTCTTATGGGATTTGGTTGTCATGTTCAGTTTGGGATGCTTTGGGGCACAGTGTTTTGTGATGTGCACATCGTGCTGTCACATCAACAATGACACCATGGTGGTGTGTGCATCTATCCCTCCATTTCTCTGTCATGTGCCTGTCATGGAACTTACCAAGCAGCCAGGCACGTCATCCTGCATGTCGCTCCATGTAGCGTGGTAGTGTGGAGTTCCGCAGGACCATTGAATAATGAGTTGATCCGGGATATCGGGCACAACAATGTGTGATGATCTTGCTGGCGTCACATACCATCTGCACATTGATGGAGTGGTATTGCTTGCGGTTGCGGTACACCACCTCCATGGCATGCGGGACCACCAACTCCACGTGGGTGCAGTCGAAGGCACCTATGCCTGCTAGTGCGTGGAATCCAACTTTTGTATGAAAAATCTCCTGGGGAGTCTGTGGTAGGGATATGTAGTCCCTTGTGTGCTTCTGGAGGGCATCCATCACTTGGTTCAGAATGCAAGAAAATAAGGGTTGTGATATGCCATGCATGTGCCCCACTGTGTGCTGGTAGGCGCCTGTGACAAGGAAGTGGAGCACCGACACTACCTTCAGTAGAGGGGGGATGGCAGTGCGTATTTCAATGAGACTGACAATGTAGTCGTGTATCACGTCCACGATGGTGGTGATGGTGTCCCGGTCCAGACGGTACAGGGTGTGCATCTGCTCAGGGGTTAAGTTGAATGGACTGGCTCTAATGCGAAGAATTGGGGGCTGCCTGCGTGGTACCACTTGCTGCACTGGTGGGCCATGCTGGGCCGGTCTCACCCCCCTTCTCCTCCTGTGTCTCTTCTGTGGTGCCTGCTGTTGTTGTTGTTGCTGGTGTGACAATGCAAGCATGTCCTCCAGCCCCAGTATTACTACTACTAGTGGAATAATTTTGGTGTGGGAAGGGGTGTAGTGTGTGGGTGTGCTCCTTTTGTGCTGGCCAAGACTTCATTGCCTCCACCTGTGCTGATTGTGTGCACCTGTGGCAGTTAGGAACACTGCACTTAGCAGTTTACGGGTGCTTCGCGATGCCGGTATTGCTGGCATGCCGGTATCCCCTATTGGCTCCTTCATGATGACGGTATTTGCATGTCCACCTGACTTTTGATGTCCTGTTAGCGTCCTGGTATTGCCGGCCTGAAGGTCCGCGTGCCCCCGTCCTTGCTGCTGTTAGCTGCACTGTTATTAGCAGTGTCTCTAATACTGGGTTCTTAGGTCGGAATAGCCCAGAGCGGTATGCAATGCCGGTAATCCTTTACCAGCATCGTTTTTCCATTACCTCCAACCTCGTAATGACCCCCAGAGTGTTTACTAAAATATACAGTTTTAATTTTTTTAAAAACTTCTTCAACCCTGGTCTGCCAGAGTTCATAGACTAGCATTCAAACACTATGCCACAATGGCTTAGTGCCTCATGGTGCATAAATGTAATACTTAGCCTACAAAAGTATGAAACTTGTGAGAATCAAACCAATAATATCCTTTTAGCATAATGCTTAAGTGCTGGGCAATGCTGCATGGGTATCCCACAAGCGAGGCAGGGTAACTGCTGTTACCATCAGCAGCTGGGAGAGGGGCAGCCCCAACCTCCCCGCGCCTGCTCCTCTCCTTCCCCCCCAGCTACGGAGACACGCAGTCTCGGCAGCACAAAAGCCACGGAAGGGTAAGGTGCGAACAGTCATCGGACCCTTCCTCCAAACAGCAAGGTGCTAAGCGCCATAAGGAAAACAACCGTCAGGCAGGGCCCAGGTTCAAAAGGTCTGCCCCCACCAGGGGATCAGACAGTCAGCTATCCGGCCGGGGGCTGTGACAACAGCAGCTCCCACCACATACACAACAAAGACCCAGGGCCTCCCTGGGTCTATAAATGAGAGCAGCATGCTCAGAGTAAAAACTGTTTGTGGACCCTGAACGGGGACCCAAGCAAACAGGAGGTTCACTGTTTACTCAGTGTCTTCCAAATCTTCTTGCTTCTTTAGCAATTCTTGAAGTTCGCTGTACATCGCAGTGCCCTTTTTCCTTCCTGAACATTGTACTGTTCAAAGCAATTGCAATGCAGCTTTAACGAAGGAAGAAGCGGCAACCGAAAGGCCAGCGCGGACGCTGTCAATCACAAATCTCGGCATAGAGGAAAAAGCGAACGGCGAGCATGTCCAAAGCCAAACAAACAAAGACGCGTGCTGTGGAATCACCCCAAAACCAGTGCGAACGAAGGAGAGAGAGGCACCCAAGCAGCCCAGCGCGGACGGTGACCGATTCAACAACTTACAGGCATAGAAGACCATGGGGCCCAAACGGAAAGCACTGGCACCCCCAACACCGGTGCAGAAGCCCAAATCACCACCATTGCTAGCAGCCATTGAAGCACCAGAGCACTACGGATGGGCATGGGTTAGAGAGAACATGTACGGCCTACCCAGGGAAGGAATTACCAGCTCACCCAGCCAGGAGGAGGTTTCTGCACCATTAAAAAGGAGAAAAGTATCCGAAGGTGCCAAAAAAGGTACCAAAAAATTGTCAAAACTATGCGAGAATGTAGCGGAATTACAGCAACTAATGGTAGAAATAAGGGGGAAACAGACTCCGCCCACAAGGGAACCTGGGGCCTCAAACCCTACCATCGCAATAGAACCTACAATAACGGTTGTCAACCCACCCGTAACACTACCTACAGCAATCCCGCCACAACAAGTACAGCAGTTGCCAATAGCACCCGCTGCTATAAATGCAACAGCCTCCACAACTCCAGCAACAGATTCAGCAGGTGCTCTAAAAGCATGGACAACCCCAGGCACAGACAACATGGGCACGACAGGGACACCTGGCAGCAATACAACTGACATTGTAACAATCTGTAATGCACAATTAGACCAAAAAATGAAATCTTTCCAAACAGAGATATTAAATAGATACAAAAGTTGCCTGGCATGGAACATTGATACCACAATCAAAGAAGTCATATGGGCCAAAGAATTTATAGAAATCTTTTCACTAATAGAAGCCCAACGCAAAGGGAAAGACTCTTTCAGAGACATCCAAAAATAGAAGAAAAAGCTATTGCCAGAAAGTCCCAGGTCGAACAAAACTGGGACAACTGGTTACAGGCCTTTGCCATCTTAGAAACAATATATGAAGAAAAATTCCCCATGGATGGTAAGATGATCTGGGCATACGTTGATAAAATAAGGGAAGTAAAAGTAACACAGAGGGGGAAGACATGACTTGCATACGACATCAGATTTAGGAGGAGCATGCCAGAAAGGCCGGCCATTGAGTGGGATGAAGTCCCGAACGATTTATACACCCTCAACGCCGAACCTCCCCTGGAAGAAGATACCATGCATTCTTCTTCCAAAAATAGCAAAAATGTGCAAGTAAGCAAATCCCATGACAATGATAAATCCAAAAAGAGGAGCAGCCCTTTCGGAGGAACCAGCCTTGAGCGACTGAAAATAATGCCCACAGACAGAACAAACAGCAGGCTGTCAAATCCAACATCCCATGCAGAAATTTTGGGAAAAACCAGTGTACATGGGGCAAAGAACGCTGGTACAAACATGCCTGCACAAACTGCAACGGTGACCATGCAGCAAGCAACTGCACCAGACTACCAGCCAATAAAGAATGACATCCCAATTTTAGAACCAGGACGAACGCCCATCAATCCGGGCAATTTTAGGGATGCCCTAAACAGCTACCCAGACAAGGAAACCAGCAGGATACTATGGCAGGGTTTCACCAAAGGTTTTTCCATCCCATTTAAGGGCACTGGGTCACATACCATCCCGATGAACCTAAAGTCAGCCAGGGACAACCCCCAGATAGTAGAAACCAAAATCAAGAAAGAACTGCAACTGGGCAGGGTAGCAGGTCCCTGGGACACCATGCCCTTAAAGGACTATTTAATGTCTCCACTAGGCCTGGTGCCCAAAAAAGAACCCGGAAAAATGAGGCTAATCCATCACCTCTCCTACCCTAATGGCCAGTCATTAAACAACGGCATCCCACACACAGAATCCGCCGTATCTTACACACATTTCCAAGAGGCGGTAAGGCTCATACAAGAGTGTGGCAGAAAAGCTTTGATGGCCAAGCTGGACATCAAAGTTGCTTTCAGACTCTTGCCAGTCCACCCAGAGTCACAGCAGTGGCTAGCTTTCACTTTTAACAACAAATTCTACGTAGATAGATGCCTCCCCATGGGGTGCGCAGTATCCTGTGCACTATTTGAGCAATTCAGTTCCTTTTTCATATGGGCTTTCCTAAAGCAGAGACCAGGGACAAAAATAGTGCATTACCTAGACGATTTCATGGTCATAGGGCCACCAAACTCCGGGGAATGCGGCCAGGCTTTAGCAAAGCTGGTGCACATGGCCGCTCAGTCGGGAATTCCCCTAGCGAAGGAAAAAACCACCAAACCAGACAACCATAATTTTTTTGGGGCATCGAAATAGACTCAGCAAAGGGGCTCTGCAGAATCCTCAAAACAAAAATATCAGAACTCCTGTCTAAAATACAAAACCTGATAATGAAAGAAAAGGGGACTGTAAAGGAAATACAATCCTTAGCAGGCAGCCTCAATTTCGCATCCAGAATAATACCTCAAGGGAGGATATTTTCCAGATGCCTGGAGTTCAAAATCAAATCACTCACCAAACCACACTTGCATATCCGGCTAGGCAGAGAGGTGAAACAAGACCTGTAAACATGGGGAAAATTCCTCATAGATTTCAACGGGTCTTTACTTTGGCGAACGCCTTTAAATACCCGGTCAAACAGGGTCCTATACACCGATGCAGCTGGGAGCAAGGGGTTTGGGGCCATACTAGACTCCGAATGGGTGGCAGGACACTGGCCCAATTCATGGCAAGCAGCAGGGTGGACAAGAAACATCACCCTACTAGAAATATTTCCCATCTGGCTAACATTACACATCTGGGGCAGGCGACTAGCGAATACGGATCTTTTGATCTGGTGCGATAACATGGCTGTAGTGGGCTCCATAAACAGAAGGTCTACGAAATGCCCTTTAGTACTGAAAGTATTACGAGCCATTACAACAGTCACACTACAAGTAAACGTTGTACTCAAAGCGAAGCACATTTCAGGGGCAGATGATAACATTGCTCGTTTCCAGTGGACAAGATTCCGAGAGCTAGCGCCGCACGCCCAGGAACAGATGATGCCTATACCAGCAGAATGTTGGGCAATAATAGGAAGACAAGAATAACGGCATCAACGCCAACGCTAGAGAGCACAGGCCGGGATGCCCAACGAAAACCAGGTACCTCTAAAATGGGTGCCAACAACACATCGGCATCAACGCCAGCACCAGAGAGTGCAGGCCGGGATGACCAATACAAAGCAGGCACCTCTAAAACGGGTGCCAACAACACATTGGCATCAACGCCAGCACCAGAGAGTGCAGGCCGGGATGTCCAATACAAAGCAGGCACCTCTAAAAGGGGTGCCAGCAACACTTGGCATCAACGCCAGTGCCAGAGAGCCCAGGCTGGGATGCCCAACAAGAATCAGGCACATCAACAACGGGCGCCAACAACCTCACAGGCATCCTAACGGAGATGGCAGAGAGGGTGGTGGCAAGTACCACTGCAACACAGTACAGTAAGTGTTTGCAAACAGTATTTAAGGACACAGGTGTAAACCACGTAGAACTAATAACGATTAAAGATATAGAAGTATTTTTAAAATGGGCCCGGGAACAAGGTTTTAAAAGGGATTGGGCTAAAAGAACCTGGTGGCAATTTCATACTTTACAAAAATACGGGGCGATTCAGACCCCACCCAGAACGCCCTCATCGCTTATGCAATGAAGGGATGGGGCAGAATAGAGGGTCCGCAAGTGGACACCCGCCGACCCCTTGATTTCAGCAAACTGGTGCAGATAGCAAGCCATTTGGAAGCCATATGTTGGCACCCATACGAGATAATGTTATTTAAAACAGCCTTTTCCCTATCCTACTTCGGGGCTTTCCGGGTAGGAGAACTCATCGCTTCCAGCACCAAGACCACAAACGGCCTGGGCGTCATGGAAATCAGGTTGAGACAGGAGAGTATTAACATAGAAATGTAACAGTCAAAACTGGTGCAAAAAGAACCATCAATATTTGTTGCATCGATGAGGCAACAAACTGCCTGTTTTGCATCACCAAACTCTATTACGCACTACGACCCAAAGTGAGGGGGAGTTTTTTTATCCACAAGGATGCATCGGCCCTAAGCCGCTACCAATTTAAAGGAGTGCTGATAAAAGCAATCAGCAGAGCAGGGTGGGATCCCAAACATTTCGGCACTCATTCCTTCAGGATAGGTGCCGCCACTGCAGCATGGCAAGGAGGTTTAGCACCGCAACTACTAAAAAACACAGGGGGATGGAAGTCAGACTGTTATAAAAGATATATCAGACCAAAATTGATATAGCCATCCGCCCTAAAATGTTCTTTCTATCCCCCACCTCCCACCACCACAGAAACAACCGGCGAATCGAGGACCACACTCCGATCAGCATGGATAGTTGGCCACTCATTAATTTTCAGGACAGGCAGATGGGCAGAAGAGACCAAAGAAGGGCCACCTTTCAGAAACACCATTAATTCATGGTGGGGATACAGAGGCCTACGCTGGGCTGACGTCCACAAAACACTAGCAGAACTGGTGGCATACAGGGACCCCCCTGAATTCCTGATCATCCATCTAGGGGGCAACGACCTAGTCAACACAGCTAGACGCATCCTATGTGAAGAAATCTGCTCCTCCCTAGCAGGCATTTCGCACAACTGGAGGGGTACTGAAATATACTTCTCAGCCATCTTACCAAGAAAGAAATGACTAGGGGCCAACTGCTACAAATCTATAGACATATCCAGAAGAAAACTGAACAGGACGGTAGAGAGATTCTGTATGACAAGAGGACTGGGTTTTATAAAACACCCAGCCATTACACTAGGCAACCCAGACCTTTTCTCTACGACGGCACCCATCTGTCTAGCCTGGGCATGGAGCATTTCTTTCGGGAAATCAATACAACACTTGCTCACAGGGGCTGTCTCTAGGGCATACTCTTGGGGGAACACGGTCAGCCGGCAACCTGCCCGTGTGTGGCGACACGGGTCTGAGCGGGTAACCTCAGGTCCCGGTGCCCAAAAGTATGATACCATCATGATATGTGATATTGTTATTGCCATACCCCGTATCTGTACAATAAAATCCTACGGCCTTTTATTGCCAACACTTGATACAAGTTGTGAGCCTATCATGGGTGAGGTTTTGGGGTTCGGTCATTACTAATGCATGCATATGGGTTCAGCAGTTATGGGCAATGCTGCATGGGCATCCCACAAGCGAGCAGGGTAACTGCTGTTACCATCGGCAGCTGGGAGAGGGGCAGCCCCAATCTCCCCGCGCCTGCTCCTCTCCTCCCCCCCAGCTACGGAGACACGCAGTCTCGGCAGCATAAAAGCCACGGAAGGGTAAGGTGCGAACAGTCATCGCGCCCTTCCTCCAAACAGCAAGGTGCTAAGCGCCATAAGGAAAACAGCCGTCAGGCAGGGCCCAGGTTAAAAAGATCTGCCCCCACCAGGGGGTCAGACAGTCTGCTATCCGGCCGGGGGCTGCGACAACAGCAGTCCCCACCACATACACAACAAAGACCCAGGGCCACCCTGGGTCCTACAAATGAGAGCAGCATGCTCAGAGTAAACACAATCTGTTTGTGGACCCTGAACGGGGACCCAAGCAAACAGGAGGTTCACTGTTTACTCAGTGTCTTCCAAATCTTCTTGCTTCTTTACCACAGAACCCGCCCACCCTACAAAAAGGGGAGAAGAACAAAAAGAAGTACAAGACACTGTACTGTGCCCAAAACAAGTTGTGGGACACAAGAAGGCGGCACGGGTCCGAGGGGGTAACATCAGGACCCGGTGCCCAAAAGTATGATACCATCATGATATGTGATATTGTTATTGCCATAACCCATATCTGTACAATAAAATCCTATGAGCTTTTATTGCCAACACTTGATACAAGTTGTGAGCCTATCATTATGGGTGAGGTTTTGGGGTTCGGCCATTACTAATGCATGCATATGGTTCAGCAGTTATGCATCTCAAACCTCTCCAGGTCTGGGTTCTCAAAAGCAGCGTTCAGCACAAATGTGTTCAGTTTTATAATGTTGCCCAGAGAAGGTGTAATACATGCTTCATTCTGTGTTATAATGTTTCAATACATAAATGTGTTACATGTTTAATATGTGTTCAATTCTGCAACAACGATGTAATACGTGTCCCATCCAGTTTTATAATGTTGCAGTAAATAAATGTTTTCATGTTTAATCCACATCACAAAATGCACAATGCCTGCAGGTTCATGCCAATTGCAACCTCTCATGCCCCAAGAGGTACAAAATGCAAAGTGCCTGCAGGTTCATGCCGTAAAAATTGTGACCTCTTGTGCCAAAAGATCCTTGTGCCAAGACGTCCTGCGTCCAACTGAATGCATCTAACTGGGCGTACTCAAACAGGACCTGCAGCGAAATGGTTGCACCATAAATGCATGCACCTAACTGGCCACACCGAAATGTCAATGCCCATGTGCCAATCCCCTTGTTATAAGGCTGGTCATTTGGTGATTGTTGTGATGTGATACATCGCAGAACCCCAACTAACCACATTTAAGCAGCCTGGAAATGGGAAAAAATAAACAGCTGCAAGAATAGCATATGCCGTGGTACATTCTGCAGCCATAGCAAAAGTCAAAGGCTTGCACCCATGAATATACGCACAGCACTGCTAAGCTTCAAAGTGGGGAAGGGGCCAGCCCCCACAGACCATGTTGCTCTAAGTGGTCTTGTACATTTGCTTTGCTTGTTAGGCACCATGGCCAGAGTGGGCTAGCCTTTTCCTCACTTTGAAGCCAAGCAGGGTCCGTCTTGGTTATTGCATGGATAGCTGTAAAAATATCTTGAACCAAGGGTACTGAACTACACATACCCTCGGCTAAATGCTGTCCCAGGCCCTCACCAAGTGCCCCCTCATCTGTGCCAGCTCTAACCAGATGGCATACTCTCTCCCTTTTCCCCCATAGCACACGCTGTTTCTGTGACGCTATTTGCTTTGAGATGTCAGATATTCGAGGCTATAGCATCTTTGAGTTGCAATCTCAGTCCTTTTTATGGCCATATCCCATTGCATCCTCTTCACTCTTCACCTCTCCAGAGATTGTTTCATTAGTTTGACAAGTGCAATGTTGTGTTTTTTAATATGTTTTTACCGCAATGTCCAACATGGCGACCATTTCAAAATAGCTGATGCTGCTCATGTTTTTCACCATACAATCAGAGGGTGTGTCTGATGTCCACGGACATCAGGCCTTGGTTGGTCCAGAGGGTTTTCCGTGGACCAAGTAGTGGAGTGAGTCAGCAGATTGAACCCAGATATCACATATTTTTTTAACCTACTTTTGGCCGTTCAAAAAAAAAAAAAAACTACTTGGACTACTTCGATGGATTTACACCAAATTTACAAAAGCACACTTTCGGGACCAAGCTACTGCAAATGGCAGAAACTTGATGAAAATCCATCCAGCGGTTTTCGCTGTAGGCAGGAGTGACATTTGTTTTCCATTGCAACTATGAAGAAAACCACACATTTTGGGACTGCCCTAAAACTTTGCCCGTCCCGGGACAAAACCTCACCAAACTAAAGAATCAAAATTTGGGGGCCATATACTTTTTTTTACAAGGTTTGGTGAGAATTCGTCCAGGGGCAGGGAAAAGTTATAAGCCACCCAAAAAGTGCTCTTCCTATGGGTTGAGAACTTAAACATGACTTCAGGGCTTCTACCACAGGCCCTGTAATATATTAAGGAAACATATCACAGAAAATGTGTCAAATCTATCATAAACGGAGCCATGAGGATGTTCTTCATGCAAGTGATTTTGGTAGGCTTGATAATTGTGGGCTTGCATGGAGGCTGTAGTGCTTTCCAAGTTGTGTCTCCCTATTGGCTGATCACACTCGACAATGAGCTGTACCATTGCTTCACTTGAAATGGCATTGTATGCAGAAGCAGCCAGTCAGTCTTGGCACCATAATCTCAGACATGCACAGACGATGGGTGCCTGGCAGCCCTTTACTCCAATCCCATTGCTGATTGCAGGATTCTGGCATTTTGATATTCAGGGTGCTTGTGAGAGCTGGCAGCATTAACACAATATTTGCCTGATTTGGGCATGCTGGTTAGAGACAGAGCTGTCTGGGACCTTTCTGACATTCTCAGGCTCACGTCAAACATTTCCCTGACCCACATCATCTTGCTGTGTACTAAGAGACAATGGCTGCATTGATAGAGCCTGTGGATTCCAAGGGTGACAGATCAGGACCTTCACTGTAGGGCAGTGAGTGCACAAACGTCTGTGGGCGGAGGCGAAGGTAGGGGGCAATACAGGGTGAACCTCAGTGAGCACTCAAACCCCTGACATAATAAAAGATCATTGGCAAAGGGAGGTCATTGAACCCTCATAAAGGGTCTATAATTTGTAAATAGAAGAGGTAAAAAAAAAGGATATCTGAGGCTCACTACCTACTTCATTCGCTGAGCTATGTCCCAGTGAATAGAATCCGAGTAATGCTTGCTATTCTACCTAATCCTGCATAATTTCACACTATTTTGTTAGGCATGGTGACAGATTATCCCCCTTTTATCAACCACTGACAATTAGTATGACTACCTGCATTACACAATAAAGAGCATTTGGAAATACATGATTTACTTGGGAGACATTAAAAAAAAAAACAGCCTCACTGGGACCCATTGTACAAAATAATGCCAGTGGCTTGAGATACAAAGTTAATATAACCGCATCTCCAATCTGCAAATGTGATTGCCATTTTAAAAACACTAGGGCAAACAAAATTCACTGGCATTCTGGATAAAATGTATTCCAAAAATGCCTCATAGTCTGACCTACAGCCTTAGTGAAAGACGGTGGTCACACATATATTCGAGGCATGGCATGCATCAAATAGTCACAATAATAGCCTAGATTTCCTCTCGGAGAACTTCAATGGCAGTGAAGGAGGAATCCAATCAATGAAGACCGAAATTAGGCATTAGACAGAGGAGTAGCGGTCCAGAATAATTTTGCAACTTTAAACCATAAACCGTACAAAAACCCCTTAGAACATGTCAGTCAGAAATACATTTATTTTAGTCTAACTCCGTAAAATCAACATCATTCATAACATTCAAATCATCAATAAAAATAGGCACACGATATATTCACTAATGACATACTAAAAATACAATTCATGAATATAAATAGATACAATACACATTTATGTTGATTGATAAACATGCTCATTTACAGGGTAATTCATGGATTATTTGCGCCCAAAAAAGGGATTTGTGCGCCATTCTGCCTGCAAATCCCCGTTTGTTGAAAAAAGGGATTTGGGGGCAGAATGGCGCACAAATCCGTTTTTTTTAGGCGCAAATAATCCATTAATTACCCCCTTAAAATGTTCAATTTAAATATGATCTTGCTGCTATGACTTCCTAACAATGTTCTGACAGTCACTTCCCTTGGCAACAGCCATTTTCCTTCTCAGGTTCCATGCAATTTTTTTTCATGAAAAATCCCCCACATTGGTAGATAATCGATAGTGTGATAACAAAAACCTAAAGCCTGTTGTACAGTTGGATACTGACATTTTGAAAGACAGGCAATAACCATTTTTTCTTAGGATCATGTAGGCAGGTCAAAGGATTAAGGAATGCATTAGATTCTCACACAATGCCTCACATAGAATGCATTTATCACGGTGGTCAGTCAAATAGTCGAAAAAAAAGTCGAATGACAAAAATGTCGAAAAGAAAATATCGAAAAAAAACAACTCAAAAGTATTATTTTTTTATTTATATGTATTTTTTGGGTACGGTAAGTAAAAAAAAGGGTAAAATTAAAAAAAAAAAAGGGGGGTCTTGGGGGGAACCCCCCCATTTCGAAAAAAAACATATTGAAAAAGAAATTCGACTGTTTTTTTATCGACATTTTTTTTCTATATTTTGACTTTCCGCATCATTTTTTGGGACTAAATTACTATAAACAATTTATCAGACGATCTTGTTTCCATTTCATTGTATATTCACCCAGTAGCAGGGTCCCTTAATGAAATTTCATTTATAGCAACTTGACTTTATTATCCTTAAATTTGCTTAGATATAGCTCTAGGCCAAGTTGACTTTTCTTTCCTAGATACCATGAGATTATACCAGTTTAGCCAATCTAAGCCAATTTACATGCGAAAAACCATTCTTCTTATGTACGCATAACATCGGCTAGAACAGAAATGCTTTTCCTGAAGGACCTTCATTAAAGTCCCATATATCTACTAAATCAAAGTCCAGTGTTAATTTTTGAATATCATTTAGTCAAGGTATGTTGGATGCTCCATTTTATCCTATCAGATGAACTAACGGTTGTTGGTATAGGACCAGTTGTTCATTGGACCACAGTCTAAGCCAGTACATCAAGGGTTTTAGCTTTGCTTCAAATGCTATCCTGTTGGGACCTAATTCCAAACAAAGGGGCAATTGTGGAGTACTTACAGGAAATGAAAATAACTTGGATTCTTTTTTCTAATGACTCTAAATTATTATATGCCCTGATCACTTCCCAACGCGTTGTGGCAGATTGTTCTCATGCTGCATAGACATCTAAGGTCTGTGTTAATGCTCTACCTCCACACCTCTTTGAAATAATAAAACAAACAAACAAACAAACAAACATACATAATGCGCCACCTGGTCTTGCTAAAGATGGCTAAGTTCATCTTTTGTTTCGTCCATGAATCCCTTGTTATCTATCTGCACCCACAGAAATGCATAGTAATCAACTCTCTATTGTGCTGAGCCTCTTCAGTTAATTCCTGTGTTAAACTATTTTTTCCCAGCTCAAACTAATTATTTGATCTTTGTGTTACTAATATTTAGGCCCATGTTTCTGTAGTTATCATTACAACCATTAAGCCCATGTTGTAAACCTTTTGGTGTCTTACTAGCACGGTCAATCTCGGAACATTCTCCTCCAATACCATAATATACCTGGGCATAGGTCTCTCAATATACATTTTAAATAGCGGATATTAAATTTGCAAGGACTCCTATGCTAAATGAATGCCTCCATAACTCAGTGCGGGGTATTGCATCAAATGTTGCATGCAGGTTCACAACGACCAATAAAGAATTTGGTTTGCGCAGAAGAGGAGATTTCTGGTGCAGCAGAAATAACATTAAAACCTGGTCCATAGTGCCTACAGTGGGCCTAAAGACAGCTTCGATGTTGGACAATGCATCATTATCATTGAACCATCTTTCAACCATCTTTCAACACACATATGTAATATTTCCCCATAAATGTTAGCACTTATGTCAAAAAAACACAATGGGTTCATCGTTTTTGACATCATTCTGATACCCACCTAGCAAATTAGTAAATGTCCTACTGTCCAGGGAAAAGGGATTCAGGTCCAATTATAAACAAATACAATTAAAAAAATAGTGATGATCCCTCCTCCATGAGGGCACTATCTCTATTATCACCAAAGGCAGAAAGGCTCAGACAAGAATGTGAAGCTCTAATTTAGGAGAAACAGCAGCTGATTAAAAAGAAAACCAGGCACAAGGAAATTAGGGTTTGAGCTTAGTCTCTCCCAAGAACTAGCCAATGTGAAAGATGTACATTTTTGCATACATCGCCAATTGGAACAAATACAGACAGATCTGAAGAAGGCAGTCCAACAAAATACTCCACTGGAAAGAGAAAGGTCTAGTGTAATTCAGACTTGTATTACATTTTGCAATAGGAATTGTAAGCAAAAAAAGACATGTTAACTTCCCAAAGCAAACTGCTGGAAGCTAATCAGGCCAGTGTTTGTTATTTGACAGACCAATTAGTCAATTAAAAGCAGAAAATGAAATGGAAAAAAATGAAATAGTATACCAGTAAGGGACTATAAAATGGCCTTACAACCAATTAGCAGACAACCTCAATAAACAGGTGTTTTGTATGTGGGGTATTATTTCCTTCTGCAAAACGCCTCATTCCACCTTTCCAAAACTTCCCCTATGCATCCTGAGGGATATAATATGCCTGAACCCTCTAGGGAGCTACAAACTGTGAGGTGTGTATCATCCACTAACCACCATATTTCTGATAAGGAAGTAGAGCATTCCTTTTGAGGCGTAGATGACTTCTCTCTCTTATCAGAGAGGAGGGGGTAGGGTGCTCCATTCGGCATATCAGGAGGGGCCAGGAGTGGAGATGAAAATACATTTAGACATGAGGAAAAATATCAAGAAGAATTGAGAGACCAACAAACACAGAAAAATAACCTACCAATATATCTTTTAGCCCAGATGACTGAGATAGACACACACAATCTTCAGCTCAAGAAGGGTATTTTAAAAGTCTCTTCACAATAGGGAGACTGGGAAGACTTTTCTGTGTCATCCAGGTGAAGAGAGAGTCTTTCTTTTCAACAATTGAGGAGGAACCCCAGTAGTATCTGACCTCTAAAAAGGGATCCAGAGAAAATTACCCAGAGAAAGGAACAAAGGAAGTAACCTGTGGCCCATGTATCTAAAAGGATTTCCCAAAATCAGAACAGTAGGGAGGGCTCAGATGAGAACAAATAATGGGGTTCCAACAGTAGCTCTGAATCTGAGGGAATGGGGACTCAGGTTCAAAGATGCAGGAAGGCCAGATTGCAAAGTAGGTTAAAAAAAGACCCTGCAAAACAAATACAAGCCATCAATCTATGGCCCCGTATTAGAAAAATGTGAAATGTTCTGTGTGGGAACATCAAGAATTGTATGAACATATGATGTCCTGATTTGGAATAAAGAATGACCTTGTAACATAGAGTATAACAATGGACGTTATATCCTGTGATGTCCAGCTTGCTTGCAGCGCAGGAGGGTCAAAACCACCATACATGGTCTACTTATAAGAAGGTAATTTTAAAACACTTTTCTATACATGGAAATTTCCAAGAAGCCTGAAAAGCTGCATGTAATATGGTGGGTGGTGAGGATCAATCTCCGAGAGAATGTGACCAAGAGTTGAAGGGAGTAAATGCTAACATTAGATAATTTATTGCTGCATTTTTTCATGCTCTTCCAAAATACATGGTCATCCAATTAGTGAGGGACTTTGAGGAATCACAAAGTCTTGAATGGGTGATTTCATAAGCTACATGGATGTATGAGTTCCAAAAGCCTACAGAACATATAAACAACCTGAAAACTCCCAAACCACCTGCAGCATCTACCAACATGAAAGTGACAGAGACAAAGAGTGCTCCTCCTTTGGATCTGGAGTCAGGGGGGTTTGAAAATGCTCCTCCTACTACCAAACAGAATGACCAACAGAGGAGACCCTCTTCCCAGACAAAATTGAGGAATGCTTAACCTGTTTTCCAAAATAAAGACACATCTGACACCAATACATATGTAAGTCCATGGTACATGGGCTCTAAGCTCATTACAGGTTTCAGGTACATTGTAACACAGGGGAATCCAATTCAAGCAACAGTTCCCCGGGGAAATCCTAACCAGCATTTCTCATGGGAAAGACATTTAACACCCCTTCCAAATCTGATTTTCCAAAAATACTTACCCTTGTAATCCAATTATTTAAAAAAAAAAAAAACTTACCTTCTTTCCCCCCAGGACAATACAGTCCATAATCAAGGGGAGTGGAGACACATAAATGAAGGTAGCACAAGTAATGTTAAACAATCTGCAAGTTAGCTTGCTAGGATGGATAGTACCCTTCCAGGGAACAACCGAGGTATGACAAAAGACCTCCCTAAATCTTTGAGGGAGGAGAAAAGATATCTTAATTTGACCAACAGGTCAAACAAATGACAGAGGACATTGGACAGATGTTGAGGACCCAAAAGAACCCTCACACTGCCAGTGTTCTCCAAAATGCCCCATGTCAGGATAATGTGCTAGTGCCCTAGTGGAAGAAGAAAACTGGTATATGGAGGAAAAGATATGCCAAGCCTTTGAGGGAGCTTCCTTTCTGACTCATGAAAAAACCCCTGAATTTAATAAAGAAATGCAAGAAAACAGTAGCATAAACGTTTCACTGGGAACTACAACCAAAAGCACAGAGAAAAATAGTTAAATTCCAAAAAATTAAATAAAATAGTAACCATTGAGAGAAAGGCGAAACTAGAAAACAAAGTATTCTCTTCCAGGGATGGCATAAAACCTCCTAAAAAAAAGTGGGTCAAAATAGAAGACCCTGATTTCGATAGTGTAGAAAAATAGCCCAAGAAGTGCAAAGAAACCCTTAGACATGAAAGACAAGAGAGTCTTTAAACAGTAGAGGTACCCCCCCACATAAAGGATTCTGAAGATTGACCTCTGAAAACAGAAAACAGGGATACACCTTTTCCATATTTTATTTACAAACACGTGTTTATTCTGACAAATGCCCAAGCCAACCCATGTGAACTTGATCGCATAGAAGTAAGTGAATACATAGTGGTGACCCAAGGTCAAGTTCAAGAAATGAATGACATTAAGAAAATTAATTGCCGAGCTGTTCAATAAATCACACTTTCTTTGTAAATTAGAGTCTAGAGAAGATCGGTGTTATGCTCTGGTTCAGATACAAGTTCAGTGTGAGAAATCAGCTCTGGTAGAAAATAGGTCAAAAGCGACCTTGATTTCAAAACAAGGTTCTTACAAACTCAACATAGGAAGATAAGAGAGTTAAAAGATCTCTCTTAAAACTCTTCTAGGAGAATCCCAAAAGTTGAACAGAAGGGATATGTCCATCAATGGGATTGCTGTTCTGGAAATCAAAATTGGGGGACACCACCTAAACCATCCGGTAATCATTGAGGCTCCAGAGGGGACACCCTGTTCACTGAGGAACAATTTGTCCTCTTTGATTGACAGCATGAACCAGGTTCTCTGGACAAAAACAAACTGTCCAATCAAGTAGAAGAGGAGTGCCAATTATGCCAGCATGAATGGCACTTGACACATTGTTGAATGATACCTCAACAAAAAGGAGTTTCATTTTCAGAATAATCCGGTTCCCGAGATCACCATTATCTCAGCCAGAGAACAGATTGGTCCTAAAAATAAATCTCCCTCTCAACAACACATTGTCTTCCACATTGAAAGGGGAGACCTTGAACTTCTACACATGAGAATCCCAAAGAAATTCTTAGTTCTCATGAGAATAGTCCTGAAAAATATATTCATTATTTGACTGACAACCAGGAAAAGGGCAAACACACATTTTTCACCATTTAGATAAACGGAGGTAAAGATCCAGTACTTGTCAGAGTTTGTCCAAACAATGGAAAAAGCTCCAAAGGCAAAGCATTTTCTTTGCAACACCAAAAAGATCAGACCATTTATTCAACAAATAAATGGGAAGTTGGTCTATAAACCCAAGATTAAAAAATGTATTACCTAGCAGGTGCATGTTAAAAGTTTTGATTGCCAACTAAACTATTGACCATAATTGTTGGATCATTAGAGATGTCACTTCTGAATTCTATTTGGGCAGAGATATTCTCCATCAATGTGCAATTAATTTGGATTTTATTAATAATTAAGGGTGGTTAAGACTGGGGGTTAACCTGAAGGGCTTTGACAATGTTGAGAAAGCATTTTGGTCAGCACAACTGCTGCCCTATGCTGTTGAAGTCCAAGTAAAGGAAAAGGTTACTATCCCAGGACAGGTGCTACAATTTAGATTACCTCTAAAAATAAAAAAGGGAAAACCCTGATAAATCAGGAAGCATGTATACATTGGAATCATAACCTCCAACAACAAGGATTATCCCTGCATCCAACACCTCTAGTCGATCTTAATGACAACACCATTCAAATCTTACTAGGATAACAGTGATCATCAACGTGTTAATTTGGGTGCTGATACCTCTATTGGAATGGCAGTCGATTCCCAATACTATTGTATAGATTTAGAAAATGAAATTAAAGGATCAATTACTGAAGATTTCTATGATAAGACCGACAGTGTCCAAAAACAATTTATGAATATCCAACAGGGGGGATTTCTTGGTGTAATCTTCATGGGGTAAACAATGTTACATGTCACATCTTGGAAGATGAGGTAGTATTCAGAGTTATTAAAGGCATGGTGTAGTAAAAATGTTTATTGTCCCTGCGGGTCGGCCATATTTTTTTAAGCCTAAGTGGCTCGATTTTAGAAAACTTTCCTATGGACCTGAGTTTTCGTCCATTAAACGCACGCGAAAACAAGCACCAGGGAGCCGCCATTTTCTGATAATCCTATCTTTTCCCCCATCGCCCTGGCTGACCTGCTTTTGCGGCACTAAATCAATTCCCCGGCCCCTTAGCCTGTCATCAGCAGACTCATACCGCCCATTTCCCAACGCCAAAGCACGTCTCGTGTCAACATTCGCTGCGCTTCAGCTAATGACGTGTCGCCATGGAAATGGCAGGACGCCTCTTTCCTCAATAAGTATAAACAGACCGTTTCACAACACACAGCAGCAGATTTTCGATTCCATTCCTCTCTCTGTGTTACTTTGAGTATTCTGTGACTCGTTTCAGTGCTCTGGTCAGCTCCTTCGCCGCTTGTAGCCCGCATGAACACCTGTACCATCTCGGTAAATTGTTTTACTCTGTTTACCACACAATGGCTACAATAATGCCCTATATGTACGAGCCCGAGTATACCGAGGAGGAACTACTGGAAAAGGAAGCACGCGAAAACGATGGGGATTCGGACGGCAGTTGGCAGGACGAATCAACAGATGAAGAGCCTGGGCCTAGTCGAATGGACGGCATCTCCACCTGGTGCACATGCAATCGGTGCGAGCTAATGCCAACTGAGGACGAGAACTGCTGCTGCCGAGAAAACTCGGGATGCCTGGCCTACATTTCGGAAGGCGAGCCACGACCGCAATGCATCACCGAGCTGCCAGACTTCAGGGCAGCCTGCCTCACACGGGCCGTGTTGTGAATACTGATGGTGCGTATGCACGAACTTCGCGCAACTGTTCGTCCACGTAATCCGAGTAACGAGTAAGTATACTCTGCTTGTCATGCCACTCCTATTTCATGTTCTTCTACTATATCCAAAATTACATCTACATATCATTGTAACGCATGTAAGTCGTTCAATAGTGTGCATTGTCTAGATAGCATTTGTCCGTGCAGAATGCCATTAGTTACAAGAATTGTCATTGACAACAAACGTTTATTAAACTTATCTTGGTCATTTAAAAACAGTTTGTTTCATTCCTTTTCACAGGTGGTACAGGCTGGTGGCCTATCGTTCCTTTACATGGTGGCTCCACGGGAGTCTTGGACACCGCGTTCGAAGAGTGATACCCGCCTGTGCCGTTCGTGCCATTAGAGAAACTTTCCCGAGTGGCAGCGTCAGTACAGGGGATTTTCTCTCGCTGTGCTGCAACCTGACCTGTATAATCTTTAAAGTCTTGTATTTTTGTGTCATGAAAATAAGATACAAAATAAAACACCACATATATTTTAACAACGTTTGTTTCGATTTTTTAAATGAATCAAGTGTGTCTCCATTCAAGGATGGATGTCAGACATCTGTGCTCCGAATGGGTGAAGGTCTGGTCGCTGTGAAACAGGGTGGTCACTATCTATCTAAGCTAACATAACATATTCTCGATAATGCATGCACTAAATAACACTTGTTCAAAGTCTTTCAGTAGGTTATGTCTCTATAAAAGTCACAAATATATCTATACTAACAATTACCATTGGATTATACAGGCCTTAGGGTCTTGACCACTATAATACACCGGTTGAAGTGTGGGTCTGTGCTCACAAGAATCTCCGGTATGTGGCATTTGTTATTGATAAGCAACGATATACTATCATTGATATAAAGGCGATATACTATATATTGATATAAAGGCGGTTCGCGCCAGTGGATGAGCACTGGCATGGGGGGCTGTCAGGGGCGCGAAAGGCCCAGGTGCCAAACTACATGTACACTTCAAAAGGTGTCCCACGCCAAGGGGCCATCGGTGACATGGCCTCCTCAGACCCCGTGTCTCCAGCCAGGCCTCCCCTTGAAGCAGGCCGCCCCCCTGCAATCCACATAAGTGTGTCTCCATTCAGCAGTCTTCCTGTGCCTTATCTGCACGCCCCAGGGCCATCCATCCCACCCCCCTGTATCAAAGGCGGTTCGCGCCGGTGGATGCGCGCTGGCATGGGGGGCTGGGACGGGCGCAAACGGCCAAGGTGCCAAACTACATGTACACTTCAAAAGGTGTCCCACGCCAAGGGGCCATTGTTCACATGGTCTCCTCAGACCCCGTGTCTCCAGGCAGGCCTCCCCTGAGGCAGGCCACCCCCTGCAATCCACATAAGTGTGTCTCCATTCAGCAGTCTTCCTGTGCCTTATCTGCACGCCCAGGCCCATCCATCCCACCCCCCTGTATCAAAGGCGGTTCGCGTCGGTGGATGCGCACTGGCATGGGGGGCTGTGACGGGCGCAAACGGCCAAGGTGCCAAACTACATGTACACTTCAAAAGGTGTCCCACGCCAAGGGGCCATTGTTCACATGGTCTCCTCAGACCCCGTGTCTCCAGGCAGGCCTCCCCTGAGGCAGGCCGCCCCCCTGTAATCCACATAAGTGTATCTCCATTCAGCAGTCTTCCTGTGCCTTATCTGCACGCCCCAGGGCCATCCATCCCACCCCCCTGTATCAAAGGCGGTTCGCGCCGGTGGATGCGCGCTGGCATGGGGGGCTGTGACGGGCAAAAACGGCCAAGGTGCCAAACTACATGTACACTTCAAAAGGTGTTGCACGCCAAGGGGCCATCGGTCACATGGTCTCCTCAGACCCCGTGTCTCCATGCAGGCCTCCCCTTCAAGCAGGCCGCCCCCCTAATACCACGACATACATACGTCATTCATTCACAAACACACCCCAGTTCTAATACTTTAAAAACCACTCGATATGTCTCATGAGAACATCTTTGTGCTTTGCAAGTCAACTCCTGAAAGTGCTACCTGGGAACCACTGAGATCTATGCTAATCTGCTCGTCGTCGTGCTATCCGTGAACTTCTGTGACCGCTTCAAGTATACCGATCAGTGCGCTACCTGTGGCCATCCACCTATTCTCCAGCAACATACTGCTCTGCTTGCTGAATCCAACTGTTTGTTGGTCAAGGTAAGGCCATGTATCCTGGTCATATTTCGCAGATTTTTAAATTTCTATTTATTTGCGAGTAGAGTACCCAATAGTGCTATGTTCATTGGTCTCATTGCTATTGACTTGAATTTCCATTGCTATGCTATCAATAGATCTATTTATTTTCATCTGTGTCAATTGTCATCGAATTGCATCCTTCTGAGGGTCCAGTGTATGATG
This sequence comes from Ambystoma mexicanum, assembly GCF_040938575.1. NCBI lineage: Eukaryota > Metazoa > Chordata > Amphibia > Caudata > Ambystomatidae > Ambystoma > Ambystoma mexicanum. The sequence continues at coordinate 469,228,071 of NC_090933.1, forward strand.
TAAGCATGTTTCCTTCTCGTGCAATACAGAAAATCCAAGGGATGATTCACATGTTCAGTTTTTAGTCACATCATTTATACATTTCTGCAACTTATGCAAATACTAAGCCGCACATAATGAACTGGTATAGTTCCTGCGACCAAAACAAACCTTGCATTGATCATTGTATGATTCATTTACTTTTGTATCACATCTTTATTCTTGAAGATTGTATAAAAATGTCGATATTTCCCTTGAATCTGAAGCAAGAATATTCTACATCCTTGATGTGGTCGCAGTTATCAAACACTTCTAGCGCGTATCAGGTAATCTTACTAGGCTAATCCGCTACAGACCTGTTTTATGCATGTCAAGTAATATTTTTATTTTATCGTGTAATCATTTTACTGAATGTTTGCTTAGTGCTTTCCAATTGATATACACATTAGTTATCGTCCACTGGTGTTTGTTTTCGGTTATAATTAGTGTTATCCATACTAATGCAAGTACTGTCTTTCAGGCAGATGCTGAAGCGTCCGCCACATCTACAACATTTCTAGATGTTCTTCAACAGCAGGAGGTATGGATACTGACAGCTCCATCGAGCGTCATCATCAGAGCTGGAATTCTTGTCGTTTGATTGTTCTACACAATGTTTCATTCGTGGTTAGCTGTTGAAATGTACCTGTGCTGTCGACCCCAGGTGTGTGTTATGTTTTCACTATTGTAATCATCACTAATACAAGTACTATGTTTCAGGCAGTTGATAGAGCGTCAACCCCTGCACTTGATGCAGAGCCTGACATTCAAGTAATTCCAGGGGAAGTGGAAGCGGGACCATGCGTATACGAATCGGCGCAACAGCTTTCAGAAGTGCGCACTACATGTGCAACACCCATAGATATTCTTCACCAGCACGAGGTATGGATAATGACAGCTCCATCATGCGTGATCATATAACGTGATTCCATTTGCTATACTTTCTTCCCTATTAATGCAAGTGCTGTGTTTCAAGGAGACGACGAAGCTTCCACTACAATCACAACATCCAATTTAGATGATGCAGATGTAAATAAATCGGAGAAATAAGTCGATGAAATGTGATCATATTTAGATTTTCCTTGATTCTTTTGGACAATGCATCATTTGCGGTTATCTCTTTATATGTACCTGTGCGTTCGACCCCAAGTGTGTGTTATGTTTCCAATATTGAAAACCATACTAATCCAAGTACTGTGTTTCAGGGAGACGGCGGAGCTTCTTTTAGCCCAGATGGCTGAGATAGACACACACAATCTTCAGCTCAAGAAGGGTATTTTAAAAGTGTCTTCACAATAGTGTCATCCAGGTGAAGAGAGAGTCTTTCTTTTCAACCATTGAGGAGGAACCCCAGTAGTATCTGACCTCTAAAAAGGGATCCAGAGAAAATTACCCAGAGAAAGGAACAAAGGAAGTAACCTGTGGCCCATGCAACTAAAAGGATTTCCCAAAATCAGAACAGAAGGGAGGGCTCAGATGAGAACAAATAATGGGGTTCCAACAGTAGCTCTGAATCTGAGGGAATGGGGACTCAGGTTCAAAGATGCAGGAAGGCCAGATTGCAAAGTAGGTTCAAAAAAGACCCTGCAAAACAAATACAAGCCATCAATCTATGGCCCCGTATTAGAAAAATGTGAAATGTTCTGTGTGGGAACATCAAGAATTGTATGAACATATGATGTCCTGATTTGGAATAAAGAATGACCTTGTAACATAGAGTATAACAATGGACGTTATATCCTGTGATGTCCAGCTTGCTTGCAGCGCAGGAGGGTCAAAACCACCATAAATGGTCTACTTATAAGAAGGTAATTTTAAAACACTTTTCTATACATGGAAATTTCCAAGAAGCCTGAAAAGCTGCATGTAATATGGTGGGTGGTGAGGATCAATCTCCGAGAGAATGTGACCAAGAGTTGAAGGGAGTAAATGCTAACATTAGATAATTTATTGCTGCATTTTTTCATGCTCTTCCAAAATACATGGTCATCCAATTAGTGAGGGACTTTGAGGAATCACAAAGTCTTGAATGGGTGATTTCATAAGCTACATGGATGTATGAGTTCCAAAAGTCTACAGAAAATATAAACAACCTGAAAACTCCCAAACCACCTGCAGCATCTACCAACATGAAAGTGACAGAGACAAAGAGTGCTCCTCCTTTGGATCTGGAGTCAGGGGGGTTTGAAAATGCTCCTCCTACTACCAAACAGAATGACCAACAGAGGAGACCCTCTTCCCAGACAAAATTGAGGAATGCTTAACCTGTTTTCCAAAATAAAGACACATCTGACACCAATACATATGTAAGTCCATGGTACATGGGCTCTAAGCTCATTACAGGTTTCAGGTACACTGTAACACAGGGGAATCCAATTCAAGCAACAGTTCCCCGGGGAAATCCTAACCAGCATTTCTCATGGGAAAGACATTTAACACCCCTTCCAAATCTGATTTTCCAAAAATACTTACCCTTGTAATCCAATTATTTAAAAAAAAAAAAAAAAACTTCCCTTCTTTCCCCCCAGGACAATAGAGTCCATAATCAAGGGGAGTGGAGACACATAAATGAAGGTAGCACAAGTAATGTTAAACAATCCGCAAGTTAGCTTGCTAGGATGGATAGTTACCCTTCCAGGGAACAACCGAGGTATGACAAAAGACCTCCCTAAATCTTTGAGGGAGGAGAAAAGATATCTTAATTTGACCAACAGGTCAAACAAATGACAGAGGACATTGGACAGATGTTGAGGACCCAAAAGAACCCTCACACTGCCAGTGTTCTCCAAAATGCCCCATGTCAGGATAATGTGCTAGTGTCCCAGTGGAAGAAGAAAACTGGTATATGGAGGAAAAGATATGCCAAGCCTTTGAGGAAGCTTCCTTTCTGACTCATGAAAAAAACCCTGAATTTAATAAAGAAATGCAAGAAAACAGTAGCATAAACATTTCACTGGGAACTAGAACCAAAAGCACAGAGAAAAATAGTTAAATTAAAAAAAAAAAATTAAATAGTAACCATTGAGAGAAAGGAGAAACTAGAAAACAAAGTATTCTCTTCCAGGGATGGCATGAAAACCTCCTAAAGAAAAGTGGGTCAAAATAGAAGACCCTGATTTCGATAGTGTAGAAAAATAGCCCAAGAAGTGCAAAGAAACCCTTAGACATGAAAGACAAGAGAGTCTTTAAACAGTAGAGGTACCCCCCCACATAAAGGATTCTGAAGATTGACCTCTGAAAACAGAAAACAGGGATACACCTTCTCCATATTTTATTTACAAACACGTGTTTATTCTGACAAATGCCCAAGCCAACCCATGTGAACTTGATCTCATAGAAGTAAGTGAATACATAGTGGTGACCCAAGGTCAAGTTCAAGAAATGAATGACATTAAGAAAATTAATTGCTGAGCTGTCCAATAAATCACACTTTCTTTGTAAATTAGAGTCTAGAGAAGATCGGTGTAATGCTCTGGTTCAGATACAAGTTCATTGTGAGAAATGAGCCCTGGTAGAAAATAGGTCAAAAGCGACCTTGATTTCAAAACAAGGTTCTTACAAACTCAACATAGGAAGATAAGAGAGTTAAAAGATCTCTCTTAAAACTCTTCTAGGAGAATCCCAAAAGTTGAACAGAAGGGATATGTCCATCAATGGGATTGCTGTTCTGGAAATCAAAATTGGGGGACACCACCTAAACCATCCGGTAATCATTGAGGCTCCAGAGGGGACACCCTGTTCACTGAGGAACAATTTGTCCTCTTTGATTGACAGCATGAACCAGGTTCTCTGGACAAAAACAAACTGTCCAATCAAGTTGAAGAGGAGTGCCAATTATGCCAGCATGAATGGCACTTGACACATTGTTGAATGATACCTCAACAAAAAGGAGTTTCATTTTCAGAATAATCCGGTTCCCGAGATCACCATTATCTCAGCCAGAGAACAGATTGGTCCTAAAAATAAATCTCCCTCTCAACAACACATTGGGCCTCATTACGACTCAGGCGGTAAGGGTTTTACGACGGCGTTAACAGCGCCGACCCTTACCGCCTGAGTACGAGGTCCCTTAGCGCCATGGCGGATTTAACACCTGCTTTTAGCAGTACGGTACGCGCCAGTGGATGAGCACTGGCATGGGGGGCTGTCAGGGGCGCGAAAGGCCAAGGTGCCAAACTACATGTACACTTCAAAAGGTGTCCCACGCCAAGGGGCCATCGGTCACATGGCCTCCTCAGACCCCTTGTCTCCATGCAGGCCTCCCCTTCAAGCAGGCCGCCCCCCTAATACCACGACATACATACGTCATTCATTCACAAACACACCCCAGTTTTTAATACTTTAAAAACCACTCGATATGTCTCATGAGAACATCTTTGTGCTTTGCAAGTCAACTCCTGAACGTGCTACCTGGGAAACACTGAGATCTATGCTAATCTGCTTGTCGTCGTGCTATCCGCTTCAAGCATACCCATCAGTGCGCTACCTGTGGCCATCCACCTATTCTCCCGCAACATACTGCTCTCCTTGCTGAATCTAACTGTTTGTTGGTCAAGGTAAGGCCATGTATCCTGGTCATATTTCGCAGATTTTTAAATTTCTATCTATTTGCGAGTAGAGTACCCAATAGTGCTATGTTCATTGGTCTCATTGCTATTGACTTGAATTTCCATTGCTATGCTATCAATAGATCTATGTATTTTCATCTGTGTCAATTGTCATCGAATTGCATCCTTCGGGGGTCCAGTCTCTGATGTAAGCATGTTTCCTTCTCGTGCAATACAGAACATCCAAGGGATGAGTCACATGTTCAGTTTTTAGTCATATCATTTATACATTTCTGCAACTTATGCAAATACTAAGCCGCACATAATGAACTGGTATAGTTCCTGCGACCAAAACAAACCTTGCATTGATCATTGTATGATTCATTTACTTTTGTATCAAATCTTTATTCTTGAAGATTGTATAATAATGTCGATATTTACTTTTCAGATTTATCAACAATGCCTGCCTGTTCGATTAGCGGTTGCCCTTCGTAGACCCATGCGAAATCTGAAGGCACTACAATGCATGTATTCCCGAAAACTGTTGATCGAATAAGAGAATGGGTCAGACATTGCGGATATCCACTGGATGAGCTGGAAAGTAAAGTCCAACAAGTCTTACAGGACAAGAGAGGTGATCGATACCGCATCTGAAGCCGGCACTTTTCCTTGGACATGTGCACAACATCTTGGGTAACAAAGAAGAATAAACGGCGAACGACACGGAAATTGCTTGAAAACGCTATTCCCACTCTATTCGTCCACATTCCGCCACCGGTGAGTCAAGTGTCCGGATTTAGCTTTAGGCCTTGCGGTAGTGTGTAGGTATCCGAACGGATTAATTGATATTGTAGGTGTTCTATCCCTTGTAATAATTTCGATATTGATATGATTGTATAGTTCTTTTGAATAATGACATTTACCAATATATTCTTTTTCGATTTCATAACTCACAAACGCAATGTATATATATGGGAACAGGGAACTGTGCTGTATTGAGCATTTTACAAGTATTCTGTCGCCTTACATGGCTATTTTTAATATTGGCATTTCATTATCAATCATTAATTTACCTTTACAACTTCTTGACTATCCCTTGAATCTGAAGCACGAACATTCTACATCCTTGACGTGGTCGCAGTTATCAAACACTTCTAGCGCATATCAGGTAATCTTACTAGGCTAATCCGCTACAGACCTGTTTTATGCATGTCAAGTAATATTTTTATTTTATCATGTAATCATTTTACCGAATGTTTGGTTAGTGCTTTCCAATTGATATACACCTTAGTTATCGTCCACTGGTGTTTGTTTTCGGTTATAATTAGTGTTATCCATACTAATGCAAGTACTGTCTTTCAGGGAGATGCTGAAGCGTCCGCCACATCTACAACATTTCTAGATGTTCTTCAACAGCAGGAGGTATGGATACTGACAGCTCCATCGAGCGTCATCATCAGAGCTGGAATTCTTGTCGTTTGATTGTTCTACACAATGTTTAATTCGTGGTTAGCCGTTGATATGTACCTGTGCTGTCGACCCCAGGTGTGTGTTATGTTTTCACTATTGTAATCCTCACTAATGCAAGTACTATGTTTCAGGCAGTTGATGGAGCGTCAACCCCGGCACTTCATGCAGAGCCTGACATTCAAGTAATTTCAGGGGAAGTGGAAGCGGGACCATGCGTATACGAATCGGCGCAACAGCTTTCGGAAGTGCGCACTACATTTGCAACATCCATAGATATTCTTCAGCAGCACGAGGTATGGATAATGACAGCCCCATCATGCGTGATCATATAACGTGATTCCATTTGCTATACTTTCTTCCCTATTAACGCAAGTGCTGTGTTTCAGGGAGACGACGAAGCTTCCACTACAATCACAACATCCAATTTAGATGATGCAGATGTAAAGGAATCGTTGAAATAAGTCGATGAAATGTGTTCATATTTGGATTTTCCTTGATTCTTTTGGACAATGCATCATTTGTGGTTATCTCTTTATATGTACCTGTGCCGTCGACCCCAAGTGTGTGTTGTGTTTCCAATATTGAAAAGCATACTAATGCAAGTACTGTGTTTCAGGGAGATGCGGATGCCTCCTCTCCAATACAACCATTCATGGCAGTCCATGCAGAGCCAGCGGTATGGATACTGACAGTTCCATCAAAATAGATCATCACTGGTCGAATACTTGTCCTTTGATTGTTGCACACAATGTTTAAATTGTGTTTGGCTATTGAGATGTACCTGTGTGTTCGTCCTCACGTGTGTTTTATGCTAACAATATTTTGATAGATAGTAATGAAAGTACTATGTTTCAGGAAGACGATGGAGCCTCATTCCGTGCTGTCTATGCGGATACAGAAAATATAGTCGTTGCAGCGCAAGAGGAAGGGAGGACATGCGGAAACGAATCGGAGCTACAGCGTGCAGATGTTGAAGGTCGAGTCAAAAAAGTTGCAAAGAAAAAAAAAAAAAAAAGGTTAGTTACAAACAGTTCATAACTTTAAAAAAATGTTTGCGCTGGGGACTATTTTATGTTTTTTTCCAGTCAATTCTACTACACTCCATCTTGTGTTTAAACTGAACATCCCTTTTCCAATCTCTCCTCCAGTTACCCGTGGGTGTCAGAACTATACACACACAGACAGTGAAGCGAATGAGAGATGTGGCTTGCCAGACCTTGTACACTATGGAGGAACTATTAATTGAGGCGAGGAGTGTTCAGGCTGAAGATGCACATGTCCAATGGCCAGAACATGAATTAACTGTGTTTGGAGACTACAGCAAAGTTGCATTGGACCATAGCTACAGTGCGACTGCACCACCACAAGAAGATGTTATTGAATGTATTGAAGATAGCTCTGAAGTAGTTGCAGATCAATTTACACAATCTACACCCGCCAAAAATTTGCCACCAAAAAACCTGTCGACATTGTTGTGTTCTCCCATCAATGTTGAAGTAATAGATGTCAAAATGACAGAGAATGAACCAGCCGCAGCATCCATAGACGCATCAGAACTTGATATCAGCAATATTACTTTCCAATGTGTTGAAATCTCCTCAACGTCACAGGCCGAAACAACGCTGATGCAGGATGACAGTCTAATGAAAGAGAGCAAATACATTGTATTCGACAGTTGTTTGATGGAAATTATAAGTATGCTGAAATGTGTGCATTCCATTAGAGGGAAAGTATGTGGGAAGCCATTGATTAATGTGGCTCGTCAAATAAAAGGCAGTAACGTCAAAATGAATGCCGCCTGTAGATTAAATCATAGGTTCTCATGGTCTGCACAACCGATGCTGGGGAAACTGCCAGCAGGCAATCTACTGTGTGCAGCTGCATCACTTTTTAGTGGCTCCAGTTTTAGAAAGTTAGAGGCTTTCTTTCAGTTTGTGGGACTCCATTTCATTTCTAAAGCGCTGTACTACATATACCAACGTTATTATCTGTTTCCGGACATTAGTGATGCTTGGAAAATTGAACAATTGTCTCTAGCAAGTTCATTCGAAGGCAAACGATTCAGGCTATGGACAGTGCGACAGCCCTGGATTTTCTGCCAAGTAGTGCACCTACCACTTTCAGGACATGGATAGTAAGAAAATTGTGAGTTTGGTGGTCGTGCAGGTAGCACAATGTACATCGTCAGTGGCCATGGAGAAACTAGGATTTATAAAATCAATGGAATATCTACAATCAAGGGGAATGCACATCGACCTCGTAGCCACGGATAGACACGTTTCAATTGCCAAGACAATGAGAGAGCAGTTCCCACATATTAAACATCAATTTGACGTATGGCATCTTGCTAAATCAATCAATAAGAAAATCTCTGCTGCAGGGAAAAAAAAGGCTTTGAAAGTATTTTGCAGTGGTCACATTCTATCACCAACCATCTTTGGTGGAGCTCAAAAACTTGTGAGGGGTCAGTGGAAATACTACTTGAAAAATGGTGGTCACTGATGCACCTCTTTACCAACGTTCACCGCTGGACAGCAAATGAACATTTCCACCAATGTGAACATGGCCCTTTGTCCCCAGAGGGGGCACGGAAGAAGAAGTGGTTGATTCCATCTTCACCGACACACAAAGCCATTGAGAAGATTGTTTTTGACAAAACTCTGTCTAGAGATTTGAGAGGACTGACAGAATTCTGTCACACAGGAGATTTGGAGGTGTTCCACAATATGTGCCTAAAGTACAGGCCAAAGCGCTTGCATTTTAGCTTTCGGGGCATGAAACATTGCACTCTACTAGCAGTCTCGGCCCATAACAGCAATGTCGGACGTGAACAATCTAGGACTAGGGGTAAAGTAAGGATGCCTCGCTACACTAAGGTGTTTTCAAAACGAAGTAAGCAATGGGTGATCAAACCAGTCTATGATGAAATGCAGTTCGACTTTGTGAAAGACCTTATTGTTGCTGTTTTAAAGAAGCACAGATATGGAATTTTTGACGTTTCTGTGCAGAGCAGTGATCCATTGCCACCGAACATTGCGACGGTGCCATGCCCACCCGAAGCACAGCTGATTGTGAAGTACAAATCCCGGTTTAAATAATTGCAATATGATTGTCTTTTTGTAAATAAATGTTATTGTAGAGTGTACCTGTAAACCTAACCCCTACCTTTACCATCATGGGTGGCGAACAAGCTGGGTGTCATCTTTCAATTCTCTCCATTCACCTCACATATGTGTATGTATATATTTTTCTCATGTCTCATCTCATGTAAATGTAAATGCTGTGCACTGTTAACGGAGGGAAGGCTTGCGTATTGCAAATAATAAAACAAACAAACAAACAATAAATCTCACTTTTAACTCAACTCCTGTGGTACTTTATACTTTCCCTGACCTTCCGCAAAAAATTAAATGTCTCAATTTGGGCTGCAAAGCTCGCAGACAACGGGGAAAAAATTGGGGCACTTAGAACGCGCCAGCCAAGCGGGCCGTGGCATTTGGGGGAGAAGCCAGTTCGCATTTGCACATTGAGGCGCACTACATAGACGGATTCTAAACTTCAAGTTCTCACAGATGCCTATACTACGTGATGTTGCAAATAAAGAATGCGAAGGACAGCGCCCAGATGAGGCCCACAAGTCGCACTGGAAGTATAAGGGTCCATTGTTTTTTGACCTTGAGACAGGGACCATGCCGAAAGAACTACATTTGAAGGGAGAGCGCAATAATGTAAGAGACGATAAGGCAGAAAATTCAGAATCTAGACTGAGTTTCATTTTAGTTCAGTATACGAAAAATCGTTGTCAAGAGCACGGTCCGTTTTACAGACTGCATTATGATGAGACACAATGGAAATTTCAAATATAATGAAAGTAAATCTTTACACACTTTTATACCGGAATGAAGATTTAATGAATGGATGCATGAATAAATTAATGAATGAAGAGCTAGGAAAAGCAAGTAAAACGTGTTCGTAGTGGGCACATGGGCATGCAGGTCCACTGGTCTCACCGATCTCGGTCCTTGGCCCAGCCACTTTTCCCTGCACTGCCTACCTGCACTACGGGACTGTCTCTGTATCCTTCAGCCCTTTCTCCCGGCATTTACCTTGCACTTGCCACCAGATGGCCCTATTATTTAATTTGTATTCAACTAACCATGTACAGCCCTTCCCCATGCGCCATCAGAAAGACACCTGGCCTAGTAGGATCGTTGTCTGTCTGCCCTTGTTCCCCACCTACCTCGTCACGCCTAGAAACACTTGAGAATAGGCGCGTTACAAATGCCATATCATATATCATATCATTCCTCACGCATGTAGACTAACTGTCGTTTATCATTGTGTGTTTGCCGCGATTTATCTCGTTCCTTTTCGCATTGATTTTAGAGACGAACATACTCCATTGAACTATCCTTGCAAGCAAATCGTTTCTGATCGGCCGTAATAAATAAAATGAGTAATATTAATGAAGTTCGGCTAGCGAGACTAATTATAATTTTTTTGTTTTCATAACAGGTATTTTATCCCATTCTGCCACTGCCATCTGTTTGAGACACCGGCGGATGGATTCTTCAGCAGACACCTGCAGCTTTGTGTCAACAACTGGAGCACGATCACCATATTATGGGATGATTGCCAAGGGCCCACATGCCCTTACACTGTACTAGTGGCTAGAAAAAACATATCAACCTTTACGCTGGACTAGTGCCTAGTTGATGGAACAGCTTTGCGGTTCACCGTGCTTCCACAGTGATTCTTTTTACGAAAATGAACACCCTGTGTACCATAAAGGAACAGCGCGTGACTGAAGATGGAACGGAACAGTTATTGCGGATACAGATAAAAGAAAATAAATGGCTTTCGGAGTTCATATGGCAATTGCTGAATATTCTGTAAACATTGAATGTCAAATAAATGTACTTTACCAAATGTACCGTGTTGCTGTTTCATTTTAAAGTACAGTTTCATATTCCGAATTGTGGCGCGCTGTGTTGTGAGTTGATCTGTGTTGGTTTCCGGGTTCTGTGTGGAGTCGCGCAGAAGACGACTGGGTGCGTTTGCCTACGCAGCACAGTAACGTCACGGAGAGAGGCAGGGAATATGAATGTTTTGATAATGTCAGGCTCAGGGGCTGGGGAATTGATTTAGTGTCGCAAAAGCAGGTCAGCCAGGGCGATGGCGGAAAAAATAGGATTATCAGAAAATGGGAGCTCCCTGGTGCTTGTTTTCGCATGCGTTTAATGGACGAAAACTCGGGTAAGGTCCATAGGAAAGTTTTCTAAAATCGAGCCACTTAGGCTTAAAAAAACATGGCCGACCCGTAGGGACAATAAAACATTTTACTAGACCATGCCTTTAATGACTATCTCAAATTCTAAGAGCCATCTGTCAAGGTAAATACCATTACAAATGATTTATTCACCCAACTGGAGTATACTTCTGAAATATCAAAACCAGAGATGTGTCCGGGTTTCTGACAGATGGTCAAAGAAGAGATCAATCTAGCTGATGTCTGTGAGATAGATGAACAATGACAACAAGAGAAACAGAAATTCCTGGATTACCAGATATCTTCTCAAGTGACTCCCATGATTGTGGGCACATACCTATTCATTCAACAACAATACCTAAGGACCCTGAAATGGCTCTGCAATCTGGAATTCCTTTGGATAATCCTTCCTATATACAGTTTCTTCAACAATCCAATGCTAGAGCTCCTAGAAACAAATGGACAATGAAGACTGTGTGCTGATCTGAGTAGAATAAATGAGTCCTCATGTCAAGGTGGGCTTTTCCTTATATTGACCAAGGACGGGCACAGATCCAAGGATCAAAATTTTACTCAGCCCGTGATCTGACAAATGGTTATTTGACAGTACCCATGAATAGGGAAGATCAGTAGAAACTTGCCTTTGCCTTCGGTGGGCAACAATATACTTGGGCAAGTATGCCTGTCAAATACATCGATTCAAGAAATGAGTTCCACATTTGCCTTCACAAGGCCATGCCTGATTTCGGCGAAAAAGGAAACTTGGCCTATCTGACTATATTGATGAAAAGTTCCACTGTGGAAGAACATCTGCCAAAAGTCAGATATGTTTTGCCCAGTTGCAATAATCTGGTGTGAAATTATCTTTCCAGAAAGCCCAATGGTGTAAAACCAGAGTTGACTTTCTGGGACATGAAATTACTGCTGAGGGTCTCAATCCCACAAAAGGAAAGGTTGAGGCAATAATGAAATTTAAAAAAAAAAACTCAGAGAGCATACAGGGAACATATTTGAAGTTGCTAGAATGTCGTTTGTAGAATAGGTTGCCCTTATATGTAAACGATTGATCTTACTCTGAGAAGTTCAATTGTTGTGTAAAGCATTATGTTCACCTACCACGAACACCCAGGGGGAATGCAATCTGGTTTATAGATTAGTGTTCCTGAAGTTTCAGGGTTCAATGTAGTAGTATTTATTTGTTATTGATATATCTTGGGTGTTTGGTTTATATGTATTAAGTATATGTATTTATTATTGTTATGTATAATTGTGTCATTGTTCAATATATAGCACCTTGAAACTGGTTTCTGGTGTTTGTGCTTAATAAATGATTTGTCTACAACTTACTACTACCACTCTGCGTGTGTTGTAAATGCAAAGCCTACTTGGACTATTTATAGTCAAAGCATTCATTGAGGATTATGCAGAGATCCTTTGGTCCACTTATTGAATGTCAGGGTGAAGTAGGAGTGAGGTGAAGCACAATCTGAGGCAGTAAAGCAATTGAAGAGAAGACTGTCACAAGCTCCTTGTTTGGCTTACCTCATCAAGAATAAGGAGTTTTTCTTACAGACTGGTTTCTCATTCACCTGCTTGACAGGAGTGGTATACCAGTGTTAGACCAAAGTCCACAAGGTAATATATGCAAGCAAAACATCATCTTCCACAGAAGAAAAATGCAATGACTGTGAGAAAGCACTCCTGGCAATGGTGTGGCCATTGATAAATGTCTGCTTGATTATCCAGGTTGAGAGGTCAAGTACAGCCAAAACAAGGCGAGCCCTGTAGTTCAAGGAGTGGCAGACTTTCATGATTGTATGACTGTTTGAGGGCAATCTCAAGGACGAAGATCTAATCACCCATAATAATATGGAGGAATATCTGGTATCCCCACATAAGGTACATGAAGAAAAGAAACGTGTCAGGGGATTCCCACAGTATATGTGGATGGGTGTTCTTAACATATTGCTAAAGACGGGGAGAAAGACGTAGTTACTGGCATTGGGAACGCATGGGTGATTGATCTTCCTGAAACCTTTGCTGGTTACAAAATAAGTCCCTGAAGTAGTCAGGTGGCAGAGCTGATGGTTATTTATCAAGCTGCCCTTTCTGCCATAAACGACCAACTCCAAAGTTACAGTCCCAGTGTTCACTTTCATCTCTCACCTTTTTCTTAACAATCCATGCCATTTAAGGACAGTGCACCATGCTGTTGGAAATCTACTTTCAATCAAACTGAAGGTTTCATATTTTTTCAGATGTGAGGATTTGTAGGGGTTGTGACACATAATCAAATATGGATGGCCCTGGGTGATACATCAAAGCAAATTGCTCTCTCCCCCGAAAGGGGTTGTTAGCTCATAATGCTAAAACAGATGTGGATGTTTCGCAATATGAATTTAACATATCTTTACTACAGTACATGCAGTCCATTTTCTGTACAGCTTGGCATGAACGGTGATAATATCAGTTTACAGCAAATATAATCTTGTTAAATATGTAATTCGTGTGTGTGCTTCTCAACATCTATATATTTCTTGGGTAATTAAGTGCAATTTGGTAGAATACATGATTTGACTGTATTGGATGACTCACGTTTTAGCCACCATTTAAACTGCAGGAACTAATCAAACATACATTTTCCACTGATTATCACCACAGTGTCACTGGCACTTTGTCGAAATGACCACTCTCCCGCCAGGACTGATTTGCAGTGCATACATTGGATCGGGCACACTATCGGCTAGTGTTTATTTTCCTAGTTGTAGGCTCGCTTAACCCTTTGTACACCTGCCAACCTTTCTGACATTGGAGGGAGATATAAGAAGAGTTAGAGTGATCGGCTTACAAGGTGCACATACACCTGGTTGCACTGTAGTCACCTCGGAGCTCAGTGGATTGGTGCGTGTTAATCACTGGAATGGTCTGCATTGCCAGGCGTTTGCCATGCTAGGCTCTGGGGCCTGGCTTCAGCTGGGAAGCTCATGTGTACAGAGGAGAGGGTGGAGGGGTAGGAGGGAACCTTTGCCAAAATGTATATTCACTCGCGTGTATGGTTAATAAACGATCCAAATTCGACATGCTTATAGCCAGGCAGTACTTCCTGCAATGAGTCGTTTGCTCGTGTACTGAATGAACCCATACATCAAGAAAGTTCCTGATTTCTTCCATTCGCGCCGGGTAAATATATAGATTTTTCTTCCTGCTCCAGTAGCAGCTTCTTTCACTTTTTTTTAAAGAGAATACTTTAGCCAATATTTGTCCTGCATAATAACTACTTGAAGTCGTTATCGATCGACCCGATATGATCCCTTGACCTTTTAACTTTCATTTGTCATTATTTTGATTTATGAATATTGATTGCCCGGACCTTTCTACATCAGTAGACCCCGGAGGCTAGTGCTGAGATTGGAGTGTGAGCCCACGAAACCGCAGCATTGGAAAATAATAAACCCGGGAGATAAACGCGTGTTAACTAGTTGATTTCTGAGTGCGGCCAAGCGAAATGGGATTCCTTCAACGCGGGCGAATTCATTTATTGGTTTTTCGGCGCATGCTGGTGTTCTTTTTGGGCGGAATTCCTTAATTTAAAGCAGGTTTATGACGAGAACGGTGAAAACATGAGACTGCGTTTTTATACTTCAAAACAAATGCCAGTGACAGAGACCTGTGTAGTTTACCCGCAACCACAGAATGGAATCGCCTCATCTGCATGGAGTGCTGTACATCATGTTAATCCCATAGATAGTGATGACGTCAGTCGCCATGGCAACAAGGAATACAAAACATGGCTTCTACTGTGTCAATGTTAATGTTAAAGGATATTTGTACCGCGCACTTTCACCACCAGAGTGGTCCCCTGGCGCTCTGGCGGCTCTGAAAAAGGAAGGGCGGGGTGAGTTTGTGGGAATGAGCTGGAGAAGTGCAAGATAGCAGTGATGTGCTGTTGGCAGCCTCAGCCAGGTGAGTAAATACCGTTTTGCTTTTACCCATTCTGGGTGTCAACTTAAGTGGACCCACAGTTACCCACAGTTACCACAGAGGATCACAGAGAGCCCAGCCCTCTTATCACAATCCCTAGCCAACTAGATTAAATTACATCGCAAAATGTTTCACATTTGTGGACTTCATAGACAATATGCTGGTCCTATAATACTTTCAAAAAGAATGGAAACAGGAGACACTAGTGTTGTTAACTGCATCAGTCAAGAAAGGATGCAAAGCTTCTGAGCAAAAGCTGCATCTCTTTTAGAAGAAAGGACATTATTTAGGACATGATATAGCAGCAAGAAGCAGAAATGTAAAAGTTATGTTTCAAAGTGATTCTAAAATTGCACAGAGACAAGTAAACAAACATGTGTCAAATTAGATAATTTTTAGATGTAATGGGCTGCTACCATCAGTGGATATTGTGATCCATAGCAAACGTAAAGCCTTTATATGAAATACCATGCATACGCTCCTGAAGCCTTGAATAAAAAGAAAAGATTTGCAGAAATACAAATTGGTTCAGCAAGCTCACCTGCTCGTTGGCTGCCTGAAAACAAACATCTGTTTGTTCTGTACGGTCATGAAAAATAAGTATATACACAGGTGGTGCTAACACAGAAGCATGGGGATAAACATCACCGCATTGCACACTAAACCTCAGCACTAGATTGTGCAATAAATGTACCACCTGTGACCGGTATCCAAAGCTGTGCCTGCTGTGCAAAGCTCTGAAAACATAGTGTCAGGATTTCTCCTTGCAGTAGTGGTAACTGCGTTGATGATCAAAAATAAAACCCACCAGTTTTCCGCATCAAGACTCACAAAATTTGAATTGATACTATTGAATTCGGCCAATATTAATCTGACACTTTGTCCAGTATTAAATCAAGCTTCATAGTTGCCTTGCCTAGCAGATGAGGAAGATCATGAGTGTGTTATAATAGCAATGTTACTTACACGACCTTGCAGAGGTTTGCAGGAAATCCCACTACAGAACCCAGATGAAGAGTTTTATGCAGATGGTTAATGCGTGAGGAATGCACAACATTTGCAGAAACAGAATGTGGACCATTAGCAGAGGTCTCCTCAGCACAACTGCAATAATTAGTCATATTGATGCTTGCACATGCCAAACTAAGGGAACATTTTACAGATCCCTGCTATCTTGGAATGGTCTATGAGTATGGGAGTCTGTGGACAGAAAGTGGCTATTTGACAATGACAGGCAACCGGTAAGGAATTCCCATTTGGTAAATGGCCTTTTAGAGTTAATCAGGTCACCTAAAGAAATCACAATAATATGATGCGCCAGCATTGAAGTCTGTCAAGGGAATGGACTTATATTTGAGAAAGGCTGGCCTGTCCCTTGAGAATTTATGAGAGAAAATTATGGCAAAAAGGCAAATGCTGTCGGAAACCAACAATGTGATACACTTGATATGTTAACAGAAATACAGAAATATGATGTAAAGACCGAAAGGAATGGGGTAGCTATGGATGATCTCTTCACAGTGATAAGCTTTGGTGCTTGTGTGTAGGACATTAAGCGGTTACCAAAGAGCTCCAATGTTATTTCACATGAATGCTGTATGGTGTGGCACATGTGGCGAAAGGTGGAATTACAGCACAGATAATGAAAACATGGTATTCCCCAGGTTTTCCAAATAGTGGAACAATCAGCCTGCCAGTGTTTGATATTTCAGTAACACAATGAAGGAGAATAACTACATGTACAGGAGTAGGCACCCATATCTATAGTGGTGTTAACACAACTCCAGTGATTGCACTGGATTTGTGCAAACATCACTATGGAAAGGTTCATTGGCAGTACAGCCTATCTTTTAAAATTAAAAGTATTTGCACTGTAATCCAATGAGTACTTTATCACATTAGTAAGCCAAAGGTCATCGAAGAAGTGATCATTATACAACTACTGACATCCAGACCCGACTCTCTGGTTGCTGACCAACTACACAGAACACCCTGACATCCAGAGCTGGCTCTCTATTATGAACCTTGAGGGCTTCACACCCCATCTGACAGCTTGCACCAAGCCACCTGGGTTCAGCATCAACAGACAACTTTCCTACAAGCAGCACATAGCAAGGAAGACATAGTTGGCTTGGTACCTACTTTTCCTTCTGTGGAAAATCTACTCATTCATCTCAGAAAGCAAATTAATATCTGCTGTCCAAGCCTTGGTTCTCTTCCGCCTGGATGCTGACAATGCCATTCTGAAACGACTTCCGACAACTACCCTGTCACCTCTGAGATGTGTCCTACATTCTGCAGCATGACTCATCAAATGACTCCGCGATTTCGACCACATCACCTGACCCTCATGGCACTGCACTGTCTCCTGCTGCACGCATGTATCATCTTCAGATCCTGCTGCATCATCTACAAGACTATCATCCGGAAGTCCAGAAGTTAACATTATGAGAAACTCTGCATTTCTGGAAACCTATGATCCACCAGATGTAAGGAAATGGGTAGACTTGTACTCTGTTTGTACTGGAAGAGAAGAACCAAAAGACAGGACCTCACTGTCTATGAACCCCAGACCTTGCCACCTCCTCATTATCAAAACCAGACTTGGAACATTGCTTCTACATTTTAGGAAGGAGTTCAATGTTAAGATGAATTTCTAAACTCTGACCTGGTCAGCAGAAGGTTAGGAGGCCACCCTCGATTTAGTGAAACAGGGGAACCTTCTGGACAAGCCAGGCCTATCTAGGAAGCTTGGCAGGCGGTCACGACTAAGGGCCTCATCACTTAATAGTGCGGGATCACGGGTTTGGCGGAACGGTTATTGCCCATTCCCCACCGAGCCCATTCGGGAATTCCCCATTCCCCATTGGGCTCAATGGGGAATTTTCGCGCTCTTACCGTCGGCGGATTAGTGTGAAATTTCTGCGGATTTCCCCCAGCTCAGAGCTGGGGGGAAATCTGCAAAACCCATGATTTGGCAGACCCTTAAATGTGGCTGTAATACCGCCAGGCTCGTGATGAGGCCCTAAGTCTCAGGAGGGGTGAGAGTGATCGGAGGCCCACAATGAGCACACACAGGAATGAACCACAAATTACTCTTAGACAAGGGTATATGAAAAATATCTATACATTTATTGTTGGCTCGACCAATTAGAAACAAGTAACTTTGGCAATGATAAAACAGTTATCACACATCCTTAAATTACACTATATATATATATATATATATATATATATATATATATATATATATATACACTTTACTTTTCCTAATGCTATACAGTGGAAAAACACAGCCACAACGCGCAAAGAAAGGGGTTGAGGTAACACACAGATGGCATTAGGCAATTGTTTGCAGTCATTCCCTAATTTTCGAGTTCCACCGTAAGAAGGGTGGAGCCTTGTGCTCAGCAGTACAGTTGTGCATAAAAATTCACGCTCGTGCAGGTGAAACAAAAAGTGGGTCTTCTTGGAAGGGCTTTAGCAAGTCATGAAGGGGCTTGACGTGATGAAGAATTGGTTCCCACTATTCGAGTAGGCCCTGCTCTTGGTGGCAAAGCAGTGTTTAAATGGCGAGAATAGCTAGAGAATGCAGGCTAACCCAGCCAAGTTTGAATATCTTTAAGGAATACTTGTGCGTAAAAGGGATAAAAGGGATCGGTTTTGCCAGGGGGCCACCGATAAGTGATGCAAGTACTCACTGACCCTCGGCCGGGCTGGACCAAACTTTGCCAGTTTAGTCGAGGTTGCTAGTAGGTACAAGTCCTGCAGTTTCACAACACTCTGCCTCTCAGCGGCTGCAGTAGAGAATGGTCGTACATGACAGGACAGTTCCCTTTTCTCAGCTTCCGAAGGAGGTATGAAGAATATTCTGGTGCAGCAGGGTTTAGGGCTCTAGAGAGCAAAACAACAAGGGGTCGAAACCGAAAGTCACCACCAGGTAGTGACGCAGGAATTGTGGATGCAGGCAGTGTTATGCACTCACCTAATTTGGGACCCATTTCTCGGGTTCACACTAGAGAAGGGGGTGGTGCTAAGGGTTACACTGAGGTAGAGCTGGACAGTTCACTGGATGGCTCAGCAACACTTCAAAAAAGGCTCATTCAATGGGTATGGAGGGGGTGCCAAGAGTAGTTTTTCCTACCACTCCAAATGGGCAAAGCCCCTTAGCAGGCCTTCTTGATTGAAGAAGGGTTCTGATGGGACAGCAGAGGGCGAAGGGTGCCAAAACCTTGCAAAGTATCTCCAGTGGTTTCACAAGTCCATTTCTTTGTGCAGGAGGCTTGGCTCCTCTGTAGTTCAGTGAGACCTGGAATGGATGCAGAGCCCCTTCTCTTATCCAAGATTAGCTATGCACCAAAATTGAGGACTTCCAATATAAAAATCACAGTCAATGGTGGTCTCAGTCATTCTGGCACTTCAGACATCCTGGCACCAGTAGTCTGGATTGGGACCAGACAGTCCCAACCCACTTCCTGGGCACAGATGCCTGCAAAAGAGATTGGTTTCCGTGGGAGGCTGCATGCCCAAATAGGGAAACACCCTGTTTACTCGACCTGGGTGAAGGCAAGGGACAAAATGGCCATGGGACAGAACAAAATACTTTGTGGCTTGGCCATTTCTAGACCTGGCCACAGTCTTGGTCTAACACTCTAAACACGGTTTGACCCAGTAAAATTAAGTAAAACCTTATAATAAGTAACTGCTGCTACCAGTTCATGCCAGGAACACTCGTACAATCACCTAAACATCCTTCAATGGTGTCTAGGGCTATAAAACAAAAGAGGCCCCAACACATGTTATCAGAAGGTACTTTGTGCACTGTTAAAAAGTCACCAAGAAATGGCTACATAGTCAAATACTAAGGGAACATTTCCAAGTGCTGACAGTCAGACAGACGTGTCATGTCCCCCATAACCAGTGGGCAAATCCCTGGGTAGATCAGCTGAATGCTGGGTTCCACTGGAAAAAGTCAGTATAGGAAATCCCAACAAATGCATAAAGTGGAATCGTTCATAACAGTCAAGACCCGGCTCTTCAAGTAATTTCTCCTCCCTAACACGTAAGCCCACACAGCTTTCACATCTGTCCTAATCTGACACTAGGAGAACTGCTCCAAGTTCACTATAGAACCTTTGAAAATTGCATGCCCTTCCCAGTTATTTGTTTCCTGCTCCCTTGTATCTCAGATTCCCTCCCTGGGTTCTTCTCCAAATGGCTTGTAAAATGAGCTGGGGTCACGTTCAATACATTCATAATGTTGCCAATAATAGTAACAAGCGCAAACGCCTAAGCACACAAATGTGCCTAATTGGACTGATCCAGAGAAGTGTCTGTGGTAACACAACCCTCAGTTTGGTGAATTTTGCTTTTCTAAGGTTGAACTTTCAATTAACTTGTCTCTTTACAAATTGTTCAAGAATGGTGATCAGATTAGTTCAGAAGAAGGACATGCTGTTTGAAGAAAGCAAGCAAAGTCAAAGAAATCTGGTGTAAAGAATCTGGGATGGGGATAATTCAGTCACCTCGGCCTGAAATCTTTATAGGAAATTGTTTATATGAAGACTTTCAGAGAATTGTACAAAATAATTAAACTTGTGACAGGACTCCATTGGACCAATGTAGATGCATGCGCACTGGGGATCTGCATGTTTTAGAAAACTTGAGCAGAATAAAGCAATATGTGCTAATGAGTCTCATTTCCAACATCACAGTAGGCCAGAGGATCGAGTCGGACATTGACTGTAGAGAAGTGCGGAACTATCTGAACAACCAGCTGTGATTAATCCTTGATGATGTCAACCAACTCTCCTGGTTGAGAGTGTGGGTGGAAGTTGTAGGGGTAGCAGTTCCATTATTGTTATGGAAACACAGATGACAGTTTGCAAGCTGGCACAGTGACATTGAAGCAACAGGATGCACATTCATTGTTTTTGGGCCGAGGATCTTAGACCCCGCCAAAATATCAGCTCTCATCTGGAATCTGGGCACACAGTAAATGGGACAGAGTGGGACACATAGATGTCTGTGTGAGGCAAATTCAAGGAGATGTGAACCATTGCATTTTGAGTGCACCCAAAATTAAACCAATGTTGTGGATTGGTATAGGTATGAACTGGAATCTGTGGAGAAAACCAACAGAAATCCAATGTATGGAAGAAGTAAAGACTGGCCACATATTTATTAACTATTGTGAACATAGCCTCCCAGGAGTGAACAGCAAACTGAATTATGCCAAATGGTGCACAGGTGTTTCTTCTGAATGACAACTGTGTGTGACCCAAAGACAAGCTTATATTTGATCTAAAGTGTTCCTTGACTACCATGACAGAGATTCAGGAGCTGCTATTATCACTGTGAAGAAACATGACATTAATATACAGTTTAAAGTAGACTCAAATATATTGATCTTGAAGAAGAGAATGAAGAAGATGAGGCAACGGAACAAGTAATTCAGAAAAAGAGGTTGATTGATTATGTTTAATTTCATTATTCAAGTGATTATGTGCCTGTAGCACACAGTTACGAATAATAAACCTAGATTGTTAGCAGTAGGGGTTTGATGAACTGGAGGTAATAAGACGATTTTAGGGATAGAGAAATACAATGATATGGGTATTACAATATTCTAACAATGCAGGTACCTATTATGATCTTTGTTGTGCTTTTATGTATTTAAATACAATACTAATCACAATTAAGATATTAATTCATAATTTAATCAGCTGCATTGGGTTGTTAGACATTATGCCTGAAAGTGTCAATCAAATAAATCATGAGAACTCAACAAATACCCAACATGCACTGAATCGTTTACATTGATCAAATATAATTCTTCTATCTCCAATGTAATCTGCAAATCATAAAAATGGTCAATAATTGTACATTTATTACATTCGTCCTCACATGCTACTGCCGCCCTGGAACATGGGGTAGGCACCATGTATTTGCCCATGGTTTGACTTTCGCATTTGTGTGCTGCTGCGGCCTTGCAACATGGGTTAGGCACCATGTATTTGCCCATAGATTGACTTTCGTATTTGTGTGCTGCTGCCCTGCAACATGGGGTAGACACCATATATTAGCCTATTGATTGACTTTCACATCGGTGTGCTGCTGCCGCCCTGCAACATGGGGTAGGCACCATCTATTTGCTTATTGCTGGACTTTCACATGTGTGTGCTTCTGCCACCCTGAAACATGGGATAGGCACCATGTATTTGCCCATTGATTGACGTTCACATCTGTGTGCTGCTGCCACCCTGCAACATGGGGTAGGCACCATGTATTTGCCCATTGATTGACTTCCGCATTTGTGTGCTGCTACCACTCTGCAACATGAGGTAGGCAACATGTTTTTGCCCATTGATTGACTGTGCATCTGTGTGTTGCTGCCGCCTGGTAACATGGGATCAGGCCCAATGGATGTGTACTTGTACTTCTCTCTTGCTGTATATTGTTTTATCTTTTGCACGTTCCACAATGTAAAAAGATACAGATACAAGCTTGACAAGGCATAACAAGACAAAACATCATGGTGCTCCTTCCACACCTCTATAAATGGCCTCAGCAAGCAGACAGCTCCCATTTTATTTATGCACGTTGCCTCTGTCAAACCCTTTGCTTTCTCTCTCTGTATTCCTCCCACTCTCTCTCCACCTCTAAGAGATGCATTGTACACAGTGTACCACATGAATCATAGAACTATCAGAGGAGGGGAAGGGGTCAATTTTGAACACTTCACTTATTTTCCTAAGTGAAGTTCTAAGAATTGTGCAAGAGAAGACCTTTTTGGTTCAGAAAAAGAGCTACCCAACATATGAAAACTGTAAGGGGCTCAGTACCCCCTTCCTTAACTTGCTGCTTAACAGGCTGAGAGCCTTCTAAAACGACACAAAAACGTGCTCATGAAATGTCCTCTTGTTCTTGCTGGGACATTTCCCTGCCAGAACCACATTCTGTAGGTGTTCACCCGCTGATTGGGATAGGGCTCAGAATAACTGGCTAGTTCTTGATATGGAAAGATGTTCTCTTTGTAACTTTCTCTCCATATATTCCTATGGAACCCCATTTATGTTGCTGTGTTCTTGATCCTACCCTGACTTTTGTCAACCTTAAGCTGTACTTCTCTTACCTTTTACTCATTTGCTATGAGGAAATTGATAAATTCTTCAGACTATCAGTACTGAGGAACTTTGTTTCCCTTTGGAATTCTTGTAATTTTATATTTACAATGCAGAGCAACGGGGATACTTTGTATCACCTTAGCTTTTTACACATGCAATTTTAACTTCTTTTATATGTCCCTATAGAAGTTACATTTTTACCATTTATGCATTATGTTTGTGTACACAATCCCAGTCCACATTACTGGTGCCAGAAAGTCTGCTACTTGGGTGGATGTGAAACCAGTACCTGTGCCTGATTAGACAACTGCTGACTGTTTGGATGGTGCTGATCCTTACCATTGGTGGCTTTGGACTTGCTTCCATCTGTGACATTTGGATAAGAAGAGGACTCCTGCAGCCATTTCTCCAGATCTACATTACAGCGAAGAATCCCTTGAAGAAGAACAGCCTCTAGATGACCAGAAGACGGCTCCTGAAGTGGCCTAGAAAGAACTTCAGTTTCCAACCTGTCAAAGCCCTTCTCTTCTAGATCTCTGAACACCCTCTGCAGTGCTTAAGGCCTTGTATTAGTGGGACCAATTAGTCCCGAAGCCTTCATGAGGATCCAGCCATTTAGAACCTTCAAATGTGTCCCTGGACTGCTCAGTGATCTGAACAGCTCTCTTGTGGGCTTCCTTACCAGAATCGTCACTGTTCCATGTTCGAGTCCAGTAATTTGGTGGTCACCATCTGCCTGGATCCCATCTTCCCATCTTCAAAGTGAACCTGTGTGGGAGCAGCTTTTATGACTGTGCTTGGAAGAGTACGTGTCATCACCTTCAAATGGTGATTGTCTCTGGAGTTCATCTTCCTCCACTTTGTGAAGTGTCCGGAAGAGGTCTGCATTGTTGGAATCTGCATTTCTCTGCAAACTGTGATTGCATCTTGCAGTTGCACCCAACTGGAAGAATCCTTAAACCCGCAACCGGTGGACACCTTAAACTGGAACAAAATACGGAAGACCACAGTCCCAGTAATTCCCAGTCGACCCAACATGATCCCAGGAAAAGTAAACCACAGTTGAAATCTTCACATGAATACTTAAATTATCCTTCATGTAACGAGTCCATAAATCCCCTACTGGTGTTAGGACCCGAGGCAAATATAATGCACTGCTGCCAACTGGAACCTTTCATCCAGGGAGCACAAAAGCTAATGCTAATTCAATGGGAAAGTAGTTGTTTTGCTACTAGCAAAACATACTCTGCACAGGTTCTGTAGACAGACATGATAACACTCTCATCAACTGTTGAAAATCAATGATCCTGTAGGTCGTTGTTACGAGTCGCTTATATCTTGATGTGCTTTGATATGATATGATATTTTATTTGTATCGCGCTCATACACAAGTGTTTCAGAGCGCGGCAAGGGAGGGGTAAAGGAGAGAACACAACAATGATCTTACTAGGCCCAGTGACATTGAGAACGTGCAAGTGCATAACTTTGCACTCTGAAGTAAACTCACTGAGAATGCGTGTGGCTGGCTGACATATCCTGGAGCAGTGATGCAGCATAATGGGACCTTATGTGGGATCACCTGGCATGGTGTAGTGGTTGCTGATCAAATATCTTGCAAATCTTGCTTCCTAGGGCATTGCAACATGGTTTTCAAGAGGGGCCGTTAAGTCTTGTTCTTTGCAAAGAGAAGCTTAAAAAGAGCTTTATGCTGTCCTTCTATGACCACATTGATGTTTTGCCAATTTCAGGCAATGGTCTCATGTGTGAAGGGGCTGACATTCAGACAAAGGGAATGGGGTGTCCAAATGTCTGTAGCCAATAATGTCCAGAGGATCCTAACAGGTACATTTGCAACAGTTGGTGCAGATTGGTGGAATGTTGTGGAATTGTCTAAGGAACACACTCACCGATGTTCTGCTTCAAATGTTTATGGAAATAAAGAACTGCTAAGCCCCAACCCATGTTTCAGCAGAATGAGGTTTATTTTAAAAATGGAACACAAGCTTTTGAAATAACTTAGATGTGGAAACACCTTTTAAGTTGCCATCCTACTACAAAAGTCCTGGCAGCCTGCACATTGTAGGGCACATTCCGGATTTGTGTGTAGTATGCTGTGAAACAAATTTGTTCTCACAATACAACTGTCCATTTTAGAAATAAAAACTGAAATCATCTGCATGATGAACTTGGCATTATCTGTAATGCAGCCATGTATATGGTAGCAGAGATTCCACCTCTTAAGAAGCAATGGCTTACCTGAAGTTAACATACAAGGAGTGTATCCTATTAAAGTAGACATGGATTTTCCTTTGAAACTGTACCCATAATAAAAGGGGTAGGTCCTCGCAGAAAATCATGTGTGCCTCTACTGAGAATCATGACACCTCTCCCTGAGCTGTGCATAGATGACTTCCCTGGATGCACATGAGAACTGTACACTTAAGAGAGTCTGCATTATACATAGGGGGTCATTATGAGGTTGAAGGTAGCCATGGCGCTATTAGCGCCATGGCTAACCCCTTACCGCATTTCTGGTCCAGGTTCCCGGAATAGGGACTGACTGGGTTATTCCGACCTTGGAGGACCCGGTAAATCCCCATTCTGGGAACCATTCCCCAATCCCATTTGAGCCCCCATAGGGCTCAATGTGAATGGGGTTGGAGCCAATAACGGGCCCGCTATTAGCGGACCCGTTATTAGCTCTGAAGTCCCTTAACGGGTCCCTTCCAGAATGCCTGGTAAAGCCAGGCGTTAAGGAAGGGCCCCCTTAAGAGACCTCGTAGTAGGGCGGTAAGGGATTACCGGCACCGGTGCCCTTATCGGTGCCGGTAATCCCTTACCGCCCACCTCGTAATGACCCCCATAGTTACCAAAAACCCTTTGATCTGTCAAAGACAGGAGATGGTGGGAAGTTTAGTATAGAGAGGAGGCAAGCGACTCCAAAAAGAAAAGCTCTTCTACCTTGGCAAAGAACTCTAACATTATTCCCTTTTGACCTCACCTTACATGCTTTAGTCTTAGAACTCTGGAAATGGCAGATCAAAAGGAGAGAACCATTGTTAAAGTGACAGTGATAGGTTTCTGACAGAAGACATGACAAATGTACAGCTTCCCATACAGGATTTCACTATTCAAGGAATGGTTAACTTCATTCTGTTGAAGAAAATGGTCGTACCTTTGTGGGTATCATTTTGATTTCAACTTGGAATCTTATTGGAACTTTACAAATTCAAAGTATGTAGTATGGCTTGAAGTTAAGAATGTCCATAGGAATTGACAATTCATCCCTTAACCACCTTCTGGGGATTAGAGAAGTGACCTTCTGGACTGCCGCTGATCATTAGTACCCAGGATGTTCACTGCCCTGTTGACTAGCACAAACCTCCTCATATATTTTTCACATAATGTTTTGGCTTGTGGATAGCTGTAGAGAGCACTAACTCTTCAAGGGAACCTAAACTAGAACCTATAACATTTTTGAAGTATGAGGGATATCCCTCTGGTACAGGCTGTTATTCAGAATAATAACAATTCATCAAGGAAGCATTCAAGACTGTCATTAGAGTGCAAATCCACCTTTGGACCCCTGATTGAATTGCCTGAAGCTTCCGACAACTAGCTACATTCAATGCCCTAGCCGCCTGGACATTTGGTCTGAATCTTGTGCTTCTGCTGCAATGAACAGCAACAAGAAGCCTGCTTGACCACATTGAGCCTGCTTAAGAGACTATGGTAAAGAACTCATGGCAAGATACCTCATTCCAAAATGTTATAGATACCTTGACCTCCGAAATTTTAATTTTCTCCTCATTAGTTGTTAGAAAATGTTTTCCTATCTAACCAAAAGACATTTTAAAATCTTACTAATTTTGTTATATGTTTCCCTGTTTTATTCTTGCGTGCCATCATACATTTTCCCTCCTGACTGCTAATAACCGAAGTGAACATCTTTTCAATATTGTTTCTGCATCATATGTGGATTTTCATCACATTTTTAATAGGTTGCCTGTATTTCAGTAGACTAGATATGTTTTTTGAATCCCTTATTGTAATTCGGTTGTACTTCTGTTGTTTTGATGCTTTTGATGCTCATGTATCTGTCTGAGTATATAACCTGTGCCCAGCCCATGGTACCATTACAGAGGTGAAAGAGGTTTACAGTTTGTTTTCTTCTCTTCCTCTTTGACCTTTATGACTGAACTTTACCTAGTTATAGGACATGGATGGACATAGCATTTCCAAACCCTTGCTCTCCCTTGAATTTCTGCTGACCAGTATCTATATAATTAAACTGACAGCAAGATGGTTTAGTACTGAACAGCACCTATATCTTAGTCTATTACAACAAAACAAGTGGGCAGACAATGATAAGAACACTTGTCTAGGAATTTATGTTAAAATTAAAATTGGATCAGGTTTGTAAAAATGAAGCAAGGTGGAACGGTTTACTCATAATAAGATATACATGAAATCTGAGGTAGATACTGCCTTGCCAGTGGGTGAGTCAGCTGGTTAGGCGATGGAGACTGTTGGATACATTCCAGATACTTCTCAGTTACCACATTTATATCAGATTTCGGTCACCAGATTGATAAGTACCGTGCCAAGCATATACCAGATTCTTGAAACACTGTCTACCATAAACTACAGGTGCTTGCTGTTTCAATCTGTAATTGAAAAGGTTTACATTTCATAGCAAGAATAAGCACATATTTCAGACTACTGCATTAGGGTTGTGTAAGAATAATCAAAAAACACTTTTATCATTGCGTGGTGTTGGAGAGAAGGAAAACCAAAACATACAATTTCACACTGATAGTTTTCTTTTGATTCTGGAACAACTCTGACATCAAGTTCATCCCTAGTTATGGCCCCCACCCCTGATAACTGTTCAGTTAGGGAAGAGATTAGGATACACCCTATGTAGCACATTGTCTATGAAAGCAAATGCATTTTAGATACAACTTCAACTCCGTTTTGCCCCTTGCTCTTCAGCTAAAATTAGATTAGTATGGAATTCGATATAACAGACTCTCCTGCAGGCAGAACCACCCCAAAAACCATTTTTGATTCAGGCAACTACCTTTATTCCTGGATACCTTAGAAATAAAGGGAGCAGGTAGTGGATGCATTTAACTACTGCAGCTCTGATCTAAACTATAATAATTGTATTTAATTATTGGGTATTTATAATGCACCTACATATCAAATGGTGTTTCAAGGCACAATTTGGCCTTGTCCTTTTGGTGACAGAGTAATCTCTAAAAATATGCTATATATGGTTTTGATGTGGAGACTGCACATGAAGTCACATGAAATTGATATCATACAGATGTCAACCCTATGAGATCAGGTCAGCTATTGAAAGTGTATGTGGATTCAGGGCTGGCCCGCATGTCCCATCTTGAGCAAATGAGACAAAAGACAATATGGTGTTCACCTTTAATTTGCTAGGAGCATGGGTACAATCGCTACCAAGCACAGAAGCTCCCACCAGGAGATATCCTGGGAACCATGATCCAAAGAGTCATCCCCATTACAAAAAACAGCCGTAATGGACATTGCGTCACAGCAAATTTGACCTCGGAACCTGCTCTGCACCACTGGATCACAAGTACTGCATCTGACAGCAGCAGGGCACATGTGTATACTATTATTTTGGCATGGAGCTTTAGAAAAGGTAGCATAATTAGAAGATTACCCATATTCCCTTTCTGGGACAGAATCACCCACAAAAGTTCGTTTTCATCTAATCCATCACCTATGTCTCCCTCTTTCAGCGCAAAGAGGACCCAAAATATGTTTATGTGGGCAGCTCTTAGGTTATGGGGTAAACCCCAAGAACTCTGAAGTAGGTGGGTCTGAGGGAGGAGCGAGAATCCCAAATATGCTCATGTTGGCAGGGAACCCCCCAAACATATATCATGTTGGCAGCTTTCAGGCAGCAGGGAGAATCTCAACAAATCTCAGGTTAATGGCCCTTGGTTAGGGGAGAGAACGTCAAAAGTTCATTCTCATGGCTCAAAGTTAGGGGGGCTAAACAATTGTCATGTTTGCAGCTCTTAGGTAGGTCACTTGTCACAATTAACATTCTATTTAATGTGAACGTGTTTAACACAAGGCTTTGCCTGCGGTCAGATCCAATATCCCTGGCAGCAACTCGCTCAGTCTGTACACTAGGGGCTGGCAGCTTCTGTATGATTTTGCAAGCCTCACAAGTGTTGCTGCCATACAGACCACTTACTGAAGCAGTATAAGTGAGGATCATCATCCCTACTCATGAGCGAAGCATCAAGTTAGCATGCATCCATACTCTGAGCGTTGAAGGCCTACTGTATATTATTGAAGACCCATCTGCATTAGTTATTGACAATTAAAGAAGGTAAATATATCACAGGCTCTCTGTTTCCTGGTGTCCATACTATCACTATAGTCAGTAATGTTGATTGAGAAACTGTGAAGTGGTGTAGGCAACAAAAGCAATGTAATTCCTGGTGATGAACTACACAATGTTCTCACAAATCTTGCGGTGTGTTGAGGATTGTAGGATTGTTTAGCGTGTTTTGGGAGCACAGAGTACAGCACCACTGCACAGGATCAATGTATAGCATGTTTTCTTTTTTAAGTGCAGCGCCACTGCATGGGTTTGGTGCATTGATATAATGTGGTACAGCAAGACATGTGTTATTGAGCATTTTTATGCAGCGCCACTGCATGGGTTTGGTGCGTTGCTATGATGCAGTTGTTTCAAGCTGTGTGTTGCCACTGTAACATGGACATATAAGAGGGACGATTATGGACACTGCTCGAAGAAGGACGGGGTTGACAGCTTGGGATGCCTGATTCCTAAAGCAGATTCAACTTGGTTGCAGAGACTGGCTTTTCCAGTCAACAAGTCCCAGTTTGAGTGACAGCAGATGCTTGTCCTTGCTGGGTGAATCCCTCCAGAAGGCGACCAGCCAAAGAAGTTACATACTGAATAAGCCTGGTAATTATCTCGCTGAGGTGTGGGGGCTGAGTGTGTACGAAAATATTCAGTCAGTGTAGGAAAGGAGATTCATGTGCTTTACCCACGTGTTTAATGTTACAAATTGAATTCTTGTCTCTGCCACTCTCTTCTCAGTGTATCACAAATAATGCTGTTACTGTGCTATTTCATTTATTTCTGTAAAGAGTGAGATCGTGTTTAAATGCAACTTTTATAATACACAAAAATATCTGAAAGCAGACGGGTGGTGTGTTTTATATTTACCAATGCAGTGCTGATGATGTGGGGAGATGTTTAGACAGTGCAATTGTCATTTTCAAGGTAGATAAAAATAAGATTTGGCTGCAGCCATTCAGTATGAGCAAATGTCATTCAGTATGAGCAATTATAAATAACTGTGTGTGTTATAGCCTTTTTGCTGAAGGTACATGAGTCAGCAAAAATAGAGACCTGGGACATAGTTCACTACCGTATATAAGTTAGTGAAAAATACCACATGATAGCTCGCTGCCGTAGATAAGACAGCGAGAAATTGCCCATGGTGGCACACTAAAAGTGAAAATGTGGTGTTCCTGAAATACAAGCCTGAGGTCTCTATGGTGATTACACGAAAAATCTAAACAAAAATAAGGGGTGCTGGATATTGGGTCCACAAATAAAACAAGGGAATTATGCTCACCAAAATACCACCAACCACGCATACCAACCACGCATACCAATGACGCATACCAACCACTCATGTCTGTGTACTGAAATAATGCATATCCACTGTATTATTATTATACATAAATTTAGTGATTGTTGCTAAATTATTTTTGGCGGTAAGAAAATACCGCCAGGCCCCAAATCTACACAAAATACCCAACAGGATAGAGGCTGTTGCATTTTTTTACATCCACTTCAAAAGTGCATCTTTCAACCGCTTAACAGTGTCTTGTAATGCTGCATTCTCAGAGTGCTCAGGTAGCTGAAAAGCAGTCACTTTGATCTTGAAACATGGGTCAAGAAACAAGTATAGGAATAATTTGATATATCTCCATGTTGCTGTGTGTAGATCTGCACACAAGGTTGAGAACATGGGCCTCATCACAAGTTTGGCGGTAACCCTTAAATCCGGCGGTCACGCTCTGATCTGGGGGGAAATCTGCCAAAAATTCCCGCTATTACCGCCGGCGGGAAATCCGCCGGTGGTAAGAGCACGAAAATTCCCCATTGAGCCCAATGGGGAATGGGGCATTCCCGAATGGGCTCAGTGGGGAATGGGGAATTCCATTACCGCCAAACCCGTGATCCGGCGCTAATAGCGCCGGGGGTTTGGCGGTAGGGCTAATACCACCAGTGGTAATACCGCCGGCGTTACCGCCCAACTCATGATGAGGCCCCATATCTTTCATTGCCATACTATAACAACCACACTAGACAAATCAAGTGCTCTTGTAATGAATGTTGGTCACATTGAGTACTAGCAGGTACAGCAGTAGCAGTATCTCACTATTGATGCTCTTTACAGGCTAACATCCTTGCAGGTAGTCTTAAACATGCAAAGCACACAACAAACATAACACAGCATCTTCCACTATCTCACCGCCATCTATTACTCTTCTGTGACTGTTACAATAATCATCATTTGCATTTATTTGGCAATTTACCCTACCCAACATGTGTAAAGAAGAATTTCCCGTGGAAATTGTTCCATTATATATGAAAAACGTGAGGGAAGATACCTGTAACTACCGTCCAATTTCCCTGTTGGACACAGGGGGCAAGGTTTTTGCCAGAGCTCTACTGACCCACCTGGAGTCCGAGATAGAAAGCAAGAACAAAATTTCCAAGCTGGGTTTCAAGCTAGTATTAGGACAATTGATCACAGTTTGAGACTGAGACTGTTTTGTGATAAATACCCGTCATTGAGAAATATGAATTTGTATTCAATTTTCACTGACCTTAAAGCAGCTTTTGATAGGGTGCCAACGGACTGGCTGTGAAATGTCCTGGATATTATGGACATACCGTTGGCACTGTTAAGGGCCAATCATAGTCTATAAAGAAACAATTAAGCAGTGATCAGGTGGAGCACAGATGGTAGTGTCTCAGGGAAGGTTCCAATCCAGATGGGGTACGGCAGGGGTGCATTGATGCATCAAAACATTTTTTGCCTTTTTATCAATGGTAAAATTGCCAAATTAGTGAATTTGCAATGTAACGCACCAGTACTGGCAGGGGAAACATTTCTGATTTTAAGGTTTTCGGATGATGATCATTTCTTTGACACCAGTTGGCTCAAAACTTCAACTCCTAGCCTTTGAAGAATTCTGTATGGAAAATGGGCTACGATTAATGCACAGAAAAACACAGTTTTGGGTTTCTCAAAATGAAATAGGAATAGAAAGTACAGCAAGATTGTGTTGAGGCTGAATAAAGAGCCCATTGAATAAGTGAACAAAGACATTTTTTAGGATTTAGGTTCACCCATAATTGCAAGTGGTCAGCACAAATAACTACACGTGAAGCAACCCTAATCAGATATAGCAGGGCGATAACCCGATTTTCCATAGAATATGGAAATTGGGTAATTAAAGTATTGCTTGAAGCATATAGTCTCCAGATGAGGCCAGTGGCTTTATATTGGGCAAAGATGAGGGAAGGATCTAATCGAAGTCATCTCACAATAATTGAGAATACATTTGTTAAGAAAATGTAGGCCTACCCACTAATGCCCCAAGCCTAAACAAAATAATTTCGGCAAAATGTTTTCGACAAAATGGCCGGATACCTTTGTGAATACAGCAAACAACATGGCCCAGATAGTCAGATGGCATTCCCTCAATGCCCCAACCACAGGAACACAGCAAGACAAACGATGAAGTTCTGCATTCCCATGAGAACAATTTGAACACAGGCTTTGAAACTCACCATAAACCTTATAACTATAATGGAATTGTTTTTCAGAATTCAGGTCTACTTACAACTTCCATCTGTCTCTGAGCCTGGACAGAGAACTCTAAACATGCAATTAATTTATTCTGGGAAGTGGTCTGTTGCAGTCTCCTCTCATTTAATCTGACCTTTTAATCAGCCATGATGCCTTTTCAAAAGGAAACACTTCACAACTTTCGAGACTTGGTGGCTGACACAGGGACAGGTGGATGCTAGAATCACTCAAGTGGGCATGTTTGGGTCATAAATGGCCCTTGCCAGCAGCCTAACTTGAAAGAACATACACCATGATGATGAACATTCTCTGGATTCATAAATGGCTGATATCTCATTCTGGAGATGCCATTCATTATTTCTTAAATAAGAAGAAAAACATGTTTAATTATGAATCAGATTATTGCTTTTAACTGCTGGGGATTGTTCAGGGTGAAACTCTCTACCAGCTGAAGGTAAACTAATACTTTTTGACATTAGGTTTATTATGTAAATTAGGCAAATGTGGATATTTTTACACAGAAAAGGCATGCAAGTGATTTATATGTCCTAGCGTCTGTGCCGGCAAGCCTCTTATTCTGCAATGGGAATGGGTTTTGTTGTGTAAAAGCATCAGAGAGGAAAAGACAACATTCTATAACAAATCCACAATTGTGCTAAGATGATAACCACACGATTTGATTCATCTGAGTTAGATCAATCTGATGCACCAATTAGTAACATGATCACATGTGAAAAATATGATATTCCAGAAATTTACAATTGTTTAATGTAGAATTATCAAAGATGACATCTCATCAAATTGAGGCAAACTGGGTTTAGAAGTTCCTCCCATTAGACAGCTATCTTCTTTAACATGGCAATGAGCACGGAAGGGACAGTTTAGTTTGATGTCACTTTTGGAACACTGCCCAATCATGTAGACCGACCAATTAGATTAGAGAAATGATTCACACCACACGAGGGAGTGAGTTTTGATATATTAAAGTTCAAACACATATATTCTGGGCACACTCAATCGCTCACTCACTCACTGACTGGCTGTCTGATGAAGGGGACGAAGAAGGGACAGGCGGAATTGATGGAAAAAGAAAAGATGATGGAATATATTGCTTTTCTTTGGAGCAATTTTGGTTTAAAAACAACAGAGAGACCTACCTAGAATTAAAGATCCAGGCATTCTCCAGTGTAAGAGACAACTTACATGTCCCAAACAGAAATAAGGGAACCAGACTGTGGAGAGAAGCTAATCCCATTAGGCGGACTGATGTCTTCTATTATTTGTTTATTTATGTATTTTAACATTTATAGCAGTGCACCAAGCCCTCAGGCACCTAGGCTCTAGTTACATAGGTAGGTACAGGTGCATAGGAAGGTAAAGTTCAAGCCAGTGGGAGAGGCTTATTAGTTAAACAAGTGAGTCTTTCATTTTTTTCTGAAGAGTTGGTAGGGCGTCTCAGAGTGTAAGTGGAGTGGGAGATAGTTCCAGAGAATAGCTAAGACAATGGGGAAACTTGATCCACATTTCTGTCTGAATCTGGTGGTGAGAAGTCACTGGCTGTTCAAGGATCTGAGCGCTCTGGCGGGTGAATATTTCTTGATCAGCTGGACAATGCAAGTTGGGACTTTGTTTTCCAGGCACCGGTGAGCAATTGTGAGGATTTTGAATTGTATTCTTTCCTGGATGGGGAGCCAATGGACTGTTCGCCTTGGCTCAGAAATGTGGTCAGATTTGGTCAGGTCCAAGGCTGCTCTGAGAACATTGTTTTGAATGATCTGGAGCGTGTTCAAGTGTTTTCAGAGGACCCACGGAGTAAGAGATTGCAGTAGTTTAGCTTGGACAGCACCACTTTGTGGGCAACTGAGAGGTGGTTTGTGGTGGATATGAAAGGTTTGCTTGCTGATATGAATTTAATCGTGTAAGCTGTTGTAGAACCAATGTTATTGATTTGGCAGGTCATATTGAAGGATGCCTCGAGACAGTTGCCTAATCGTTTGACAGATGTGGAAACAGGGATGATGTGGCCATCTATGGGGAAGAGCAGGTATGCTGGATACAGGTTTGAAAGGCGAGTTGATGGGCCGATTAGAAGTTGCACAGTCTTTACGGTCTTTGAGGCATAGGCTGTGTTGGGCCATCCAGGTTTGCTTTGTCTCATAAATGGAGTTAATGGTGGTGCATCCTGGTCATAAGAGCCTGTCACTGGGATAAGTATTTGCATATCATCCGCATAGTTGGTGAAAGAGATGCCTAGGGACTCTAAGTGGTTGAACAGAGGTTTTGTATAGATATTGTAGAGGGTGGAGAGAGGCAAGATCCTTGTGGGGCACTGCATTGCATTGGGCTGGGTGGGGCTACAGCTTCGTCAGAAAAGACTTGTGAGGTCTGTTTTCAAGGAAGGAGGCAACCCAGCTAGCTGATTAAGGGGAGAAGTGTGTCACTGATGTCAGGTAGTGGCAGAAGGGGAGAGTTGAACCAGTCCTTAACAGGGGGCTCATCTATCTGGCAAACAGCCAAAAGAAATGTCAAGGGGGAATATAGATCACAGGGGAAAATATTCCAACAGGGAATTGATTCAATCCTGGTCACTGGTCATTTGTAAGTACTGTGGGGTGGAGGTATATAAATTGATTGTACATCATGGGAAGGTAGAAAATATTTCAGAACACCCTGCAACCCTGCAACCTGCGGACAATTGTTTGAGGAGATACCAAGCAATTACACCACTGAAAGTGACTAATAAGTAACCAAGACCAAATTAGGAACTGGTTACCATAGATGAATACCTTATGCGTCCTGCAAGCGCTAGATATATGACTTCTGACTATCCACCTCCTGAGCCTACTACACATGCCTAGCTGCCTCATTTGCCATCTTCTCTGAGTGCAGCTATCACGAAACGTGTAAATGTAA
The DNA here is from genome assembly GCF_040938575.1 of Ambystoma mexicanum. Taxonomy (NCBI): domain Eukaryota; kingdom Metazoa; phylum Chordata; class Amphibia; order Caudata; family Ambystomatidae; genus Ambystoma; species Ambystoma mexicanum. Next base: position 469,264,315 of record NC_090933.1, read on the forward strand.
TCTGCAAACAGTGGGCTAATAAGTATAAAACTTCGACTCCAGACACTCACTACTCCTATCACTATGCTAACTTTCTACTCTACACCAACACACAATAGAGTGCAGCTACACCTCTGAATCAATTTCGGCCTAGCTGCTCACATGCAAACAATACTCCATGAACACCTCAACATCCTGTTGGAACGCAGCTATACCCCAGGAAAAATCAGCATAGCTACACACATAAGTGTCCTATACAGGCCTAAGGCTGCCAGAATTCAGTTTCGGAACCAAACCTCCAGACTGTACACATACCACCACACCTAATGTTAGGATGCAGCTACCATAAGGCAATCGCATCAGCTGCTCACATACTGAGTGCACCTTAGCACCCTATGATTCCCTTTTCTCTCGACTGACCTGGACTACGGTCCCTGAGGATGTTCAACCCACAAGCGCTTTGAGGTTATAACAATGATATGTTGATCACTATATAAATGCCAAATAACATAACATGACATACCAGAAGTGTATGTGATTTTGGGGTTATACGTTTGATAGAATATATGCTATGTAGTGTTTGTGCTGGGAGATCTGACTCCTTCTCTCTGTAATGATCAAAATCAAAAGACATATTCTGGGAGCCAACGGGATATCTCACAGTGTGCATACCTAGCAAAATAAGGTAAATGGAGTAATTTCCTGGTTACATCACCATGCAGAGTCATGTTACTGGTACTCATCCATTCAAGACAAAGGGGAAAGAGTTATAACTGTTACCCATTCCCATCTTTAAAATGCTCATTGAAAATTACAATGACACGTTTACATGGCAATGTAATAGAAACACTACTGGATGATTGACATGTGGGAATGTTAAGTATCTTGTCTTACAGTTGAATTTAATAAAAGCCTGTATGAAGTTGTGACATGTCCATTGAGGTGGGATGCTGTTTATCAGCAATGAATAAGAAATTGAGAGATTTAGACAGGGATGTTCTGATTTAATTTGGTTTCTTATAAATTTGTATCCTGATACCTCATGCACTGCTCAACACATGGGGGATGTGTGCTCAGGATAAATCAAATGTACATAAGGTTGTGTGTGTGTTTCAAAAGTCTATAGTCCATGAAGCATGGACAATTGAGGTAACTAGTGTATTGATAACCACTGGAGCTGAAATTTCATGGATGCATAATTTGTATTTATTAACCCTGATGGGTTCTTGTCCCAAAAGGGGAGGGGATCTGTAAGGAATCAATATTGTTAAATTGACAGCCCCAAGTTCATAAAAAGTACTTTATTCAATACATACAAATTGTGCATGCCTGATTTGGGGAGGTTGGAACATTTCACAGAACTAGTTGTCACCCGATTAAAATATCCAACAGTCCCCTCTGCCACCCTTGTTTGGACCTCTAGCCCTGTTTCTTTGATATGGCTGTTTTTTTATTGGCATGTAGTGCCCCAATTGCGTTACCCCTTTATGGGTATATCACCCCGAATGCCTCAATAATCTTAGATATGCACCACAGACTAACCTTTGAAACATTTCTATCTCTCCCGTCATAGCTCCAGACAATATATTTCCCCAGGTCCTCGATAGGCCTCATTCCTTAAAATGGATTCTAGATATGGGTAATTCATCACTGCAGATTCCTGGAGTTAAGCTTCTTCTTGCCAATGGAACTTTCTCCAAGACATCCTTTTAGTCTGAGAAGTCTAGAGTATGCCCGCTCCTCCTGATGCACTTCTGCTCCACATCCTGCTTCTGTTCATCTACCTCTTCATGTGCCTGATCTTACTCCAGCTCCTCCAACTCCTGTTCTTCTCACACTATTTCCATACTGGATAGTTATAGTTATAGCATCCCCCACATAGCTACTGCAGTACTTCTGCTTTTATTGTGTGGGTAATATGTGTATTGGGCCTTCTCCTTGTGTTCCTTAATGCCCTACATCTGTTTGGTACTTTGCTGTTGTACCCATGTCTTCCATCTGTTGGTAGAACAACTTACATCTCCTGGTGTGAGTAGTTTTGGAATGTTGTGATCCACCGCTAAGTAGGTCTAACATAGTACAACCAAGCAGTGGGGCTCAGGGTGGGTTCTGCCTAGACATCCCTCCTGCCTGATTTATTGTCAAGGGCTGTCCTCTCTCAGATTGCATACCATTGATTGAAAGCAGTATTTAGCGGATGAGTGCCCAGAGCTTGCACATGCTTCATGTCAAAAGCCATACATTTTGCATTGACAGTCAGTGGCGCCCACAGACATTTTTGATAGGGCTGGCCACACTGGAAATCTTGGGGTGGCACACCAAAACAAACAAGAATAACTGAATGGCCTGGTGGGGTGGGGGGGCATCGTTTTTATATGGGCGGCTGTGGCCCCCCCTTTACCAGCCCTCGGTGGCGCCCCTTCGTGCAGTCCACACTCCATGAAGGATTTATCCCGTTGACATATGTAGTTTTTGCGGCTCCTGCCCAGGCATGCACACACATACCCTGGTGAAAATAGGTGACATGTGTTTCTCGTCTCTGCTGCATACATGCATGTGTTGGTATGTTTGTGTGTGTGTTTGGTGAATACATTTTTTGTGGAGTGCTAGATCGATACTCCATGACGTCTCCATGATTTTTCTGTCCTGCGTTTTGCAGGATTGGAGAAGCTCTGGGGGATACCTCAATTACCACATTTGGGGTCGCTCCGAGGAACAGATAGCTTGCCGGTAAGAATGGGTTACTCCAAGAGTTGCTTGCTTTCAATTTCTGGTGGGGCCACAGTGACTTCACCTCATCACCTCATAATATACTCCACATTGTGCTTCATGATTTCCACAGGATGGTCTACATCTCACTTACAACAGACATTAGCTTTTCGTTTCAAACATCCAACATCAATTACTCACTTTTTGTAAGAAGAGATACCAAAAAGACTAATTTAAGTGTTCCACTTGCTCGTTACAAAAAAAGATGAAAGGCCACTGGATTCCACAGAATTACTTTATTTCCTCGTTGCATTCTGATACTTATAGTTTTAGGTTTAATTTTTTCAGAAAAATAAAATTACAGTGCTAGACCATAAAAGTGATTTCCTGTGGAGAGGTGTTTACTCTGCGCTCGATGTATGTGCATTTTTGCCTACAGAATTTGTTTACCTTCTTTCTCTCTCTCTATTTTTTTTACATGTAGTCCTCAGACTGCATGGGTGTTGCCAGCCCCATTTTTTTGGGGTGACAGGATCTGGGAAAGTTGAGGTCACACATGAAAACACTGTTTTATGTGTTTACTAAACATATCATATTTTGTAACCTGCATATTGTTGCACCATTCCACATTCACGGAGAGTAATACTAACAGGGCATATATTGAACAATATTGGGCAGCCATGTTATTCACTTTTTATCTCCGCATCCGAGTCCCTTAAATTAGCCTAATGGTCGCTCTGGTGAAGGCACATGAAACAGAGAGACACAAAACTGTGCACGATAGAAAAAGGAATGTATCTTGACAGGTAGCTATACATTTTCAAGTTTTAATATTTTATTTCGGTTCATTACATCTATAAAGCCAAAACAAATAAACATTTCATAAACATGAAGAAATAACCATCTTCAAATCAAAACAACGCTAACATTTGATATAAAACAATAGATTGCAACTATGGGCCTCATTACGACTCAGGCGGTAAGGGTTTTACGGCGGCGTAAACAGCGCCGACCCTTACCGCCTGAGTACGAGGTCCCTTAGCGCCATGGCGGACTTAACACCTGCTTTTAGCAGGTGTTAAAATCCATGGCGCTAAGGGACCATGGAGTTAATTACGCCACCGTAATTTACGGTGGCATAATTAACGCCTTCCCCACTCCCATTATGCCCTATAGGGCAAAAATGGGAATGGGGAAGGGTAAATGGGGATTGGGGACTTACCGCCCCGCCAAGGTCGGAATGGGGCGGTAAGTCTGCCAACCACCATGGCGTAAACGTAGTTTACGCCATGGTGGTAAAGTCACGGCCCAGGCGGTAACTTACCGCCTGGGTCGTAATGAGGCCCTATGTCATACATAAATGTTCTCCATTTGTTGCTGAAAACAGTTACTTATTTCATGCGATACTGGTTGTTTCTATAAATAGCAATACTTTACTTGCAGAAGATGAGGCGTGACTAAGGGAAATTATGTATTTTTTTAACAATGTAAAATACATACAAGACATGTTCATGGGGTAGACTACAGGTTCTAGGATAGTGTGTGCACACACTGCATAAAACCAATGGTCGAATTGTGTGGCAAGAAGTAGTGGAACTATGTTGCACACTGGTCTGCCCCCGCACCCTGCAAAGCCCATCACTACACCCCACCCACACACTATACAAACCCCCCAAACACATGCGACTGCTGCATAAGGGAACATTCAGTGCAGTGCACTGAAAGTACAGGTTTTAACTTCTTCCTACACTTATTTTAAAACGGAACCTTGTTGGAACGGTTTCTTTTTACAATAAAAGTATAGGAGCAGTAAAATAAATTTAAAAAACTAGAGGAGCACCACTTCCAACCTGTCCCGCTCACTTCGACCACTGCATAAAACTAATAGAATAGTGTGGCGAATAAGGAAAAAACATATTCTCTATGAGGTGCAGTAGACGATGAGGCAAAGGCAGATTAAAATGCACGTTTGTATATGAGTACCAAAATGTCTTTAATCAAAATACAAAACACTAGGAAGAGCCAGTCCAATCATACTTCCCATTTTCAGCTCACCTTTATGTTGATGAGGGTACAGAGTGTTAAATTAAAATTGATGCGCTAAAGAATTTCATTAGAACATGCAATTAGATGTGGAGTCATTAATCTGCGATTGGGGAGAGGAACAGAATTTCGAAACTCCAATGAGAAAAACGAAAAAAAAAAATAGAACGGTGAGGTTAATTGTGTGTCTGGCACACAATTGTTGAGCTGTTAAGTGAAACGCAATATTAACTCTGCATTGACGTAATGCCTTTCTATATGCAATACATAAAGGTAACACGAAGCTTATAACAAATATGAGTGCCCTTGTGAAATTATTAACTTCACAAATGAAAGACTAAAGTCGGGGCCTTCTGCATTAAGTTCTTGGTAGAAGAAAATGCGAACGAATACATACCACAGCAAGAGGGGAATCTGATAAATGAGAGGAAAGAGAAAACAGCTGAACTCTGGAAATATAATACAAAGAAAGCAAGGAATGGAAAGCAGAACGAAACCAAAAACGTTCACTTGTGCAATAGAGTTTCGTAAAAAGATGCACGAGAATTCTGCATTGTTGTAGGCAGGAACGTGATGGTTAGTGTATATTTGTATGTAGCTCTCATTACAAGGATGGACTGGCTCCAACTCTATTATACATCACAGAAGGGTATTGAGGCAGATAGATTTGCCAATGTAGACAGTGAACGGGGAGAGAACATTCTGCACAAAAAAGAACTGAACCTTTTAAGGATTGAGAATGTATTCATCACTAGAAGGTACAATTAAAAGAGTAATCAGGCTCCTGCCAGAAAATTTGAAACAACATGTCGGGAGATGCTCTTACCCATTGTTACAATATCTAGTGGTTCTCTTCTAGCATTCTGCATTGATGCTAAACGCGTCCCTCAGCTAACATTTCACACTCTAATCATTCCTACAGTCTAATGTGAAGAGCAGCTTCTCTAACCCAAGAAGAGAGGCAGGAGAAACAGGCAAATAGCTGTTATTGCACCTTACATCTGCACTGTGTCTTTGGTCTGCTTTGAGCTCATAACTCAGGTATGGGTCAATTACTCTTGTACCCTCCACATGTATTGCAAGGCCACCGAACGATATAGATATGCAAATGCACAGCCATTTAAAAGTACGCACAGCCATTTCAAAGTGCTGAAAGAAAGGCTCATCGGTGAGAGCGAACCATGTAACTTTTCCAATATTTGGTAGAAAACACAATGGGTGGCATGGAGAAGTGTATAAGTATGCGTTAAGGCCACTCTACTCAAGGAACACTTAAACAGCAAATGCAGCAGGGCATTCCCTATCCAACACACAGTAGCATATGAATAGCAGTTTAATCCAGTCGAAAGATCACGATGGAGCACACATATGGAAATACCATGCCATACTAGATTACACAAGAACAATTATTTTTTTTTCCCAGGGACCCGAAGAAAATATGGGGCATGTTCAACATTCCAAAATGAACTCCCAATGTTTGTGATCACATATCGTCTTGTGAATGACTTTGATTTCTTTAATGAGGACGTTGTTTTATGTTATTTTTATTCTGCTAGTTCGGTTGTATTATAGTTTGTGTAAAACAATAACTTGACTCTTTTTGAATCATTTAGTATAGATGTAATATTACAAGTTGCTAAATATGCAGACATGTTTTGAGTGTGTAGTTGAAGTTCATTTACATAGTTAGAGAATGCAGGGCTGTAGGAATAGCTGGGGGCTCTGAATAGCTGGGGTTTCTGAATAATTGGTGGCTCTGAATAGATGAGGTGTTGTGAGTTACAGGGGTTTATTAGCTTAGTATGCACACGTAGTGTTAGTGGGCTTTATATAAATAGAAATAGAAACACATGCAAGCAGTGGCAAATGCTGCCGGTGCACACGCGCCAGATGGGAAATGCACAGGGTCCAGGAACAAGAAGCACATGTTTTAAATTGTTCACTACAGGATGGTATTTAATTTGACTGAATTTGTACCAAACTTAATAACTAATCTACATCACCATACTAACTTAATACAATCCCAATTAACAAACTGAATCCCATGTCCTTTAAACTTGAGTGCAAATTAGTCTATAGGCAAATCATCTGAATCCAAATTTTAAATGCATGTGGCTACATTCAATGAGGATTTTAAACATGCAGCATAAAGAAATGTATCTTATTGATGTCCAACAGTAAAACCATGTGGGGTTCAGTGGTATGATCTGGTCGAGGGGAAGGATTTCTTTTGAACGACAGGGGGAAATTATAAAAGGGAATGTGAGTGGGTGCAGCGGTCAGACATCCAGAGACATCCTGAGAGAGACATCCTGGGATCTTTGAAAGCTGTGACGGGCTGAGGCAGACAGGGACCCTATCCGGAGGGACAGTGATTTGCAGTAGGCTGGCAGACTGACAGACTCCCAAGCTGAGGGCTGTACACTGGGCTTATCTGTGCAACCCTGCTAAATTGGGAGAGAAGTATCGCCATCAGCTCTAGGTAATATAGGTCAAACGTGATGACAATTAAAGTGTGCCTGGCAAGCAGTCAGATACTGAGGCAGATTATTTCATGTGAAATGTTTATCAATATTTTATGCGTAGGTGTTTTCAAATGTTCATTAACGCATTCACACTGTTATTTTTTCTCTCTCTCAAATTGCGGTTCTTGACTGCTTCCTTGTGGCCAAGATCGGATGGTAAGATTGTGCACAGCTGGTTCTGTTAATGTGTGCGAACACTCTAATGAAAAGCGTTTTGCATTCTTATGTACACATGGTTTGTAGCGCATAATGTAATTGTCTGATCAGCTTTGAATTTTAACATTACATAAAAACGTAGAGATTTGGAAACAAGTGGGTTGTGTTTTTAGTACATGACTGAATTTTGTTAGCACATAGACTGAGGTTCAACAGGGGCTAGGCTTGTTTTACCAAAGGTATTGATATTGATATTGATATTTTATTTCTATCGTGCTCATACACAAATGTTTCAGAGCGCGACAAGGCAAGGGAGGGGAACAGGGGAGAACAAAACAACGATCTTACTAGGCCCAATGACATTGAGAACGCGCAAGTGCATGGGAGAGGGGGAGGGGAAAAGTGCATGGAAGGGGGGAGAAGTGGAAAGTGTGAAGCAGAGGAAAAACAGATAAATAACAATAAATAAATAATAAAGGCAACAGACAGTGGTAGTGCAGCCAGCAATTTGCAAGTGCTAGGTTTAAGGCAGCAGACGGGGTAGGTCTGATAAGTGCAGGAAGAAAAAGGGGGGCTGTATGGGTACAGATATAGACCCCAGTGCAAGGGGTGGCCCGGAGGCAGTGAGGGAGGGCGGCAGGGTGAGCAGATACCTGGGCCTGGAGGACAGAGGGTGGCCAGATGCACAGTGCCAAGAGAGAACAGATCAGCAGGGGAGAGGGGGAGCAAAGGCAGAAGAAAAGAGGAAGTTCTTGAGGTGCTTCAGGTACCAGAGATGGTTCTCCTCAAGTTTTAGATTGGCAGGGAGACTCTTCCAGAGGGAGGCCCCAGCCGAAGACAGAGATCTACCCCAGCTCGTTTCTTAGAAAAACGACTGACCATGAGAGAATAGGAGGTAGAGGAGCGAAGAGCTCGAGAGGGGAGTTATTTTCAGAGGGATAGCTGAAGGTATTTTGGACCCAGGCCCCAGAAAGCCTTGTGGACAATGCAGAGGGTTTTGAATTTAATCCTTATATCCACTGGGAGCCATTGGAGACATTTCAGAGCTGGAGAGATACGATCCCACGGCTTGAGGCCAAGGACAAGTCTTGCAGTCCTGTTCTGAATTAGTTGCAGGGGGCAGAAAGTAGAGGCAGGTAGATTTAGAAAGAGGCTGTTAGAGTAGTCCAAGCTAGAGAGAAACAGAGCTTGGGATACCATGAACATCTGGGCGAAGGAGAGGAAAGGCAGAGTACCTCTGAGGAGGTGCAGTAGGAAATTTGACTTTTTAGAGACCACAGAGATGTGGGCAGAGAAGGAAAGGGTGGAGTCAAAGATGACCCCAAGGTTCTTAGCCTCGCAGGTGGGGTTAGGAGGAGAGCCAAGGGAGGCCGTCCAGAGAGTGAGGGGAAAGGATGGTGAAGGTGTGCCGATTAGGAGGACCTCTGTCTTGCTGGCATTCAGACAAAGATCATTGGCGGCACACCAATCTTGAATGGCAGTTTGGCAATCAGAGATGAGGGAGGGAGAGGAGGTGGCAGAGGGCAGCCTGAAAATGAGTTGAGTGTCATCAGCGTAGCACTGGAAATTTTAGCAGAAAGTGGCAATGCAGTGGGCGAGAGTTGGCAGGTATTGGTTGAAAAGCCAGGGTGAGAGGTTAGACCCAAGGGGAACACCACAGGTAGAGAGGAAGATAGATGAAAGGAAGGACCCAAGTTGGACCTGGGAGGGTCGATCTGAGTGGAAAGAGGTCAGCCAGGCCAGAGCCTGATCAGTGATACCCAGGTTTTCACGAAGACGGTTGAGCAAGATGGTATGGTTGACTGTGTCGAAGGCAGAAGAGAGATTGAGGAGGATGAGGACAGAGGGAATGTTAGAGTAAAGGTTGGAGAGAAGATCTTCACGGATGTTCAGCAGAGCAGTTTCTGTGCTTCTGGCAGTTCTGAAGCCCGACTGGTGGTTACGGAGACAGCCAACAGATTTGGAATGAAGGTTAAGCTGAGAGATGGCCAACTTTTCCAGGAGTTTGCCCAGAAAGGGAGTAATGGAAATTGGGCGATAGTTAGCTGGACAAGAAGGATCAGCTGTGGGTTTCTTGAGTAGAGGATGCACAAAGGAGGGCTTCAGAGGGAAGGGGAAGGATCCCGAGGCAAAGGAGTGGTTGCAAAAATCAGCAAGGGGCGGAGCAAGGGTGTCAATGTGGTCCTTGATGGTTATAGGGGAACAGGGGTGAACCTGTTTTGACAAGGCTTTTATAGATCAGACTTGTCTAGCGACCTCATCAGTGGAGAAAAGAGTAAAAGGACAAGAAGGATGGTGGGGGGGTGGCTAAAGGAGGGTCAGCAAGCACAGATGGAGAGGGGAGGTAGTAATTCAATTTACCACATGAGTCTTAGGAGTGCCTGACATGTGTGTACAATTGTTTTTTTTATAATGTGATACATATATATTGCGCTTTGGCTGTTAGAACATACATTGGCATTATACAAACGATACTGAGAGGTGGAAATACCATTAGATACTGAGTGTACCAAGTCAACTATTAAGTTTGAGTGAGTAACCCTGGTAGAAAAAGGACATTTGTTAGACTATATTCGAAGGGCAGTCTTACCACTATAAAAGGGAATCTACCAACAAATTATCATGATAGATTCTATACCACAATAAAATAGCACTATTTACCACCATAATAAAATATCACAGAAGTTGGTGTAACTCCTTTGGAAAATATATCTAACATATTTGGTCCGTTGGCCATTGGGAAATTTCAAGCAGTTACTGGGCGTGGTATTGCATTATAGGCACAGCCATACTGTGCACTTAAAAAAAAAGTGAATTAGTGCTGTGAAGAGGTGCACCATATCTCAAATTGAAGCTGATTTTTCTGATCTGGCAAACTATCTTGAGGCAAAACCTTTTGCCTATGCAGTTTGGTCTTCAGAAAATGCAACAATATGGAAAGACAGTATTTGTACAGAAGTAGAGAAAGAACCGTTTAAAAATATTTTTGAGGAAGGGAGCATCGTGCATGTATGCCTCATGAGGCCTTTTAGAACCCCCCAATTCGAAAGGACAAGAAAAATTGTGTCATCAGACTATGTGCAAAGTTGTGTTTTTTGTTGCACAGTTCTTTAGAGAGGCAAGGAAATGATACTGAGGTGATTAGTAAGTTACAATGTAGTTTGGATGATGCAGTTGATCAAATACAGCGACATAACGCTGAATTAGAGCAGTGCAACACAGATTTGCAATCTAAATGCTGCAATATGGCTACTCAATTGGCTCAGAATATGAAACAATTTAATGAGAGTGAGCAATAATTAATGCACTTAAAAGGGATGGTAGATGCAATATGACAAGACAAAGATGCTGTAATTTCAGAATTACAAACACTTAGAGAGCATAACATGGAAAAAGATAAGGAATCCCATGCTGTGGAACAGAAAATAGTTAAATTGTTGGAAGAGAATGACAAGAAGGAGAGAGCATTTGATCAGTGCCAGGTGCAAATACATTAATTGCAAGCTGTAATTAATAAGAATACGAATGAGAATTCAAAATCTTTGTCATGAGGCGGTAGGACTTCATGGACAGTGCAAATATTTAGTCTAAATCTCAGGAAAGATGACAAGGCACTACATTCAATGGTCTTGAAGTTAACCCCAGCTCTGCCCAATGGAACCATGTACCAACAGCTATTCTTGTGGTGAGACCTGACTACAGCCCAATGGTGGTGTATGGATCACCAGCCAATGGTTACAATCATTCTTGCCCACAAGAGAACATAAATGAGCAACAGAATAACACACACCAAAATGGATGGGCCATGTAGCACTACTAAAATCATGAAGTCAAACAAAACCTTGATTAAACCATTCAAAAGGGGAGATGAGTGTTGTGTGGAAGACCATTTAGAAACAGTTTGAGATACGTTTAAAACTCTTCAGATACCTAGGAAACAGTATAGACAGTACTTCCATTAACGCTTGATTCAGCAGCTGCTAGTGTTATTCCGGTCTCAATGAACATGTCATGGGTGGAATTTGAAAAAGAGGTTAGACATCAGTTTTCACCTTACCAGTCGATACAAGATGCAAAAGAAGCAGCATATACAATGACTGCAAAGCCAGATATGCCCCCTTGCCAGATCCTCCAATATTTAAAAAGAGCATTTTCACGCTTTGGTGTGGCCTTTAATCCTAATTCTGTTGAATTTAAGAATGCATACTTTTATGGACAGTTAATTTGTGGATTTGTGTGGGAAAAATCACTGCAATGGATAATAGAACAGGGACCAAACTATTTGAAGTAATCTATGGTCAGAGAGAGGAAGGGCCTAAGAATAAAGAGACAAAATGAAAATTTAAAGAACCCACACCAACAATAATGAAGGTAAAATCTGCAAAAATGCTGCTCGAATCAGCCCAAACCAGGCAAGAACATGACAGCCAATCAAAGGGGCATGCCGCCACAGAGGACACAATCCCAAACTCCTATGTTCCAATCTGTTGATCCCAGCAATAGAGAGTCTTACATTAGCTCTAAATATCTGGGCAATGCCCTCTGAGTGAGATTTCACCCCGATATGTCAGGTCTGAATAACAATCGAAATCAAATGTACAATGGATCGTACCAGACACTGGGGGCTCAGAGTAGATTTGACCCTAATACAATGGTGTATGGCCACCAAGAAAGACAAAAGTATGTGGATAGATGAATTGAAAATTGAAATCAGCATAGGGGACAATTCCCACCAAATGAAAGACAAAATATGAACTATGTCGTCGCCATTATAACTGATCGCCACCACCAGTTGACCATCATCAAAGGATGGTCACTCCGCGTTCTCCACCTCCTATGTCCCATGATTTCAGAGTAAACACAAATAGAAATCAATCTCCTGAGTGGTACCAGATTAGGCCCAATCAAGCTGAATTTAACCAGTACCAGCCCAGGCCACAAAGAGAAGTATCCAGAGACATGGACAGGTTTCAGTGCCTAGAGGCCCAAGTCAAAATTTTGTCTTAACAAACACGAAAGCTCTGTGCAGTTCAAAAAGAACAGCCAAGTGAAAGTACAGAATGCCATAGCGGTGATCTTTTGCGTTCGGACAACAAGTTACTATTTAATAGCCCCTGCACTGATAAAAACCCAGAAGCTCATGAATCACCTTTGTATAACAGTCCTGAATCGCCTGCTGATTCAAAAATAAGTACACAAATGAAAGAAAGTGAGACAGGGAATTCCAGCACACACAAAAAGGGAGTGTGGTTCAATTTAGAGTTAAATCAGACTATTGAAATGTGTGAAGATGAAGAAAAGGGGAAAATGAACAAGAAAAACCTAAAGAACAGAGAAACAGTTTTAAAAAGAGCATCCAATGTGAAAATAAAACACAAGACAAAGAGGTAGGATCATCAGTTAGAATGGGCCTCATTCCGAGTATGGCGTTAAGGGATAGCGGCCACCGGTAACGAGACCGGTGGTGGTAATCCCTTACCGCCATACTCCGAGTTCCCTTTGCGCCCTCGTCCTTAACGCCTGCTTTGAGCAGGTGTTAAAGTCGAGGGCGCAAAGGGGCCTCCGAGCCAATAACGGTGACCGTAATGAACGGTCACCGTTATTTGCATCTTCCCCATTCCCATTGAGCCCTATGGGGGCTCATTTGGGAATGGGGAAGTGCCTTGGTGAATGGGGAATTACCGCCCCGCCGACCTTGGAATGGGGCGGTAATTCCGCCATCCACCAAGGCGCTGCCGGTCCGGGTACGGCGTCAACCAAGGCGTTAATAGCTCCATTGGTTAGCGCCGTACTCGGAATGAGGCCCAATGTCCTCACTTGATAGAATACTGTTGAGCTCCAGACAGAAAAAATGGTAGCTCAAAAGCAGGGTGCAGGTCAGTCACCCGAGGAGTATTTTGGCCCACAAATGTTCCAAGAGACAGAAAGGACAGGCACCATGCAAAACACAGATAAGTGTCATGCACCAGAAATTGACATCATGCATATGACACTTGTGAGAATATTCAATCAAAAAGTAACAGTGTGAACACGGGAAAAATATAATTTCACATGCCCATGTGTTTAGCAAAGAATTAAGAAGGAGCTAAGGAAGATGAGTCCTGAAATCAGCAAAAACGTACGCTTTTGTGTGTGCTAGAGGAGATTGAAGATAGATACTATACTCCTATTACTGTTGAAGACAAATGTAAACATTTGCAATAATCAATATACTTGCCCAGGCCATGATAATCTCAAAGGAACTGGTAAAAGTATCAATGAAGAGAGATACCCACAAAATCACATAAAGCTGAGAGAAAATGAAGGCACAGTGCATAACTTCAATGGTGAGGAAATACTTACCGAAGGTGTCATTGAGGTTGACCTAAAGATAGGGAAGCATTGGATGAGAAGGAAGTATTGATCACATCCATCAGTTAAATACCTTTTCTCATAGGCACAAATGCCTGAAGAGGTAGTAACCCCTCATTGACGGGATGAATGGGGTATTATGGTCCCTAGCCAAAAACATTGAGTCCTAAGAAAATAGTGACACAAAACAACAGTGTAAGAAAATGCCATGCTGTGGTTAAGTCAGAAAGTGCAGTGGAAGTATATCTTCAGAATGGTTTAGAAAAGGTTTTGGCTTTTGGGGTCCGGTCTGTCAAGGCGCCACAAATAGGCTGAGCAGAGAAAATTGTTTATCTTAGCACATAGTAGGCCATTTGTCGCGTCTTACTAAGTTGTGGTTAAAAAGCCAAGTAAACCACTATCAAAACTAGTATTTAAAGAAATACTCAGATATCAGACAGCACCAAGAGTAGTGTTCAGAGCATATATTTATATCCACCACTTTTAGGTACAGAATTGGCAGAATTAGTGCCGGGGAAATACATTTTTCGCGGTAATTCTGGCGAAATTCCCATGGAGTCCTATGTACTCCAAAAATGGGAATTAACAATGTTCTACCGCCAATACTTTTCCCATCGTAAATGCACAGGACCACGTGGCTTTAACATTAAGAGAGTTTGGCAGTAATACAGTGGATTTTCTGCCAATTTAACACCAAACTTGTAGTAAGGACCATGAATTTCACACAAATATAGCTAGTCTGACCCTGGAAATTGAACCCCTATGCAGGGGGAAACAACATGAGGACTAGACCACTAGGTGTGAGGGATGCCTCCAAGACACTTACATACCAAGACATTAGAGAAAGAGATACAGCCACACGGTTAGAGGAAAGTACAGAGGTTCCTCCATTGGAGGACCTCCCAAAGTTTTCTAAAATGGTAGAAGAGCAAATTCAGGTTGCAGATGCGTGCACAAATGAAGAAGAAAAAGACCAATTGAGAAAAATATGTATGGAACTCAAACATGTTTTTGCCAAAGATGCATATGATTGTGGATTAACAGATTTGCATGTTGCCAGATAACCAGAAGGACGTGGCAGGGAGCCAGTATTTGTGTGACAATATAGGTTACCCCAGACATGTTTGGAACCACTAGCTGAAATAATTAAAAATGTAGAATCAAGAGTAATTATTAGGCCCATTCATAGCACTTCAAATACTCCCATATTAGGTGTATTAAAACCTAATAGCCAATGGCATCTGTGTGCAGATATGCAAGAATTAAACAAAAGGGCACCTGTTTCAAGGTGGCCCCTTCCTTTTATTGATCAGGGTCTCTCACAGGTTCACGTTTCAAAGGTGTTTACCACATTAGATCTCACAGCTGGATACTAGTGTGTACCACTGGCTGAAGATATCCAACATTTGTTTGTGGTTTTTTTGGACAAATTACAGTAATCATGGTCCCGGACACCTTTTTGGGGATGTCAAAAATGGGAGTGAGTGTGGGATATTCCTGAGCAAGGCATTCCCGGATGCAGCTGAAAGGGGGACAATAGTTTATGTGGATGATGTGCTAATTAAGAATGAGAATCTGAAAAGCCATTTCAATGAGATTAGACATGTACTTAGCCAGTTACAGAATGCTGGGACCATAGTATCTTTACAGAAAGCACAATATTGTAAAAAGAAGGTGAACTTCTTAGGTCATGAGGTGAACGAGAATGTGTTAAACCTGCAAAAGAAGAAAGTGGAAACGATACATAAATTGCAAGATCCTACCAATCTGAAAGGGATAAAAAGTTTATTCGGGATGAGAGGTTACAACAGGAAATGTATTGAGAATTATGCAGAGATTACACAACCTTTAACAAGATTACTAAAGCAGGGTTCATCCTGGAAATGGGAAATGAACAAAGTGAGGCAGTGGCCAGGTTAAAAGTATGTCTCATGAAGACGCCATGTACCCTCCCATCTGGTCTCGTTTACCAACCATCCCTGCATTGCTGCTACCACTGTAAACAGAGCCTAAATACTGCAGTTTATTCACACTGTCAGTACTGCACCCACTCCAGCTACTGACTCCACTTCCATACGCAGCCCCAACAAAGACATATTAGATACACCAAAATACCGCACCAGCATCCACCACTTTGCGAGCCACTCTTATTCTAATGTCCTATGTCCACCACGTATTCTTGCTCACCAGCACCACCACCAAAACCAATTTTCTGTACCAATTAATGATGGCCATCCATCAGGATACCAGCCTCACAGACACCAGGGCATGCTCCAAGGGAGAATTCATCTACCTATGTCCAGGCCTAGCGCACCTCCACTGCCCCAGACACCATCCACTACCATGTCCTACACCATTTTTGCCCAACCCTACAGTTCTCCCACTGTTACTGCAGAACAACACCTGCAAATCCCGAGCCACCACTTCGCATTTAAGCACCACACACCATTTATGTCTCTCCACAAGAACACAAAACACCATAATTGCATTCTCAAGACCTATATGAGGCTCCATAAGAAGAGCTAGACTCTCCTACCGCACCTACAAACAACCCAAGGATACTATATCCCATACCAACCCTCCAGCCAACACCAACCCTCATAAGCACCAAACACCCGGCTCTTGCAAACCCCTCACCCCTACCACCTCCCCAGATCCCGACTCCCGGAAACCACATCACAAATCAGTGACGCCTAAACTCACCAGCTGGCCCCCCCTACCAAAACACCACCAACACCAACACCCAAAGCACCACTAAAAGGTGCTCTACTAAATGTTAGATCTCTAGGCACACACACCATAGATGTGCATGACCTTATCTCAGAATACCAATTAGATTTTATGGAAATGACCAAAACGTGGCTCCACCCAGCCTCTGGACGTCTTCTCGCACTAGCCATCCCACCCGACTATGCCATCCTCAGGGCAGACCGACACATGGCCACCGGAGGAGGTGTAGCCATCATTGCTAAAACCGCCTTACAATTTAGATACTGTAAAACGGAGACCTTAACAGGATACACACTCCTTTCTCACAAACTAGCTACTGTCCCTAAAACTAACATTAACTTACTAATAGTATATAGAGCCCCCAGCTCAGCAAATCACCCTGATACTGACCTACATTTACTAATCACCCCCTCCTCAAACCTAAAACAAAATCCATCTTATTAGGAAACATTAATCTGGGATGCAATGATGCATCAGACCACAAAACCACTGCCCTGCACAATGTATTCCTAGAAATGCAATTCACCCAAATAGTTAACGCCACAACCCACTCAAAAGGCAGAATCCTAGACTGGATCTTAACTTTGAATATCACTACCTAATTTGGTTCAATATAATCATGACCAAAGATCTAGCCTCCTCCACCCACCCCTCCCATCCCTATCATGATTAGAAATTCACGCAAACTCACTCCAGAAATCATGACCCCCATCCTGAACAAATTACTCAATGCACAACCCACAGTGGGCATTACCCCCTACAGCATCTCTTTGCACTACCAAAATTGCCTGAGTACAGCTATTGATGAAGTAGCCCCTCGCAGATCCAAACTGCCAAGACTCAAACGCAGCAACCCGTGGTACAATGATGAACCCATTGAAATTAGAAGGAAAAAAAGAGCCCTAGAACATCTACCAGAAAATAAACCTCCAGTGAAACTAAAAAAATAACTCCTTACAATCTCCAAAACCTATAAACTCACAGTGATCACTCACAAAGCCAGGTCCCTGAACCTTCGCATCTCCAATGACACCTCTTAAAGTAAAGAACTGTTCTCTATCATTAGAGAACTAGAAACACCCATCCCACCTCCTAGCCAAGCAATAGTGAGCAAAGCATGGTGCACTAGCCTCCAAAGTAAACACTCTTCAAAATAAAATATTGCTGCAAAGAAAGTCCCTAGCACAAACTGCTGAGCGCATCCCACGCCACCGGCAGAGGCTGTAGAAACCATACCGCAATTTCGCTTCAATGCAGTGACCCCAACACAGGTACTTAACACTATAGCCTCACTCAAGCACTCCATTTGTAAAGGCGATAACTTCCCTGCAAAATTAGTCAAAGCCTGTGCCCCCACACTAGCTCCCACCATCACTAACTTTATTAATGTCTCGTTCAACACGACTCGTTCCATCCCAGCTAACATCAAAAAAGCTTGGGTAACACCCCTCCTCAAAAAACCTTCCCGAGACACCAGCATCCCTACTAATTATAGACCCATCACAACAGTCTCTTTTCTGGTTAAAGTCATAGACAAAATTACATATACACAAGTTCAATCCCACCTGGATAATAATCACTTATTATGAGTCCGTCAATCTTGTTTCCGCCCCAGGCATAGCACTGAGACAGCTTATTTGACCTGAAAAATCAGATGAATGCCATTAGAGAATCAGGTAACCTATGTATCCTACCACTGCTTGACCTATCAGCGGCATTTTACTTAGTGGACCACAACAAACCATGACTAACACTAGCAAACAACTTCCACTTCTCAAAGGATGCAACATCCTGGATCAAATCAATTCTCTCAGAGCGAACATCGAGAGTAGCGATCAGTGATGAAGCATCTGATCCCACTGCTGTCCCACTGGGCATTCGCCAAGGCTCCTGTCTCTCCCCGACCTTCTATAATGCCTACACCAAACTCATTTTCGAGGCCCTAGACACAATGGGAGTAATATATACCAACTTCGCGGATGGCACACTAATACCTATCCCCATCGCAGGTAATCTAGAATAGGGCACCATCTGTGTTAACACAATCCACTCCCTCACCCAGACCTGGAGAAACAACAGAGATTCTCATATTAGGTGCCCTAGCCCTCCTAAACACGTTACACCCAGAGTATACCTCCATTTTCATAAACGGCACACCAATGAACATATAGAACCAGATAAAAACCATGGGTGTATACCTCGATTCCAGCCTCACCATGTGCAAACACATAAACTCACTTGCCTCCTCCACGGCCTACACATCCAAACTCATTGCCCTATGTCGACCGTTCCTCACACCCCAAAATTGCATAACTTTGGCAAGAGCCCTCATCCTTGCCAAGCTCGATTATTGCAATATACTACTATTAGGAACCTCCAAGAAAAACATAATTAAAATGCAACTCTTACAGAACAATGCATTGAGAGCAGCACTAGATATAAGCAGAAGAGATCACATCATACATTACAGGAGAGAAGCACACTGGATGCCCATACAAGCAAGAATACTCCATAAAACTCTCACCATCACACACAAATGTGTCATCTCAAATACCACAATCTACCTTAACCAATGCCTCACAATCAAAACAGCAGCAAGAACACTCGGATCCAGATGTAACATGCACATACTTGTCTCCAGATTCAAGAACACTAAAACAGGCAATTCCAGCTTCACTGTAGTTGCCCCTAGAATCTAGAACTCACTCCCCTCCAATATCTGTAACGAGCCCTCCCACCCACAATTCAAGAAATTGTTAAAAACCTGATTCTTTAATAAATACTAACATCACGACCAACACTGTATCAAACACCACAGGCAGCTCAATTGTGCCACAACACTAACTGCTCTACTTTTGTATAGCATGTAACTCATACCATTGGACCAGAAACTATGCAACTATGACTGTAATTATCATCAAGGACTTCTACCATGCAACCAAGAAGTTTGTGAGTGTTCCTGTAACCATAAGTCTGAAAGTACTCTTGTAAACCTACGCCGTGATACCCTTGGGCTGGGACATATAATCAAATGCAATAAATGATAAATAATGTCTGGCATATCCAATAAAGAACCAGGATTTCTTTGTGGAGATAAGATTCACTGATCAATTAATGTCAGCAATGTTATATCAAAAGCATGATTTGAATAACAAAACTATTGCATATGCCATCAAGGCCTTGTCACAAGTAGAAACTACGTTCAGTGAATGTGAGAAGTAGCTGCTGACCACTGTCTGGGCTTTACAGCATTTCCGTCCTATAACTCAATGGGGAAAAGTAATTATTTAAACAAATCACAAGCGTTTAGAAGGTGTAATATGTTAGGGGAAGAGAACCCCTAAAGGAGGTGTATTGAGCTTTGGGAAGGGAACCCCGGAAAGTGTTTTGTTTTGCTGTGAAAGGTCTGAGCCCGACAGAGGGGGAACAATGTGAACTTTTGCTTTAAGATGTCTGAGCCCAACAGAGAGGGATCGATGTACACTTGGGTGTTAGTTTCTTTTAACTGATGATGATTGGTTGTGTAGCCACTGTCACAAGGTGGAGTGGTACACAGTAACCTTTGTATATGAATTTGTTCACATTTGTGTCATGTTTCAGTCAGTCTGTTTTCGTTTTCCCAAAGGGGCATATACATGTTGGTCCTGAGGAAGGCAGAGACATATATTTAATCTGTCAAAACGTATGATTCATCCAAAAATATATGCTTTAATGAAAATATATAAATAGACCCTGACTGTATAAGCCTCTGATGCAAGTAGTTGTTGGTCTCTTTTAGATCTAATATGGGCAACTACAGCGGCCTAATCATTTGTGGAAGGGATGCTTGTGACGAGATTGACCCTCTGAGAATAGGAGTAGTTGATCTCTTTTATTTAGTACAGGGGGACCACTGGGTCCAGTCTAAATTGGTGATGTATGACCAGTTGGTAACTAATTGGATGTCTGTGGTATTATGATCAGATTGTGATAAATTTAATGCCTCTGGTATTAATGTGTGTTACTTCAGACTGTCCTTATTATTTGTGTGGATTTTATGTGTTTTTGGTTTATAAATAATCAATTTCTATTTGAGTATATATTAAAGAACATACTTTGGGATAAGAAGTCACTACGTTTTAAATGTATCTATTAATTGAGTGTTACGTAATCTGTTTGTAGTGACATTTGCACAAGTGTGTTTTTTTTCTGTTGATGATTTATTCATAAGATAGGTTACTTAGGTTTAACCTCTGTCAGGTATACCAACACGATATAATTCAAAAAAGGTAGCAGGCGCTCCTCTCCAGAAAGAACCTGGCATGATAACCTGCTCTGAGATGGGAGTTTGCCGCACACGCTTTTTGCTCAACTCTATAAAATTGACTGCCTTTGATAGTAGGTTTAGTTGAAATCATTCCTGGTGGGAACAATTTCTGTTATGCTAGTTCTGAGGGCATGTACACTGCAAACCATGTATGTGAATCCATTGTGGCAGGAATGCACAAACCACAAACTTGGACCGGAACAACACATTTTCACTTATTGACAGCGCAAGACAGCACAGGCTGAGCACAAACAACATGCATATTTGAAATTCTATCACTGGCCATATCTGACTCAACCCACTTGTGAGCTATGTGCACAGGGTATTTCTAAGTGACAATGGACTTGTACCCTCATAGCATATCACACATGATTGAATAACTGAGAATCAAAACCATCAAGTACAAATGCAACATAACAAGAGAGTGTCCATCAACAAGACATGTTACATGATACACATCCTCAATGCACTGTGACTGCCATCTGTGTCCTATGCTCTTGCAATTCAGTCTGGTTACCCACAGCTCACATGGCTGATAACACCTGTGTGCAATCCATGGATGCCACAGGAGGTGGCCTACAATGAGTCACATGTCAGGACCAAACTCTGCTTTGAGTGGCCTTTGCCCTGTTTAAGGCATGTTGCCGGTGCCTCGAATGTAGCATATATATGATTTAATTGTTCAATATACTTAGCAAAAATGTTAACCAAGTTAGATAGCATTATAAGTTGTTCAATGTAAAGGTTCAATATGCATGTACATGTACAATTGTTCATTTGTTTTCAATGTTCATTTACATGCACATTGCACCTTGATAATGAGCAATGTATATGGTGATCTAACTTGGTTAGCATTTATTCTAAGTAAGTAGTACTAATAAGTAACCCTTTGCTTCCCTTACTGTGTTCTTCCACCTATCATTGTAAAGTGCTCTGCTGCTGCTCAAAGCTATGTTCCCACTCAATAAGTACCTGTGTAGTAATAATAATAATAATAATAATAATAATAATAATAATAATAATAATAATAATAATAATAATAATAATAATATTTGGCAGACATTGCCCTAAAAGTCGCACAACAATTAAAGCAAAGGCCAAGAATATACATTCAGGCTTTATAATATATTGAAATCATACAAAGTGATAACACATGTACATTAATTCAGAAATGTAAACACATTCTAAAAAATGGTTCTAAAAATAAAACCAAGTCAACTCACATACATTGAATCCGTTCTTTAGAGAGTTCATTCCTTCTCATATTTATGCCTGCAGAACCATGTTATCAACCTAGGCAGGGTATTTGTATGTTTTAAGAATTTCAAAGCTCCGAAGGTGGTTATTATACTTGCAATTCTTAAGAGAAGAACAATCCACTTCGACCAGGCTCGAGCATAAACTGGACAGAATAATAAAAAATGTGCTTCAGATTAAACTGTGTTCGAACATAACGCACAGTTAATGCTATGGCCTGATTTCTGTCTACGCAAGACCAAGGGCAACAAGTTTAGTCTGAATTTATGACAGTGGGTGCTTATTTTGGTGACTGATCCAGTTTAGATAGTATTTGAACGTATTATGTTCTTTCAGGGAAAAATAATCTACTGTGCCATGCATAAAAGGTGCTTTAGACATATAATTGCCCACTCAGAACAATGTATATGTGTTTTTATGTTCAATATATTGCAACGAGATGGCTGTGTAGCAATACTCAAAGGTCTTTGCATCCCAGTATTACGAGGATACATTTTATATGGTGCAGCCAATCCCAGATACGACCTTCATTATTTAATGTCATATCCAAAATGATGTTCCTAAATACTGTCAATTTGTTCACACTATCAATGCACTGGCAGAAAAAAAAATGTTCTTAGCTGTGCTTCTAATATAACAGGCAAAACTCTAGTTCAAGATAAACGGAGAATGTCAGTGCATTTTTGGGTAAGAATAACAATATTTTGTGAAAACTTCTTTCTAAATGATACAGTGGCTCACATCTGCTATGCCACCAGATCTCAGCTCCATATAGGACTGTGGCTTGTGCCTGAGCCCTGCAAGTATCTAGTACAGGTGGAACCGCTCTGTTTTTAAATATTGTTGAGAATGCAGTCAATGTGCCTTTTCTTTGTGTTAATGAAAGTTTACATCACTCCATATTCTGGTGCCAGGAGCCATTTTGATGTATTCTGATTCTCAAATAATCAAAACATGGTACTTGATGGATTCTGCCATTATACTTTTGGGTGAATTGCAGGCCACCAAGACCATTTCTGCAGTATCTCCCTTGAGGGGGCACTCGATACAGAATTGCTTGAGTTTTCCCAATTACCTCTTCATGCCATTTGGGATCTTTGCTAGAAGTACTAAATCGATGGCACAAAAAAACAATGGGAACTTATTGCCCCAAATAGGCAGATTTTCGCAGTCCAAGTGCTCAATTAGCTTGGTCAATCTATTGATGAAGAGGGAAAAGAGTATGGTGCAAGGACACAGCCTTGCCTTACTCCACCCTCTACTTTGAAGCTATATGAACACTCCCCATTCCTCCCATACTGCACCTTTGACATGTTCTTACTATACAGGGTAACCACCAAATTCATCAAATCCTGGGGAATTCCCATACTGCCAACAAGTTAGATCTATCAACACTGCCAAAGGTAGTTTTAAAATCAATAAATGCAAACTACAAGGGAATTCATTTCTTGAACAGAAACCCTTGAAGAAACGCAGCCAAATAAAAACAAAACCTTGCTCGGTAGTGCCAAAGTATCTATGGAATCCTACCTGTAACAGAGACATTGCATTGATATCGTTAGCCCGATTCACAAGTCTCTCGAGAATGCCTTTACACATAGATTTTGGCTAATTGATCTATCAGCAAAATTGGCTGTTAATTACCAGCTAATGCCGTGACCCTTTTTAAAAAAATATTTGCTAGGTACATAGGGCCGATTAATGGACTAATCTGAGCTGAAAATAGGGTACTTGCGCACAAAGTCCTCGTTCGTCGATTCATGGAACACAATGCGCATGGCTTACCCCGGACTTGTGAGGAATCCGCGCCGGTCCACCATGTCACTGCGACCCCACAAATGCCTTGCCTGAGACTCCAACAGAAGTGCCCACTTGGCCTGCACAGCCTCCTAAAAAGGGGACAGAAGACATGGAATGAGGAAGAACAAGTGAAAATGTGGGCATTACAAGAGACGTTCCACCATGCAACAATCGCACCGCCCATACGCGTGCAAAACACATGTATTCATGGAATTGAACAGGGAATGCGTACATTAACAAATGCATAAAAAGCATTTGCGCTCAAGAAATGCACGGATACAGCCATGATGAATGCACCATTTTTTGCAGTAATCATCCAGGTATAGGTTATAAGGGTACCTGTAATCCCAAAGGTCCCCCAGTTAAGCAATATTGTAATATATAGAATGGGAACTCGGTAGTGAGGTTGGACAGATATACTTACTCAAGAACAATGAATACAACAAAAATGAATTTATTACAAAATATACCACTATCTTAAAACCATACAATTAATAAGAATAAATCACCATCTTGACATCTTATTCATTCCATATTTCATACCCATACTCATATACATGCAACCAATATCAAATTATTCAATAATTCAGGGTAGACCCTTCCATAGAACCCTTTAATATATATATATATATATATATATATATATATATATATATATATATATATATATATATATATATATTCACACAATGTTACATTTTTCACACCCTTGTGTCCTAATGGCGTGTTTATCTGTACAATAGCTTCACCAGCTTATTGACAATTGTCTACATATGTTTCAGTCGGCCAAAAAAGGACTTTCCAATGCAGCCAATTATTGTTCCGATCTTCTTCAGGACAAGAAGTCAGGTATCTTCCCTCACATACAAAACACAATCTGGTGGAAGATGTCTTCCAATCTTCACTCTATAAGGGACATAACAAAACTCTAATTACAGTCCAACCTCATTTATTTACACATTTGGCACATATAAATTATGCGTGTACACCTTTTATAATACAAACAGTTTGCACTTAACTAAAAAAGCAATTAATGGGGGTGGCACAAATTTAGGACTTAATCCACAGTGCTCCGAGGATCTACGTTCCGAGAAGCATGAAAAAGCAACATAAGCACAGAGTAAATCACCTACCTAAGGTTATAAATGACCAACAAATCAAAAGAGGACAAGCTTCACCTTACTTATAACACTGCAGCTGAGTCAGTTCAACCATATGGTGAGACAACTTCTTGTGAGACACTTTTTCTATCTAACTAGTGTGTGCAGCATCAGTCATTTATTGACCTATAGAAGGGACCAAAGCATAACGGCATTTTAACCACTCATGGTTCAACTTGTTGCTGGTGGCTCACAACCACATCACAAGATATTGAGTCTAACAGTCTGAAAACTCAAAACATATACAACCTGCAGCAGCCAATACCCGCACTTACTGTTGTGAGGACAATGTCCTGCTCCATGATTTACTAGCACCATAGTGTAGATGGCTGGGCAAAGGGCACGTGGAGAGGCTGTACGTAACCAGCTTTTGTAATTTTTTTTCACCTAAAATCCTTCCCCTGAGGAGTGCACATGATCCCGCCAAATAACAGATGCCATTCAGTGATGACAAAGGGCCAATCCACTGTTCCCACAATAAAAAACACCCTAAGAAAGTGTGCATCCCTTAGAACTGAAAGGACATTTCAGTTTGTGTTTCCCAAATAAACGCATTGAAGAAGGAGGACATTACTACCACCATGCCAACCATTTAATGAAATCACCCTTTTGACACCAAAAACATCCTGTATGCCTAACTAACATACCTGTCAAATGTGTAAGCAGTATTACATTCTGAAACATGTCTAAGCTTAAATCCATACATGGATTCAAAAATTAAAATGCACACAAAAAACAACACACACAATGGCATATTGATGCACACATGTCCTAGAATGTGCATGATGCACACAAACATGTCCCTATTGTGGGGTGTATAAAAGAAGTGCAGTATTGATCCACATATGACACAATCTGGCAACATGACCACAATAAACCCCATTCCAAAAACACTAATTAACACAAGGTAATTGACAATTGTGACAAAGAGGGTGCCACACCAGAATGGCCACATCCAGACATGCAGCAACTAATTTAGCCATTCCATAACAATCATGGTAAAAGCACATCTTACCTGTCCCCTTGGCATGCAGTCAAAAGTAAAATGTCATCCCTTGAAATAGCCATCATTCCCTGACTGAAGGATCTGCAGACAATGAACAAAATGAAACAGAGGGCAGCTAACACATCCATGCACCCAAAACCTCAAGACCCATGATACCCCCTCAGTGACATAGAACACATGCAAACAACAACTCATTAGACAACCATCAATATGTGTCCCAGCACATATGCATCAACACCTGCACACTGCATGCAAATCAAACACACAAAACACACACACTGAAAAATAACAACCCCCACACTGCCTGTCCCGCTGAATGAGATACAGCAAATGTGCATTTCACATATTCCCATTCACAAGACGATTGCATATAGACAACGTACACATAAGTCAACATGCTGCATGAAAATGAGAAGACATCACATATGCAGATAATTGACCCCCATAAAAGCATGCACACCGAGGAAGACTATCAATGACATGACAAGGCATGCCATCACCTGAGTAGTATTGGGACAGTGCACTGAACACAGTCATGGGAGCCCATGATACAAAGCACAAGAATGCAAGTACACAAATATTCACCTTTGCTCCCCAGGCAAGATCATGCTTGACGCAGCAATTCACAGAGGCTGATGTCAGACTGGAAGATTGGCAACTGAGGCAACTGCCATGCAAGACATTAGCAGATGAGACAAAGCTATGTGATACTGTAAGCAAGGATACATACATGCTAAACATAGGATGCAAAGTAAGAGTGTAAGGTCAGTGCAGACTTCATTGTGACAGCATACAATTGGTCCATTTGTGCATGCAAGTGAATGCAGCAGTGCCATACATCCAGCTGTGGCCAACGTGAAGCCGCATGGTGCAGTATGCATGGACATGCATTTGAAAACACCCATACCACGAAACATAATGTGCTGGTTCACAACATAGCATCCCAAAAATGTGCATCAATGGTTCCATGGTGGTGGCTCATAACTGGGGCTGGACACAATAATTGGGGAACCTAAGTAAGAGAGACCAAATGTGCCATAGAACCATTACCCTACAAGCATTGCAATGGATGTGAAGTGCCACTCAGTACACATGGTCAAAGTGGAATGAGGCACACACCAGCACAACCATCAACACCTGTCACAGACCACAAACAGATGGGCAAGCCACCCACTCCCAACCACTCAATAAAGGCCCACGCAGTTGGAACTCCCACAATTTAGAATATGAAACCAGTGGCCCCACCAATCCATAGAAACAACATCATGCAAGACCTATCACCAGAAATACACCCTTTTAAATATGCACCCAGGAAGTAGTACTGGCGCCCCACAAGACAAGTCAATCCAACGTGATCACACACAGTGGAAGACTCCCTGTCAAAGACCACACAAGTGACTGCAAATGCCTTTCAATTACCCGCACAGGGTACCCACCTGCCTTGCATATGATGCAACCCATCGGGAGACGATTCCCCTAAGTACAATGGCATGCATAGTAACAACAGAAAGAACATGCACATCCATGACAACACATGAATGGATCCTGAAAATATTCAGAGAGCACCAACTGCAGAAGCACTACTGGGTGCAAGAGGGTGACAGGACATGGATTGTGATCTGGCCATGAGTGCAGCGTAGCACAACAGATGGAGAGAGAGTGACAGTGAGAGGGAAGGCCAAGTTAAAGACACATCAAAGGTGTACACTGCCTGGATTGTAGATGGCCAATGACATGCACTACACCACAGCAGGTGCGGGCATAGATGAGTAGACTGAGGAAGGTAACAAAGTGACATGAGTACCACTTTAAAAAAAAAAAAACATCTTTGCATGGTAGCATGCAGAGCACATATAAGTAAAGTTACACATGCAGCAATCATGTGGAATTATGATTCAAGCTCAACATGCAAGACAGTGCTCATTCTTACCCGCTGACTGCACCGGCATGGTGTGAATCCTGCATCACCTTCATCAGGATCTGTATCTCCAGATTAGTTACAGGAGGGCCAGTGCCATGATGGAGGGCAAGGGGAGCATGGACGTCAAAGGGTGCAGGCTGTCTCCCCCTGGACAGCAGTCACTGCCACATCATGGATTACCGAAACAACATCGGAGAAGACATTACAACAGGCATACTGAAGTACCATTCACACAGCACACATGTGCGAGGATACAATGAACCCATAGTTAGCTGCACATGCCATCTTGTGCACCACCATGCAAACATGTAAGTTGAACTCACTATGCATGCCTGCTTGTCCACCACTGCAAACATCATGGTCTTTAGAGGGCAACTGCACAACTCAAGGTAAAAAAAAAAGAAAAAAAAAGAAAACCTGGAAAGGACAACTCAAAAATAACATGCAAACATCCGGGCCGAGGGTCTACAGAAGTATCCATTTTTTTTCTTAAATCAAAAATGTCCATCATGGACAGGGGTTTGGGGAGAATACACCCAGGAGGGGGGATGGGCAGGGTGTATGTCAACATCCACATGGGTGAATGTCAAAAAGAAAAACAAAAAAGAAATACCCCTCCATAGGCTCATGGACCCCATGGCTATGGAGGACCGGGAGGCATGTCTCTGCTGGCACCACCATCCTGCATTGAATCTGAAGGTAGAGGTGGTGCTGGAGGCTCAGCACACAGTTCCCTGGCCTGTTCCTCAGTGACAGCCGCCATGTGTGACACTGATGAATTCACCAGCAGACTGAGGGGTTGGAGGTCACTATGCACAACCTCACAGGTCTGCGCAGGGTTCCTCCAGATTCTCTGCCTCAATTCTAACATCTCCTGGCAGAACAGTCTTCCTCAAAGATTGCAGCCCAGAGGGCCAACAACGCATGCCTCAGGGCTTCCCTGTGTGCCCGACCCTGTGCAAGCAGGGATGCATGCACACGCTGCAGATCTGCCCGTTGGCCCCTGATGTTGGCCTCCATGCGCAGCCTGTTGGAGTGGCATGTGGACTGCATTACCTGCAGCTGTTGCTCCTCGTGTTTTGCTGGGGAGATCATGGAAGTGGCCACCCTATCCATGCCCTCAGCCTGTCGGTGTGCAGAACGCAACATCTGCTGCTCACACTCTGTCTGCCCAGCATACACACGTCCCAAACGTATGCAGGGCCCATGCCTGCCTTATGTAATGGATCATGGCCTTTGCTGTGATGCCCCTGTACCTGGCTGCAGAACTGCAACACTCCATTGGACATCTGTCCCAGGACCACAAACCACTCCATGGGAGCCTGGTCTTGCAGCGGTAACCACCACAGATGAGTGTACCATCACAGACTGGCCTTATGTAGGCACCTGACCCCCTGCAGATTCATGGACCGCCATTGCCCCACCCATTGGTGCACTCCCCTCTGCCAGCATTGAGGACTGCAAATCCAGTTCAGCACCAAAGCTAGAGATCAAAGAGTCAGAAGTGTCTGTAGCTGGCTCAGGATGGTCTGTAGAACCAGTGGGTTCTTACGGCCGGCCACTCCACCTCCTCTACTGGTGGTCTGAAGCACCACAGATGCTTCTTCATCCTCTTAATCCTCCTCTTCACCTGGTACCTCCTCACTTGCACATGGACAGAAAAAGACATGTGGAGTCATGTGCAACGGGTCTATAGTAAACATGTGTATCACATTGCTGTCCTGCAACAAAATGCAGGGCATGTCTCCATAAGAAATACAGCATCCACACTATGGAAACAACAAGCTATCTGAACATGGCATATGTAGACTGGAAACACAATTTCCTGCTCAGGACCATGCTGCTAGTGGACACATTGCCAACCAACAGGGTTGTTAGGAAGCCCATAATGGCCCATGGCACTGCAAATTGTTGACTAATACCAGTGAAATGGGGCATGGACATGTGGCTCTGTGATGTGCAGTTACATCACATGGCAACAGGAAGACACACATATCCACATCTAAGTCTGCATTCATCATATGCCACACCAGTGTTGTTCTGGTACAGGGACTGTACACAATGGGAAGATTACGGTAGACCTGGGGAAAAGGAAACAGTCCCAGTTGATGTATGGCTGTAAGAGTACCACCTATACAAGGTCTATTAAGTAGAGTGAATAGGGAGAGGGGCATGGACCCATGGAGTGTGGGCTGAGTGTGGGAAGGGCGGCAAGGTAACAGGGAGCAGGCCTCACAGCAATTTGCTTCAGGTGTCATTGCCATTGTGGCAGCGGGGATGTGCACAGTCTAGACATATGCACATTCACTCAGGGCACGCCATAAGGCGTGCTAGTTGTCATCTTGGATTTTCTATGTAGCATGGATGTACATACGCACATGTGTGAAAATAGATTCTATACCCTGCAGGGCATGAAGTGTAACTCGTATTTCGGACATGTCTTGCAGAGCAGAGTCACGGACATCAAGTATGCAGCAATCAACTGTGCCTGTTGTGGTATCATGTTGCAGATGTTGTGGGGGGTATGCTAGTGGGGGTGAGTACCATTACACGGATATGTTCAATTGATGTGCAACACATGGTTTGTATCATCTCTTGTGTACAATCACAGGAGTCAGTAGCCCACATGACATGTTTCACCCGGGCCCGTCATTCTAATGCAGACAGTTGTGGACCACAATTATACATCTTGGTGATGCTTCACTTCACGTACTCAGGATGCACAATGTTGGGCACTCACCAGAAATGTCCTCATAATTTTCCAGGCCTTCCAAACCTAGCAGCTGCTCCAGTAGAATGAATTGGCTCATAGCCTCTTCATGCTCAGCCAGCTCCTCCTCCTCTGGAGACCCCCCCTCCAGTTGCCAGAGCAGAGGCTAGGTTGACGCCCAGCTTGGACTTGGTGCGACGGGTGAAATCAATCCAGTGCTTCACTACTTGTGCAGCAGTGCGCTTCTCAAACCCTAAGGCGTTGATCTCATCCATGACATGCTGCCAATGCACCATATGCTGAGCTAGTGTATGTGTGCTCCCCGGTTGCTGGCACATGTCACAGTGGTGAATGGTCGCATAGTCCAAGAGGATCTTGAGTTCTTCGTGGAACTTCTTCTTCCTCAACGTGCCAGTGTCCTGTGCCGTGTCATGGGGTTGAGCCTGTTCCTGCTGTGCAGGCTTTGCCTTCTTGCCACAAGGTGTTGGTGCCATGCCTGTGTGGATGGGACTACTCTGGGGTCCAGATGCCAGACCACAAGTGGCTTGGGGCATGGTGTTACCCCCTGGGACGGGGGTTCTTCCTCCACAGTATGTCCCTTACCCTTTCAGTCTGGGGCAGCTGCTTCCGCGGCACGTCCTGGAAACCTTGGGGCTGGGACAGATGCTTAAGCAGCACGTCCCGTATCCTTTGGGGCTGGGACAACTGCTTCTGCAACACATCACAAAAGGCTTGGGCTGGGACAGCTGCTTCCGCTGCACATCCCTGACCCCAGCGATGTCTGCCCCCTTTCCCTCTTGGGCATTTCCACTCATGTTCCAGGTGTAACTGAAATATGGAAGGTACACCAAGTAATTTTCCTGGGCAATTTGAGTGAGGAGGCAGTCCACGTGAGGGAAGACGTAGTTCTGTGGTTCAGCAAGGCTCAAATGTTCACCAGGTGTGAAAAATACAGTATGCGTAACACCCCCAAAATAAAAATAAATGCGTACGCGATACCAGGATACCTTCTAAAATAAGAAAACAGCAGTATGAAATACGCAGTGGCACCCAGCAACATAAAAAATGTGTATGTGAAACCGGAAAGCTACCAGAAAGGTAAGAATAGTGGTGCGCAATACACAGGGGTACCCAGAGTTTAAATACATTTGTATGTGACTCACCGTTAGCCTCACAAAAATCAAAAGTAGATGTGCATATGCACAGAGGCAAATTCACCACCAAAACAAGAAGTTTGTACATCCCTGAAGTGAACGGATTGCATGGCACCCCAAAGTACGTATTACTCCACTCGTCCATCTCCTCCCCTTTGCACGCACTTTCGGAGTTGCTTCAACATGTCCTAATGTTTCCCCGAATATGGCGTGCTGAATGCTGTGTGCTGTGAGTGTCACCTAAGTTACACGTGGAGGGCTTTTCCTTGGATCATGTGCCCCCCCTTTTCTCATTTTTTACGTGCATAGTACCTTCACTGAGACATGGAAGACCCACGCTTCTGCCTCCGTGCCATCTTGCCTGGCTCCTACTGCCCTCTGCTGCCTCCAACCTTGCCATCTGCTGCTGCCTGTACAGTGTGTGTGCCTGCTGCCCACCTGCACTGTGTTTGGAGTGACTGCCGTCCAGTCATTGCCAGTGCTCTTGTCTTTGGCTCTGTGACCACCTCAGATGCTCCATTGCACTCCCACCATGCCATTGCACCACCACTGCTCTGCAGCCCAGCTGCAGGACCACTTTACCCACCCACACCTGCCTCTGGGTTTGCCATGTCAGCACCATCGTCCTCTGACCAGAGTGGCAACCCCATGGGAGTGAGGCAAAGGGCTGTCTACTTCACCGCCAGGGAAGTTGATATCCTGGTGGAGAAGATCCTGGAGCATTTTGATGCCCTCTTCAGTCCTGTGATGCAACGTGGCAAGGAAGGATGTCAGCAGATCTAGGATGGGATCACAGATGCCATCAACATGGAGGGGGTGGCACTACACACTTTAAAGGTGGGAGGACCTGAATACAGGACCCATGGCAAGACCCTGTGCTACATCCAGGCCGGTGCCACCGCGCATGTGCACCATGCATGCAGGTGCCGGATGTCAACTAACAACATGCAGGTCTGGAGAAGCTCTACCTGGCACTGACCTTCCAGGTCTGTGAGCTATGGCAACGTCTGGAGTTGACTGGTGAGTAGCCATGTGGTGCAATTCTCTACCATGCATGTGCTATGTGCATGTACCAGCATGTTGGCAGTGACCCCCTTAGGCTTGCAGCAAGTATGTTTCTGAGATGGATGTCTGAGTGCATGCCCCAGAGATTGCCTCCCTGTGTGCATTCAGACCGATATGCATTTTAAATGTGCTATCACTTGGATTGTATATGGCCTTGCAGACCATACACATGCAATGTTACTTGTTTCTGAGACATGCCAGGGTGGCAAGTGTGCCAGTTGAGGCAGTGTTACCCACGTCATGTCCATGCATGATGCTAATGTGTATGTGTGAAAAATGGGAATGTGTGACTGGGCATCACTCACGCCTGGATGCAACACATGCATTTGGATGTCTGGCTTAGTCACGCAGAGGCATTGCAGTTCATGGGACTCTGATGTGATTGGTTGTCGTACTGCTTGGGGCCTCTCAATAGATGTGTTTGCATGACATGTGTATGTGCTTGTTGCTATGCCATGCTTACATGTGCATGTGCAAATAATGCCTGTGTGTATAGCATAAGCAATTGATTGTTTGTGAGAGTGGCAAGTAGCTTGATGTGATTGGGCATCATCACGAGTTGGGTGGTATCCCGGCAGTATTTCCGCTGGGTTACTGCCTGCGATAATAGCGTTGCCACCAAACGGTCCGGCGCTATTAGCGCCGGATCAAGGGTTGGGCGGTAGTGTAATTCCTCATTGGGTCCATAGTGCGGTGCTAATTGCACCAGAAAATGGGAATTTTTCCGGCGCATTTACCCCCAGCTCTGACTGGGTATAGACACGCCAGACCCATGTTTGGGCAGACCCTTAAATGAGGCAGTAATAGCATTACCGCCACCTTTAAGGGCTCTCGCCCAACTCGTGATAAGGCCGATTGTGTGGAGTGATGGCCAGGCAGGTGTCTGCATGGATGTGGATTTCATATCCATGTGGGTGGGTGTAGAGGATGATAGCTCCCTTGACAAGTCGTGTTCATGTGAACGTTGGTGATGACATGCTGGATTTGGTGCAGTACACTGATGTTTCTGTTCTGTGTCTCCTTTTCCACAGATGCATCTGATGAAGAGGGCGGAAGCAGTGCTGTGGAGCAAGGCTGCAGAGATGCCTCCATCAGGCAGAGGCACAGGCCCCAGCCATGCCCCCATGACAGCTCATTTTTGGGGAGCGATGTGGCTGTGGCAGCATCGGTGACATTGGGTATGGCTGCTGGGGGTGAGTCCAAGAAGATAATGGTGGGAGCGGACTCCTCACCCACAGTGGGGCCAGGTGATGCCACGTGGGGCCATCCATGGCGGAAGACACCCCAGAGTCATTCAGGTTGACGGAAGGGGAGTGGCCATAGCAGCCCAGCCCATGGAGAAAGGTGGGGGTGTTGAGGTAGGCGTGCCTACTGCTGTCTCCTGTCCGAGGGGCATGAGGCTGTGCAGGCCACTGTGGAGTTGCATGTGCAAAATCTAGTCGCTGGGCCATCGGATGCAGCAGTGTTCACATGCCAGGATGCCTCCACCCAGACTCACCACCCGGTGTTGGCTGATGTGTCCACCCAGACCGACAACCCCTTACCATCTGGTTTGTCCATCCGGGATACTGTGCTACCCCTGCTGGCCGGGTTGACGAGTTGGACAGGTGTCATTTGTGATGATGTGCAGGCTACCCATAGTCTTCTTGCCCATCATCACAGTGAAGTATACTGCCTTGTTGGCCGGCTGACAGCATCCCTGTTCTGCAGTGTCCTTCATGGTATGTTCACTTCTCTCACCACCTCCTTGTCTTCCTCCTCTGTCCGCCAGTTGTCCTCCAGGGTGCCTTCTGGCCCATATGCCAGCAGGGCCTTCTGTGCACCAGTCCCACCCACAATGCCCTGTCTGGTGGAGAACACATATCTGCCCGAGTTGGGAGTCCAAGGCACATCAGCTGAGGTGGTCATTGTGCCTACCCAGGCACCGACAGGGTCACCAGCAGTGGAGGGACAGCAGGCACCCATGAGCAGTGCAGGTGCTGTACGCCCCTGGGTATCGTCATTAGCTCGGATTGCGTACCCACACAGCAGGCACCGGGAACTGTGGCTGCGGGTGGCAATGAGGAGGAGGCTATTTGTTGCAGGGAAGACCACTGAAACGAGGCAGGTGCGAAATGTGGGGCAGGAGTCATACATGGACCTGAGGCACAGGATGTCTTTTGTGTTCCAAGGATATGAGGAGCAGATCGGGGCTGAGAGGCAGCCGACTTGGGAACCAAGGGTAGTGATGGCCAGGGCTAAGATTGCACTGCATCGGGCAAGGAGGCGGGCTGCCATCTCAGAGACACAAATGCTGGAGAACGTGCAAGCCGTCCAGGGAACAACGTAGGCCTGCCTGGGTGGGGAGGATGCATCCCTGGTGGAAAGGCTCAGTGAGATTGGAGAGGAGGACTAGCCTGCTGCCGTTGTACATAGTTATTTAGGTGTAGGTTTCCTTTATTTATTATTTTCCCAAAGACGTTGCAGACAAAAATGTTTGTAAATATTTATATCCAATACATCTTTCTGTTTGTTACATTTCATGCTTCATGCAGTTCATTTGTGTGTCAATCTCTTTGATAGTTCTATTTTCAGCCAGTGCATCTCTCCATTCCAACTCATGTGTCTTTTGGCGTGCCTGCTTGTGTGTTGTTGTTGCTGGGATTGTTGCGGATGGAATGATGCACATGTGCCTGATATGTGGGGGTGGGTTCATCAGACAACTGGGTCTGCACTGTATGTTTTAATTTGCATTTACCTGTGCAGCATCCATCACTGTGTTTTTGGTATCAGTGTGGTTGGGGTAGATGGAGGTGGGCTCACTTTGGAGGTTTTCCATGGTCACGTTAATAGCATGTTTATTTGTCATTGCTGTGTAAAACCCATGTCGTGCAGACACACCCACCAGCATTTGCAGTCACACACTGTCTTCTCTCATGTGTCGCTCAACCTCTATAACTGGAATGCAGTAGTGGGCCATGTTTGCTTTTCCAGAGTGGCAGCACAATTCTCCCCTCTTTGTGACTCATGCGCTCTCTGACTGCCCTACCATCACCCATGCCTGACCCTGTCATGTGATTGTTCCCTGACAGGTAGATTGCCACCCATTCCACCCAGGTCATTGATGCTCAGACTGTGACACGTCTGCCCATTGTTTGTGGATCTTGCAATATCTTTTTAGTAGATTTGCTTCTGTCGTGGACACACATTCAGTTACTGAGCTATGATGCCTTGGCCATGTTCCATGGACAACATGCACATTGATTTCCATTCACTTGCCACGTGTGTATAGGAGGCTAAGACCTGGAAGGGTGTGTGAGCAGATGCTCCAATCATGGATGGACCTCTGGTGCTTCCAATTGGTTGTATTTGCGGTGTAAATGTTGATGTTGCACTTCATGGTGCTGTCAGATCACGGAGGTTCAGGAGAGCTGCAAGCATGCATTGCACTGGTATTGTGATGGACTCTCATGGGGCTTCCTGGGTGGGGTTTGTCACAGGTGAAGGGTGCTGTGGGTGACGTCCTGTGTGGAGTGGGATGCCTGGGGGTGTCACAGGTGAGGGGGCTGGTGGGTGTTATCCAGTCTGGAGGGGGCCTACCTGGGGGTGTCGGAATTGTAACAATGTTATGCCTCCAATCGCAACAATTGTATGTGTATTGGCCTACGTCAAGTTGTCTAAAACATCATATGTGAACAAACTCCACGGCAAGGTCTTGACCTTAGAGAAAGTAATGTAAGTCGCCATCTTGGATTAAGCCGCCATTTTAGGTTCTCTTGTAAGATGGAAGTCACCATGAACATCAAAATGGAGGCCGAATGACATTCTGAGTAAGATTCTGGCCGTTGTGACCTCCGTACACACGAATAATTAATATGCCTGCAGGCCACTTGTCGGGGTCGCGAACTGAGACCTTGTCCTACTATTGACCTATGTGTAAATGTACAACTATATCAGTGAAACTAATCAAAATGCATATATTATAGGATTGACCTGGCTAGGAACCCATAGGCCCGATCCCTAGAATGGTTAACCTGCAAGGGGGTTGGCCAAGGGCTGGACAAATCATATAAAAGACCCAAGTATTCCAATGTACGGTCTCTCTTACTAATACATCGAACCTTCGTTGAAGTTCGTTACGTTACTCTGAGAGCCGAATAGATATCCGTTTGTCAATTGACTTTGGTAACTGTTGTAGCTTTTAAATAAAGCACTTGTATGTTCTTTGTAACCTGTGTTGGTGTGTTTCTTTTTGGGCTTCCCGGCCTCATATTATTTTTATGTTTTCACAGTTGGCGCCCGAACAGGGACCCTCAAGATTGATGCCGGATCATTGAAGGTTGACGCAGACTATCGAACCGGGATCGGACGGTGTGATACTGCGGGCCCGACCGAACGAGACGCGATACCTCGGCAGCGCTGCACGATCCGACGATAGTCGTGTGGTCTGACACGGCATCTTGGCGAGGGTCCATTTTTGAGGCGGGCAGATTTGTCGAAACCACCAAACACAAGGTAAAATTTGTTAGGTAAGTTCTTTGGTAAACCGTACGGTCCTCCTTAGGTTTGGTCAGGTGCAGTCGTGACCCGGCTCTTAATTTAACCCTGACAATTTGAATTTGGCGTATTGTATCTGCAGACACAATTATTGACCAGGTAACACCAATTTTTTGTGAAATGCCTGGGAAATTGTCTAATTGCTTTAGGGCTCTGTTCCGCAGCAATCGACAATCTTTGCAATTTAGCCGCCCAGCACCACAGGAGGGGTCGCCGGCATGTACTATGTACTGTAAGTATGGCATTGGAAGTATAGTATTTAATGATATTTGGCACAGACAAACCAGACATGCCTCCGAATTTCAGTGGCCAATCAATGGTAGTTTTGAGATCCCCCGTATTGAATACCTAGAATCGGTCTTGCTAAAAAAGAAGGCCAGACCTGCAGCCTTTGATGTTTTGCAGAATTGGAAAAAAGAAGCATTGCAGCAGCTTAAAAGTAGGGATAAACATGCACGCCGTCATAAAACAAATGCCGAAAAGGCGTTGTTATATGATAAGGAAAAACATTCAGAGCCAGTTAAAAATATGGATAGGGCTTTTTCACTCGGAATCCAGAAAATGTATCCCTCTAAAGATTTCCATGTTTCTGAAGAATTTATTGAAAAATTGTTAAACGAACGCAGGCCTGGTGCCTCTGCGCCGCCTCCGTATGATCCTCTCCCGGGTGCTCTGCCCATTCCTGCTGTTG
This sequence comes from Ambystoma mexicanum, assembly GCF_040938575.1. NCBI lineage: Eukaryota > Metazoa > Chordata > Amphibia > Caudata > Ambystomatidae > Ambystoma > Ambystoma mexicanum. The sequence continues at coordinate 469,302,414 of NC_090933.1, forward strand.
TTCCTGCTGTTATTCCTGTTCCCCCTGTACAACCTATTGTTCCTATTCCTCTAGTTGTTGTTTCTCCACCTATCGCACCACCCCTTCCTCTTGCACCGATAGTTGCACCCTCATTGAATTTGCCCACACCTCCGCTCCCGAGCGGTTCTGTATTGACTGAAGTTGATCAAGGTGCGGGATCAAAGATTGTCACTCGTAATACTGTTTCTGCAGACAAGAAACTGGAATTATTTGCATGGGCTAAGCACTGTATGGAGAAAGGTGCTCAAGTTAACGTTTTTTTCCACATTATCAAATATGGACAATTTTCCCGAGAAAAATGTTTTTATCGAAGGTTTGGGGACTCATTTATGTGTGATGTGGGGTAGATTACAAAATTCGGATCTCCCACAAGGGGTGAGGGATCTAAATGCTTTAGCACTTTCAAGGGACACAGAGGAGAAAGTACATAGTCATGTTGAGAGATTGGTTGAGTATTGGAGGAACTTTGAGAAAACACGAGATGAGGATGATGAAGACGACGGTATGTATGTGCAGAAACGGTTCCTTCCGTGTCGTAGATCGGCACCTGAGGAAGTACGAATTTGTACCAAAGATGCGATTCGATGGATCTCGGATTCATCGATACCGCCAGATGAAGTATATGACACGTATAGTCAGTATACAGTAGAAATGCAGAGGAAGGTGATTCAGGTAATGGTACAGTACCTGCAGGAAGAATGTGTAAGGAAGAAGGTTGGTTGTCCTATAGAGTTATTGGGAATTTGTAAAAGGGCTTTTTCGCCCGACACTTCTTCGACTGCCTTTGCGCTCGACCTGGCTTTGTTGCTTAGTAAGCGGTCGGAATTACCTATATCTCAGTTGCCTATGAGAGAGGTTCCTCTGACATTTGTCCCAAAGGTTGAGATTCCCGCTAACGCTGGGACTGGTGCACCCGCTGTGGATATCCCTGCACATTATGTATCACAATTTGTCCACGTCCCGTTTTCACGACAGGAAGTGAACACTATTAGACAATCAATTCCCGATATCAGGAAAAACCCGACAGGATTCTACAAAGAGATAGAGTCCGTTTTGCAGTCCTCTGTGTTCACCTTGAGTGACATTGACTTGCTATTCCCTGTACTCCTGCCCGTAGATTTATGGAAGCAGGTTCGAACAATAGACGATGTGCCAGGATTAGGAGATACGTGGGCTAACATGACTAGGATTGATGGGGAAAGACCAGCTGGTGAGAAACCACCTCAGGTAATACTTACTTTGCCTGATAGAATTGTCGCAAAATTGAAAACCATAATTCCTGAGAAAATAATTATTTGGGACAAGCTTACGGCCTGTGTTCAAGGAAAAACTGAAGGTGCCACCGAGTTCTTTAATAGATTCGAACAGGTATTCTCTGATTTCAGTGGACAGGACTTGGGCACAGAGTCTGGGAAAAGGTTGTTTGTGGACAAATTTGTACGTGGGTTGTTGCCCGACATCCAGTCACAGATTATGTCCTCTGAGAGCGCTTGGCAAGAGAAATCCCAATCTGAAGTTTTGCACATGGCTCAGTATTATGAGAACCGTGTGAATAATGAAAAAGAGAAAATAGAGAAGAGGAAAGGAGATTTGAAGACAAAAGTATTGTTACAACAAATTGTTAGAAATCCCAGAGGAGGTACGTCACAGATCAGAGGTCAGTATGTCTAAAAAGGAAACGCTCCTTTGGGTCCTGTGAATGTTAATCAATGTGCCTATTGCCGCCAGGAAGGTCATTGGCGAGCACAGTGCCCCGTCCTTCGACAAGGGTCAAACAATGCGTTTGGGAGTATGGGTAGACGACCTAGAGGTCGCCCTGGAGCAGGGGGCACTGATAGAGGTCAGTTTTCACAAGATCCTCAGCAACCTTTTTCACGGGAAAATCAGACTTCGAGTGTGGACGCAAGAAACATATTTGATCACCCTTCTGCTGCCTACCTTCCTGAAGAGCTTCCCCCCGATAACATTTTGTTTCGATAGGACTGCCCGAAGCAGGGTTTGGAAACTTCACCTATTCCCCTTAATCAGAAAGGTCCCTACGTTGAATTGTTATTGGGGAATAGGAAACATCAGTTTTTGATAGACACTGGAGCACAGAAGTGCTCCATTGATCATTCCCGGGTTCCAAACATTCCACTGTCAGGGCAAACAAATGTTTCTGTAGGGTTTTCTGGTATACCAATTGTTTGTCCGGTTTCTTCGCCGGTGTCTGTTTCTTTGGGTCCCTTTACGGACCATTGTCCCTTCCTTCTGACTTCGAACTGTGGAGAGAATTTGCTGGGGTTAAACCTGTTAAAGAAATTGAATGCAGTAATTCATTGTTCCTCTGATGGAGTAAGACTGACGGTTTCACCACAGCAACTTCCCAATTTTCAGTTTTTGACTCGACCATTGCCTCCTGAGTTTAGTGTTGTTCCAGAATGTTTATGGGCGGTTGACGACAATGATGTCGGGGTGCTACAAATTGAGCATGTTAAAATATTTTTGAAGCATGGAGTTAAACTACCACGCATTCCGCAATATAAAATATCAGTTGAGGGCGAGCGTGCTTTGAAGTGCATTGTCTCCGATTTTGTGCATCGAGGGGTAATTGAAGAGATTGCAGGTAGTTTATGTAACAGCCCAATTTTGCCTGTATACAAGAAAGGCGACAATGCAATCCCATACCGTTTTATAATTGATCTTCGTGCTATTAACAAAGTTGTCGCCCCACAATTTCCAATTGTGCCTGATGTAACAACGATACTAACAATGATCCCTGCTACAGCTACGCACTTTAGTGTTGTGGATTTAAAGAATGCTTTCTTTAGCATTCCTATACACAAGGAGAGTAGATATTTGTTCTCGTTCACCTTGGGAGGACGTTCATTTACATTTACTCGGGCAACTCAAGGGTATACTGAAAGTCCAAGCATTTATAGTAGAGCTTTGAAAGAGCAGCTCAACACCCTTGAATTGCCACCTACTTGTACACTGCTTCAGTATGTCGATGATTTGCTTTTGGCTGCAGATTCTGAAAGTGCTTTAAAGGAGGCACTGTACTATTGCTTGTTCATCTAGCCAGAAATGGTCATAAAGCTTTGATCAAAAAATGTCAATATTGTTGTCAGGAGGTCGCCTATTTAGGCTACCTCCTGTCAAAGGAGGGGAGAAGATTGACACCTGAAAGAATAAAATACATTTCTGGCATGTCTGTTCCAAATACACAGAAGGAAGTCAGGGCCTTAATAGGTATGGCTTCTTACTGTAGGTTGTGGATCCCGAACTTTTCACTAATGATAAAACCGATGTTGGCTTTGACGAAGAAGGGCATTTCTCTGCCACTGCCATGGAAATCGGAACATCAACGATCATTTGAGCTTCTCAAAACCGCGTTATGCTCTGCACCGGTTCTGGGTACTCCAAATTATGACAAGGCCTTTGTGTTGTTTGTGCATGAATGTGATGGATGTGCTTTGGCTGTGTTAACACAGGAACACGGAGGGAAGAATAGGCCATGCGGCTACTACTCCTCCGCCCTTGATCCTGTCGCATGCGCTTTGCCAAGATGTTTGCGAGCTGTCGCTGCTGCTGCCGCGTCTGTAAAACAGAGTGAGGGAATGGTCCTAGGCCATGATTTAATTTTGATGGTACCTCACTCTGTAGATGTCCTATTGAATAAAACCCAAACGCAACACCTCACTTCCGCACGGCTGACAAGGTATGCATTAATTCTGTTTGCCCCTCACATTCAAATTAAGAGGTGTTGTGTTCTTAATCCGGCTGAACTTCTACCTTTCCTGCAAAATACTGTTTGCGGTGACGAGGAATTACATGACTGCCTGTATACCACTGAACAGGAAACAAAGAGCAGGATAGATCTTATAGATACTCCTTTGGACAATGCAGAAGGGGAGCTGTTTTGTGATGGCTCCTGCTTCAAACTCCCAGATGGCACATCTACAGCTGCTTACGCAGTTACTACGTTGAGTACAGTTGTTGAAACTAATAGAATTCCGTTTAACTCTGCGCAGGCCGCAGTGATTATAGCGTTGACCCGAGCTTGTGAGCTCTCCGAAGGGCGTATAGTAAACATATATAGTGATAGCCAGTTCGCCTTTGGGGTGGCTCACAACTTTGGGAGGCTCTGGTCGGAAAGGGGGTTCCTAACCTCACATGGGACCAAGATCCAGCATGGTCCCTTGATATGCAATTGCTCTCGGCACTCTCACTCCCTAGGCAGTTAGCGATCATGAAATGTGCAGCACATCGTAAGGTCATAGATGATGTGGGAAAAGGGAACGCTTTTGCTGACCAGATAGCCAGGCAAATGGCCACAGACCTTAGCGCAGACATGTATGCTCTAAGGGAAACAAAAGATGCCTATGTAATGGATGAGGGTATTGGGTCTGTGCGAGATATTCAAACTGATGCCACAATAGAAGAGTCTAAAAGGTGGGCCGAAGGAATGGGGAAACTGGATGATGATGGGTGTTGGGTGGATACATCTGAAGGAAAATGGTTGCTCCCTGATTCGTATGTGCTGGCAATGGTTACAATGGCACACGGTCCTACGCATGTGTGTGCTCAGCAGATCACGAAAATGTTAGAACAAGTCTGGGTGAATGATAACATTTTGAAGACTGCACAGCGACATGTTGAGAATTGTATGATTTGCTTACAGCACAATGTGGGGAAGGGGACAGTAACTCCAAGGGGAAGCTTTGGGCCCCCTTCTATCTCCTTCGAGGTAATCCACTTTGATTTTATTGAAATGGAACGGTGTAACAATCTAAAATATGTTCTTGTGATTATTTGTGCTTTTAGTAAATGGGTCGAGGCTTTCCCCGTTAAAGATGCTACTGCCATGACCACTGCAAAGACAATGGTAAAAGAATTCTTCCCACGATTTGGGCTTCCAAGGGTAATTTGGTCGGCCAATGGTCCCCATTTTGTTGCAGCAGTAATTTTGCAGATATGCACAGCGTTGCACATTGAAAAACGATTTCACTCAGCTAGGCATCCTCAAAGTGCTGGGTTGGTAGAGAGACATAACAGTATCTTAAAGAATCAGCTTGCAAAAACATGTGCCGACACCAAATTGAAATGGCCCGATGCCTTACCTATTGTATTATTAGCCATGCGTACCACACCTCAAACTAAGACTGGGCTTTCTCCATTTGAAGTAGTGATGGGGAGACCTGCTAACATTTGGGGTCTTCCGAAGCCTAAAGCCCTGAGGGAGGTAGAACATGTATTGCTTGTAGACTACTGCAACCAGTTGACTAAAAACCTGTATTTCATTTATCATCAGGTCCAAGCAGCTTTACCTGTACGGTTTACGGGCCAGGACACGATATTCAGCCTGGAAGTGGGGTCCTAGTGAAGGCCTACGAAAGGTCTTCCTGTCTCACTCCTCGCTGGAAGGGACCCTATCAGGTACTGTTGGTCACCCAAACAGCAGTGCGGGTGGCTGGGAAAAAGCATTGGATCCAGGCGACGCATGTCAAGAAACTTCCTCACCCGACGCCACACGTTACAGAAGAAGCAGAACCCCTCGCTGATGCTACAATCTCTGATCCTGGAGTAGCAAACAGCACTGTGAGTGTGTCGGAGAATTTCTCTGAGCCCGTGGAGCTTGGGGAACAGTCCATTTCGTCTCCGCACTCTTTGGAAAAGTCACTTCCGGAAAACATTGTTTCAATTTCTGCGGCTTCCGTCGCCTCCGATACGTCGCTTCCCTCAGGAAGTGACGTTGCCTTGTTTCCGGATCAAACAGTTCTGGGTACCACCAGGTACAACCTTCGACGAAGAAAATAGAACTACGGCACGGGTCTTTTCCGTGCATTTGGAAAGAAGAAGTGATTGAAACTTTCCTCTTGTAAAAAAAAAGTTCCTTTCGAACAAAAGGAAAAAAAAAGGATTCTGCTGGCTAGGGTTGGGAAGGACTAAGAAGTCGCGCGACCGTAGTGTCGCCAGCAACGAACATTGGGGTCGTCGATTGAGAAACTACGATGCCTGCCACCTCCACCGCTGCTCTCTGCACTGGACTTGTAAATAAGGGGGTGACCAACTCGGACAATGAACAATGTGCCTGGGCACCGAAAACGTATTGCTGTGTTGTGTTAATAATAATTGGAATTTGTATAATTACTGCTGTGGGACTTTGGTACTTCGAAGAAATTTACCCTCTTAAACCTCTACTGCCAATTGAGATTGTACCTACTGCTTTGACTCCCTCTGTACACCTTCACACTCTGTCACCTAGAGACTCCCGTCATAGACGAAAGTATCATAATAACACTTTAATGATAGTAATGAATGCAACGCATGCCATTTTTAATAAGAGTAATTGTTGGATTTGTACCCATTTACCGCAACATGGGAACAAGGGGCTAGGATGGTATATTCACCCTTTACCTTTAACGACTGCTTGCTATGCCTCTCTTAGAGCACTATTCTTTGGCCGTTGGAATGATAGCATCTCAGGGAACTTTGATGGAACTAATTTAAATGATTTTGAGAAACGTGAATTGACTCCCCTGGGATGCTCGCTTTTTGCAAATAGAAGTAAACCTAATGTTGCTTCTATTAGGCCGTCTGATAAACTATCTCTTCCTTTTCAAACTCTAATTTCCTTTAAAATGGCCCCGATAGGCAATAAGGACGCCGTGCCTCCTTCCTACTCTATTAATCATAGCCCCGATTCAGTCCCCTTTTGTGTACAAAGAAATGGCACTCGTCCAATGGGAGATTTTGAAGGTTGTGTAAACATTGTAAATTTGACTGGGGAGAACAGGCCTCTGTATGTAGGGGGGCCTGTTTATTTCGTTTGTGGTAGTTCAGCATTTCCCTGGTTGCCCAAGGATTGGCAGGGAACCTTTTATTTAGGAATCCTGTTACCTGGGGTATTTATAGCTAGTACATTGGAAGTTTCTAAGGCTCGCCCACTACGGGACGAGGATGGAGATACCCCTGGGCAAGTATTGGCAGATGTAGCGAAATCAGTTGTGCCATTTTGGGGACAGATAGCAAACTCTGAAAATATTAGGGGACTAGCAAGAGTATTGGAGAGAACCATCAACCGGACCACGGATATACTCTACAATATGACACTAGAACAAAAGGCAATAAGATTGGTAGCACTCCAAAATCGGATGGCATTAGATGTCATTCTGGCAGAACGTGGTGGAGTATGTAAATTAGTGGGGTCCGCTTGCTGTGTTTTGCGTACCAGACTCCTCACCGACAATTTTCAAAGCAATACAGAACTTGCACATCCGCAGTTCTGAAATGCATATCCCTGTGGGAGATTGGAATATTAGCACCTGGTTCTGGGATTCTTTACGATCTTGGGGTTGGAAGGTGCTTTCTATTATACTGGTTATTTTGGGAATTCTGCTATTCCTATGTTGCTGTTTCCAATGTCTACCTAGTGTATGTGCAATGCTAGGAGGATGTTGTGCTCAAGCAGTGAGCACAGTAGGGCACAAAATACATGCCCCAGATACAGCATCTAAAGAGTTTGTATTACAAGAAGTTCTGATGAACGACCTAATGGCTATAGACATTAAAGGTAATGATTCATTATGTATGGATGACAATGCATGGAGTTATTTACAAAGATATTAGAAATGATATTAGCACTTGGCATAGGCCAAAAGGAGGGTTTGTCGGAATTGAAACAATGTTATGCCTCCAATCGCAACAATTGTATGTGTATTGGCCTACGTCAAGTTGTCTAAAACATCATATGCGAACAAACTCCACGGCAAGGTCTTGACCTTAGAGAAAGTAATGTAAGTCGCCATCTTGGATTAAGCCGCCATTTTAGGTTCTCTTATAAGATGGAAGTCACCATGAACATCAAAATGGAGGCCGAATGACATTCTGAGTAAGATTCTGGCCATTGTGACCTCCGTACACACGAATAATTAATATGCCTGCAGGCCACTTGTCGGGGTCGCGAACTGAGACCTTGTCCTACTATTGACTTATGTGTAAATGTACAACTATATCAGTGAAACTAATCAAAATGCATATATTATAGGATTGACCTGGCTAGGAACCCATAGGCCCGATCCCTAGAATGGTTAACCCACGAGGGGGTTGGCCAAGGGCTGGACAAATCATATAAAAGACCCAAGTATTCCAATGTACGGTCTCTCTTACTAATGCATCGAACCTTTGTTGAAGTTCGTTACGTTACTCTGAGAGCCGAATAGCTATCCGTTTGTCAATTGACTTTGGTAACTGTTGTAGCTTTTAAATAAAGCACTTGTATGTTCTTTGTAACCTGTGTTGGTGTGTTTCTTTTTGGGCTTCCCGGCCTCATATTATTTTTATGTTTTCACAGGGGGTGTCACAGTTGAGGGTTTTAGGGGGGGGGTATCTGGGCTTGAGTGGTTGATGTGCATTAGAGGGGTATGCAGCCAGAATGATTGCAGAGAGTGTAGTGGGACTCAAACTATGGTAAGGAGTATAGCCTCCACTTATGATGGAGGCCCGCCTTATCACTGGGGTGCGGCCTGGCCTTTTGAGGTGAGGCATGCAATTTCGCTAGTGTGTGGCCTTGGCTTGCAGGGTGAGTCACACGATTTTGCTGGGGTGCAGCCTGGCCTTGCGAGGGAGGGCATGTGTTTTTTCTGGGGTGTGACAGGGGCTTGCGAGGTGAGGCGCTTGATTTTGCTGGGGTTTGGCCTTGGCTTGCGAGGAGTGGCACGCGATTTTGCTGGGGTGTAGCCAGGCCTTGCGAAGGAGGGCATGTGTTTTCACTGGGGTGCAGCCTGGTCTTTGAGTTGAGATGCACAATTTAGCTGGGGTGCAGGCTGGGCCTGCAATGTGAGGCGTGCCTTCTTAAAGGGGAACCGGATAGTGGGTCAGGGGTGGCTTGGAGGCTTGTGCCGTGCTTGTCATTTTGCTTTCATTTTGGTGTACTTTGGGATCGTGTTGTTGTTATTCCCTGTGCATCTTGTTTTTACCTGTGCGACGGCTAGTAATGCATCTTTAAATCCATGAATACGTATGGCGCACAATATTTTTTCTGTACCACGGCTTGCGCAGGGTCCTTCTCGGCGCACAGACCATGCACCATTTCTGCGCCCCATTCCATGAATCGGCCCTAAATCTGTTGCTGGGATTCGGAATGTTTCTTTATGCCATCAACATACTGTCAAGCAATGCAGTTTCAACTTTGATTGCTTGCTTTGTGGCTGCATCCATTACTTAGCTATGGTATAGTGATCATAAACCAGTGGCCTAATTGTGTGCTTGTAAGTTGAATTCTAGTTCAAGGTTTCCATTTACAATAAGTTTTTGCTACAAATAATTTGACAGTAATGATGACATCTCTAAGAAGAACACATTTTGCATTTCTCTAAATCTGACTACATATCCCTGCATGTCCGTTTTATAGGGCTATGAACATAGACTGTAATAGTAATATGTTTTGTGAGAGGAGTATCAAAGGTTATGCTCCCCATCCAAACAGTGTTTGCATTAATACATTTAGGATATAGTCTACTGCAAATGCCACTGCATTACTTCACTGCAGTTTGATCATCACCTTTGTACGATCTGATTAATGCCACCTTTTGTCTCACCCCTGGAACTCTAGTGCATCCAAAACACCACAGCACTGATCTGCCAGATTATCCATGTTCTATGATGGTACGTCGATCGTGCAGAGCGATAATTTACAACACAGCCCTATTAAAGCATTACACAAAAAAGGCACCGGTTTCATCATCAACAGCAGTACTTAACATTTCATGTTACATGCATTTTCATTTCACGAAGACTGATAATAGTTTTCGTGGTTGATAACAATCTGTATACAAATATGTGTTCTGAATTAGAGAATACAGCGTTCAAATAACTAAATGGTTTCTCCTAGGTTTTGCAATGCAGTTATTCTAAGCTCGGTATATTGAACAAATGGTTTGTGTGTTTATATTTTTTTTAGAATGCAGACCAATAGATGTAAGTAATTGCCAATGAGATGAAACACCTGAGAAAATGTATGTGCAGGTAAGAGCCCAATAGGCAAACTGAGTTACCCTAGTGAACAGATGTGTATAAATCTTTCCAATAAATAACTTTAATATGCATATAAATCTTGTATTACTGGTAAGGTGATAAGACGGTGTGCATGTACTCTGTAAGTCTCACTATCAGTAACATCATTCTTTGGTATTGTTCATTAAGTTGTGTAGAGTGCTCGCATATCACCATTGTGCACTGTTCGACTTGGAGCTTAAAGACATTTGCAAACAACTGCACTTTTAATTGGCTAGGATGGCAAATGCGAGAAACAATGCAGTACCTGCTATCTAAAGGTTGGTGATGGCCAGGTGTAGGATTTATTAGGATGGCATTTCCTGAGTTATGTTTGCTTTGGGAGTTATAACTGGTGAAATGCCAGTTGTAGTTAGAACTTTGGACTTTCAGACAGCGGGGAACCCTTGCACTGAAGAAACGACCTCATTGGAATACAATATATGTATGTGCATATACTGAAATAACAGTTATGTTTTATTTTCAGGGATATTACGTTTATGTTCGCATTACAAAACGCATTTAAAATCAGCTCACAAACTTTATTAGAGGGAAGATATGATAGCAACACAAAATAACAAAACTCCAAAAATTGCTAGCTATGATTCCTAAGCAACAATAACGTGCAACATCCACTGTACTTGACATGAGCCCACCCATGACTTCATAGATGGCAACACAAATCATGTCATCCGTGACATAACTAATGACATCACAAAATACATTGCTGGTGGGCACACACTTTGCAACGGTTTACGAGATGTGTGTTGTATTGTACGCAGTTTTTCAATTTTACTCATGTGCAAGAAATTATGGCATAAGCAATTTGTGTGGATATCTTAGAAAAACTCATATCCATATGCAGAACTGATGAGAAAAATGCTAATTATGACATCTTGAGAAACATTTGAACACTACTGTTCAGATGTACCATACAGAAATATCTGGTGCTTTAAGGAAGTGCTCATGGGGCATATTTCAACTCAACAACGCACATGCATGATTTGTGCATGGTGTAAATATACAATAATGAAATAGTGAAAAACACAGTATTGAAAAAGATGCCATGTAATGTCTGTAGGGTATTTTGTGGATATTTGGGGCTTTGCGGTTTTTTCTTACCGCCAAAATACCTTTAGCAATAATCACTCTCTGTATTCATATTGGGTCACACATGACAATAATACATTGCATTATTTCCGAATTCAGACCGATTTAGATGGTATGCGCGGTAGTTTGCGTGGTTGGTTGTTATAGTGGTTGGTTTATTTGTGGCCCCAATATACAACATCCCTTGTTTTTTATCTAGATTGTTCTTGATCACTAGAGAGACCTCAGGCCTACATTTTAGGGATACCACATTTTCAGTGTTAGTGTTGTGTGCCACCATGGGCAATTGTGGTATTTTGTGGTAATTTCCACTACCTCATATACGGTAGGGAACTATGTCCAGAGAGTCTCTCTTCCCGTTGACTCATGTACCTCCAACAGGCTATGCTACAGTCACTCACAACTGTCCATACTGAATAGAATCATGCACACATCTGCTTTAAAATGACAATTGCACTGTTTAAAAATCTACCCACGTTTAAACCTTTCCCCATGCAAAATGAAAGAGAAAAATAATACACACTAGCTATCTGTTTTCAAATATTTTTATATTATAGAAATTTCATTTAAACATGGTTTAACTTTTTTACAGAAATAAATAGAATGGTACAACATTATTTGTGATAAAATGAACAGAGAGCTGCGAGAATATATTCAATTGGTAACATTAAATATGCTGATAAGAGACTGAGACTCCCTCTAATACACTAACTGAACAGCTTCGCACACTTTCGCACAGCTCCCACTCGCTTCTGTAATTACCTTATCTGTTCAGCATGAGTTTTCTCCGGCTATTCTCTTTCTGAATTTGGCTCCCTTGAAGATCAACCCCAGTGAAAACAAGCATCTGCTGTTCTCAAACCGGGGTTATTGCCTGGAGCTCTCAGCTTTTGCAGCAGGAATGCCCCAGCCAGGAAAAAGATCCTTCTCCCAGCTCTGCAAGATGTCGACTGTCTTCCCCCCCTTCTCAAGCTTTTTCAGCAAAGTTCTAATCACAGCCTCTAGCATGATACTTGCTATGACGCTGCTCCAATCAGAATCAATCATGTCATCTCCTCCCTCACTACACAATGGCTCACTTCTACAGTGGCAATTGTAACAAACTGATTTCCTGCTCCTTCGAGCTCTTTGCTTCCTTTAGTTATGTGGACAGAGCAGCAGAGAACAATTAATGTGCGTTTAAAAGTTCACTTTCAGAGTAGGCCTAATTCTGCAGTGGAGACACATTTTTATTAGTGGGCTATGTTAAATGAAGTTTTATTAGTCAGGTTAGTTGTTAATAAGGTTAGTTATTAATTTTCAAATGTGTCTCTTGCAACATAGGCATTTCAGGTGAAAAATAGTGTGCATTTTGAATGTGCAGATGTGTGCTTTTAACTGTAAAAATGGATTTGCATCTTATATGTAAAAATCGTTTTTGACTGAATAGCCTGTCTTTACTTATATGTCCATGTTACTCTGGCAACACATATAGCAATGTCCACACCCATGTAGTGGTGCTGCATAAAAAAATGCTACCTGTGCAGTAGTGCTGTACTCTGTGCTGTAACACGCCAAATATCCTTACATACCCTCCTTTTGTTTTTAGAACTTGGCTATGATCCAAGCCAATTCCTAAAAACAACTTGTTCTTTTTCTTCTTTTAAAATGCATGTGTATTGGGATATCTTTCTCTTCCTGACGTAGCTACTAAAATCAGTAACATTTTCATTTTTACTGATAGCACAATCAACCATCCACCCATAATTAACACCAGGACAGCCAAACCCACTATTGAGCGTTCCCCCCAGGTTCCCCAATTAACAGGGTAATTCATAGAATTTCGCAGAAAAGTGTCGCAAGCGGCTGGCGCAGAGTGTCCGTGTGCGATTGTCTGCGCCAGGCACGTGCGCTAAAACCGATTTCTGCGCACAGCGTATTCATGGATTTTAGGCTCCCAAACCAGCCGTGGCGCAGAGTATCGCAGCGACCCTGCAGCAGCGCCAGTAACGCCCCCAAGAACGCCCTCGCGCAAGGAAAAGCCATCAAAATCGCTAAATCATCGCAAAGGGCAGCGCTAACGCTGGACCAGTCCACAGGGCTGCCAAACAAGGAACGCAAAGCGGGTAACGTGCATATCAGGGGTACGCGTGAAGTTATACACGCGATTAGCCAGGGTACGTGTATTACAGGGGTACGCGTGAAGTTTTACACGCGATTAGCCAGGGCACGTGTATCACAGGGGTACGCAGGAATTATCACACGCGATTTGGCTGGGTACGTGTATTACAGGGGTGCGCGGGAATTATCACACGCGATTTGGCTGGATAGGTGTATTACAGGGGTACACGGGAAGTTCTACACGCGATTGGCCAGGGTACGTGTATTACAGGGGTACGTGGGAATTATCACACGCGATTTGGCTGGGTACGTGTATTACAGGGGTACACGGGAAGTTCTACACGCAATTCGGCTGGGTACGTGTATTACAGGGGTGCGCAGGAATTCTCACATGCGATTTGGCCAGGTACGTGTATTACAGGGGTGTGCGGGAATTATCACACGCAATTAGGCTGGGTGGGTCCTCACAGGTGTTCCCTGTACACCCTCCACGGCCCCTGCAGGCAGCCCACAAAACAGGGGACTACCCTGCACACCTGCTCATGTCCCCCTGCACCCCCACCCCCCAGCAGTGCAGGGGCAGCCTCCACCAGGCCCCCACCCATGTCTCCCACCACCCCCACCCCCCAGCAGTGCAGGGGCAACCTCCACCAGGCCCCCACTCATGTCCCCTATCACCCCCACCACCCCGCCACCAGGGGCACCCTCCACCAGGCCCCCATCCATGTCTCCCACCACCCCCACCCCCCAGCAGTGCAGGGGCAGCCTCCACCAGGCCCCCACTCATGTCCCCTATCACCCCCACCCCCCCGCCACCAGGGGCACCCTCCACCAGGCCCCCACTCATGTCTCCCACCACCCCCACCCCCCAGCAGTGCAGGGGCAGCCTCCACCAGGCCACCACTCATGTCTCCCACCACCCCCACCCCCCAGCAGTGCAGGGGCACCCTCCACCAGGCACCCACCCATGTCTCCCACCACCCCCACCCCCAGCAGTGCAGGGGCACCCTCCACCAGGCCCCCACTCATGTCACCCACCACCCCCACCCCCCAGCCACCAGGGTCACCCTCCACCAGGCCCCCACTCATGTCTCCCACCACCCCCACACCCCAGCAGTGCAGGGGCACCCTCCACCAGGCACCCACTCATGTCTCCCCCCACCCCCACACCCCAGCAGTGCAGGGGCACCCTCCACCAGGCACCCACTCATGTCTCCCACCACCCCCACACCCCAGCAGTGCAGGGGCAGCCTCCACCAGGCCCCCACTCATGTCTCCCACCACCCCCCACCCCCCTGCCACCATGGGCAGCCCCCACCAGGCCCCCACTCATGTCTCCCACCACCCCCACCCCCCAGCAGTGCAGGGTCAACCTCCACCAGGCCCCCACTCATGTCCCCTATCACCCCTACCCCCCGCCACCAGGGGCACCCTCCACCAGGCCCCCATCCATGTCTCCCACCACCCCCACCCCCCAGCAGTGCAGGGGCAGCCTCCACCAGGCCCCCACTCATGTCTCCCACCACCCCCACCCCCCAGCAGTGCAGGGGCAGCCTCCACCAGGCCCCCACTCATGTCTCCCACCACCCCCACCCCCCAGCAGTGCAGGGGCAGCCTCCACCAGGCACCCACCCATGTCTCCCACCACCCCCACCCCCCAGCAGTGCAGGGGCACCCTCCACCAGGCCCCCACCCATGTCTCCCACCACCCCCAACCCCCAGCAGTGCAGGGGCAGCCTCCACCAGGCCCCCACTCATGTCTCCCATCACCTCCACCCCCCTGCCACCATGGGCAGCCCCCACCAGGCCCCCACTCATGTCTCCCACCACCCCCACCCCCCAGCAGTGCAGAGGCACCCTCCACCAGGCACCCACCCATGTCTCCCACCACCCCCACCCCCCAGCAGTGCAGGGGCACCCTCCACCAGGCCCCCACCCATGTCTCCCACCACCCCCACCCCCCAGCAGTGCAGGGGCAGCCTCCACCAGGCCTCCACTCATGTCCCCTATCACCCCCACCCCCCCACCACCAGGGGCACCCTCCACCAGGCCCCCACTCATGTCTCCCACCACCCCCAACCCCCAGCAGTGCAGGGGCAGCCTCCACCAGGCCCCCACTCATGTCTCCCACCACCCCCACCCCCCAGCAGTGCAGGGGAACCCTCCACAAGGCACCCACCCATGTCTCCCACCACCCCCACCCCCCAGCAGTGCAGGGGCACCCTCCACCAGGCCCCCACTCATGTCACCCACCACCCCCAGCCCCCAGCCACCAGGGTCACCCTCCACCAGGCCCCCACTCATGTCTCCCACCACCCCCACACCCCAGCAGTGCAGGGGCAGCCTCCACCAGGCCCCCACTCATGTCTCCCACCACCCCCACCCCCCTGCCACCATGGGCAGCCCCCACCAGGCCCCCACTCATGTCTCCCACCACCCCCACCCCCCAGCAGTGCAGGGTCAACCTCCACCAGGTCCCCACTCATGTCCCCTATCACCCCCACCCCCCCGCCACCAGGGGCACCCTCCACCAGGCCCCCATCCATGTCTCCCACCACCCCCACCCCCCAGCAGTGCAGGGGCAGCCTCCACCAGGCCCCCACTCATGTCCCCTATCACCCCCACCCCCCCGCCACCAGGGGCACCCTCCACCAGGCCCCCACTCATGTCTCCCACCACCCCCACCCCCCAGCAGTGCAGGGGCAGCCTCCACCAGGCCCCCACTCATGTCTCCCACCACCCCCATTCCCCAGCAGTGCAGGGGCAGCCTCCACCAGGCCCCCACTCATGTCTCCCACCACCCCCACCCCCAGCAGTGCAGGGGCAGCCTCCACCAGGCCCCCACTCATGTCTCCCACCACCCCCACACCCCAGCAGTGCAGGGGCACCCTCCAACAGGCACCCACTCATGTCTCCCACCACCCCCACACCCCAGCAGTGCAGGGGCAGCCTCCACCAGGCCCCCACTCATGTCTCCCACCACCCCCACCCCCCTGCCACCATGGGCAGCCCCCAACAGGCCCCCACTCATGTCTCCCACCACCCCCACCCCCCAGCAGTGCAGGGCCAACCTCCACCAGGCCCCCACTCATGTCCCCTATCACCCCCACCCCCCCGCCACCAGGGGCACCCTCCACCAGGCCCCCATCCATGTCTCCCACCACCCCCACCCCCCAGCAGTGCAGGGGCAGCCTCCAACAGGCCCCCACTCATGTCTCCCACCACCCCCACCCCCCAGCAGTGCAGGGGCAGCCTCCACCAGGCCCCCACTCATGTCTCCCACCACCCCCACCCCCCAGCAGTGCAGGGGCAGCCTCCACCAGGCCCCCACTCATGTCTCCCACCACCCCCACACCCCAGCAGTGCAGGGGCACCCTCCACCAGGCCCCCACTCATGTCTCACACCACCCCCACACCCCAGCAGTGCAGGGGCACCCTCCACCAGGCACCCACCCATGTCTCCCACCACCCCCACCCCCCAGCAGTGCAGGGGCACCCTCCACCAGGCCCCCACCCATGTCTCCCACCACCCCCAACCCCCAGCAGTGCAGGGGCAGCCTCCACCAGGCCCCCACTCATGTCTCCCATCACCTCCACCCCCCTGCCACCATGGGCAGCCCCCACCAGGCCCCCACTCATGTCTCCCACCACCCCCACCCCCCAGCAGTGCAGAGGCACCCTCCACCAGGCACCCACCCATGTCTCCCACCACCCCCACCCCCCAGCAGTGCAGGGGCACCCTCCACCAGGCCCCCACCCATGTCTCCCACCACCCCCACCCCCCAGCAGTGCAGGGGCAGCCTCCACCAGGCCTCCACTCATGTCCCCTATCACCCCCACCCCCCCACCACCAGGGGCACCCTCCACCAGGCCCCCACTCATGTCTCCCACCACCCCCAACCCCCAGCAGTGCAGGGGCAGCCTCCACCAGGCCCCCACTCATGTCTCCCACCACCCCCACCCCCCAGCAGTGCAGGGGAACCCTCCACAAGGCACCCACCCATGTCTCCCACCACCCCCACCCCCCAGCAGTGCAGGGGCACCCTCCACCAGGCCCCCACTCATGTCACCCACCACCCCCACCCCCCAGCCACCAGGGTCACCCTCCACCAGGCCCCCACTCATGTCTCCCACCACCCCCACACCCCAGCAGTGCAGGGGCAGCCTCCACCAGGCCCCCACTCATGTCTCCCACCACCCCCACCCCCCTGCCACCATGGGCAGCCCCCACCAGGCCCCCACTCATGTCTCCCACCACCCCCACCCCCCAGCAGTGCAGGGTCAACCTCCACCAGGCCCCCACTCATGTCCCCTATCACCCCCACCCCCCCGCCACCATGGGCACCCTCCACCAGGCCCCCATCCATGTCTCCCACCACCCCCACCCCCCAGCAGTGCAGGGGCAGCCTCCACCAGGCCCCCACTCATGTCCCCTATCACCCCCACCCCCCCGCCACCAGGGGCACTCTCCACCAGGCCCCCACTCATGTCTCCCACCACCCCCACCCCCCAGCAGTGCAGGGGCAGCCTCCACCAGGCCCCCACTCATGTCTCCCACCACCCCCATTCCCCAGCAGTGCAGGGGCAGCCTCCACCAGGCCCCCACTCATGTCTCCCACCACCCCCACCCCCAGCAGTGCAGGGGCAGCCTCCACCAGGCCCCCACTCATGTCTCCCACCACCCCCACACCCCAGCAGTGCAGGGGCACCCTCCAACAGGCACCCACTCATGTCTCCCACCACCCCCACACCCCAGCAGTGCAGGGGCAGCCTCCACCAGGCCCCCACTCATGTCTCCCACCACCCCCACCCCCCTGCCACCATGGGCAGCCCCCACCAGGCTCCCACTCATGTCTCCCACCACCCCCACCCCCCAGCAGTGCAGGGCCAACCTCCACCAGGCCCCCACTCATGTCCCCTATCACCCCCACCCCCCCGCCACCAGGGGCACCCTCCACCAGGCCCCCATCCATGTCTCCCACCACCCCCACCCCCCAGCAGTGCAGGGGCAGCCTCCACCAGGCCCCCACTCATGTCTCCCACCCCCCAGCAGTGCAGGGGCACCCTCCACCAGGCACCCACCCATGTCTCCCACCAACCCCACCCCCCAGCAGTGCAGCGGCACCCTCCACCAGGCCCCCACTCATGTCACCCACCACCCCCACCCCCCAGCCACCAGGGTCACCCTCCACCAGGCCCCCACTCATGTCTCCCACCACCCCCACACCCCAGCAGTGCAGGGGCACCCTCCACCAGGCACCCACTCATGTCTCCCACCACCCCCACACCCCAGCAGTGCAGGGGCAGCCTCCACCAGGCCCCCACTCATGTCTCCCACCACCCCCACCCCCCTGCCACCATGGGCAGCCCCCACCAGGCCCCCACTCATGTCTCCCACCTCCCCCAACCCCCAGCAGTGCAGGGTCAACCTCCACCAGGCCCCCACTCATGTCCCCTATCACCCCCACCCCCCCGCCCCCAGTGGCACCCTCCACCAGGCCCCCATCCATGTCTCCCACCACCCCCACCCCCCAGCAGTGCAGGGGCAGCCTCCACCAGGCCCCCACTCATGTCCCCTATCACTCCCACCCCCCTGCCACCAGGGGCACCCTCCACCAGGCCCCCACTCATGTCTCCCACCACCCCCACCCCCCAGCAGTGCAGGGGCAGCCTCCACCAGGCCCCCACTCATGTCTCCCACCACCCCCACCCCCCAGCAGTGCAGGGGCAGCCTCCACCAGGCCCCCACTCATGTCTCCCACCACCCCCATCGCCCAGCAGTGCAGGGGCACCCTCCACCAGGCACCCACCCATGTCTCCCACCACCCCCACCCCCAGCAGTGCAGGGGCACCCTCCACCAGGCCCCCACTCATGTCTCCCACCACCCCCACCCCCCTGCCACCATGGGCAGCCCCCACCAGGCCCCCACTCATGTCTCCCACCACCCCCACCCCCCAGCAGTGCAGGGGCAGCCTCCACCAGGCCCCCACCCATGTCTCCCACCACCCCCACCCCCCTGCCACCATGGGCAGCCCCCACCAGGCCCCCACTCATGTCTCCCACCACCCCCACCCCCCTGCCACCATGGGCAGCCCCCACCAGGCCCCCACTCATGTCTCCCACCACCCCCACCCCCCAGCAGTGCAGGGGCAGCCTCCACCAGGCCCCCACTCATTTCTCCCACCACCCCCACCCCCCTGCCACCAGGGGCAGCCCCCACCAGGCCCCCACTCATGTCTCCCACCACCCCCACCCCCCAGCAGTGCAGGGTCACCCTCCACCAGGCCCCCACTCATGTCTCCCACCACCCCCACCCCCCTGCCACCATGTGCAGCCCCCACCAGGTCCTCACAATCCCCAATCATGTGCGTAATGGTCAGCCTCCACCAGGCCCCCACTCATGTCCCCTATCACCCCCACCCCCCCGCCACCAGGGGCACCCTCCACCAGGCCCCCACTCATGTCTCCCACCACCCCCACCCCCCAGCAGTGCAGGGGCAGCCTCCACCAGACCCCCACTCATGTCTCCCACCACCCCCACCCCCCAGCAGTGCAGGGGCAGCCTCCACCAGGCCCCCACTCATGTCTCCCACCACCTCCACCTCCCAGCAGTGCAGGGGCACCCTCCACCAGGCACCCACCCATGTCTCCCACCACCCCCACCCCCCAGCAGTGCAGGGGCACCCTCCACCAGGCACCCACCCATGTCTCCCACCACCCCCACCCCCCTGCCACCATGGGCAGCCCCCACCAGGCCCCCACTCATGTCTCCCACCACCCCCACCCCCCTGCCACCATGGGCAGCGCCCACCAGGCCCCCACTCATGTCTCCCACCACCCCCACCCCCCAGCAGTGCAGGGGCAGCCTCCACCAGGCCCCCACTCATGTCTCCCACCACCCCCACCCCCCTGCCACCATGGGCAGCCCCCACAAGGCCCCCACTCATGTCTCCCACCACCCCCACCCCCCTGCCACCATGGGCAGCCCCCACCAGGCCCCCACCCATGTCTCCCACCACCCCCACCCCCCAGCAGTGCAGGGGCAGCCTCCACCAGGCCCCCACTCATGTCTCCCACCACCCCCACCCCCCTGCCACCATGGGCAGCCCCCACCAGGCCCCCACTCATGTCTCCCACCACCCCCACCCCCCAGCAGTGCAGGGTCACCCTCCACCAGGCCCCCACTCATGTCTCCCACCACCCCCACCCCCCTGCCACCATGTGCAGCCCCCACCAGTTCCTCACAATCCCCAATCATGTGCGTAATGGTCAGCCTCCACAGCCAAAAAGCCCTACCAAGTAACCCATTCACCCACATGGAAATGAAAACACATGTTACACCCCCAATGTTCATGAAGCAAATGAACCCATGTCCGTCACACACATATTTTCCAATTGAATGGGAAAACACACAACATGACATGCATGAAACCAATGAGATGAAACCACACAGTGAACAATGGAAAAAAAATGTATTGGACAAAAATACGAATGCTAAAGAAAGAAAACTAACTACAATGTAAATGTGAAAAAATAAGCTGCATGTCCGCATAAAAACACAAAAGTAGAAAATCAAATCCAAAAAGTTTTGTCCAAAGTGAAATGTAAAAACTCTCCATGCAACAAAGAACTATGTACAAAAATAACAAGGGTCCATCATCACAACTGAACTAAGGAAATCTCCTAAAAAACCTACCTAAATATCAACTATATACAAAAAGTGGAGCAGTGTCCGTCGACTCCAAATCATAAGAAAAAACAAAGGAAACCTAAAACTAAAGAACTATATACAAAGGCGGCGGGCAAGTCCAGCGGCTCACTCCGTGGTGTTCCGGGCCAGGGCATCATCGAACTCCTGTTCGATGTCCCGGAGGCGGTCCAGTTCCATGGCCCCGAGTGTCCGCAGGGACGACGCCGTGTCCTCCTCCAACCCCCTGCGGATTGCCTCGAGGCACTCGGCCCGCCTCAGGGCCCTCCGCATGGAGTTCTCCGCCCTGACCATTGTGAGCCGCGCCTCTTCCGCCCGCCGCCGCTCCGCACCTATGGCGTGGCCCAACCGCTGCCACACGGAAGACACTCTCTGTCCTGGGTCCTCCTGCCCTCCGGCCGATGCCTGCCCCTCCGATGTCGAAGGCCCCGAGCCTTCATGGCTCCCACCATGTTGCTGCTGCTGCTCTGCCTCTGCCCGTGCACTGCCTCCTGCTGCCTGCACATCCTCCGCCGGCTGGGGTGCAGTTGTTGATGTGGCCACCCCTGCTGGACGTCCGACTCCCGACTGTGGCAGGGATGCCTCCTCCACCAGCCTGGCCGCACTGTCAGAGGCAGCTCCACAGGGCACCCAGGTGACTGATGGGTGGGAAGATGGCACAGAGGACGACTGGCGCGTAGGGGGTACAGTTGAGGAGGGGGTCGGAACAAGCCCCATCAGACGGAGGAATCCAGTCTGGGTGACCTGTCCCAGCAGGCTGACGTGGTCAACGAGCCATTCAAGATGACGTGCAGTCTCTACATGAAAAGACTGCAGGTCACCTCGCATGGCCCGTTGACGCAACGCCACACCAGCCAGGACAGGCTCAACCCGGACCTGGATAGCCACGTCCGCAGGCAGAGGAAGGCCAGTTGACGTCAGCTCATCCCCTGCCTGGAAACGGGTCTGGACGTAGGCATCCCTGCTGGTGCAAGATGATGCACGGACAGGATCGGGGACAGGATTGCACACAGGCACCTCCGCGGTGGCCTGTGCTGCCTCCTGTCCCTGGTCCTGGACTGCACCACTAGCACCAGTGGGATCCCCACCTCCAGACCCCGTCTCTGGTGCTTGCACGGCCTCCTCCTCCACCAGACCCCCCACCAACCTGGATGACTCCGTGCCATCTTCCCCTGTTGGGCCCTGTGGGGTCCCAGCTGCCCCTTCTGCTGCCGAGGAGTCCAACTCCAACCTCCGCCTCTTGGACCTCCCCCCGGCAGCTGCGGCCTGGGACGCGGCACCAGACTCCTCACTCCCCGACGAGATGACAACACGGGAGGGGAGCCGGGCCTTGCGTCTCCGGCTGGCGGTCCGATCCCCGCCGCTGTGCTCCACAGCACCTTCTTCGCCCTCTTCATCAGTTGACGCTGCAGACAGGGAGAAACAAAACACAGGCATCAGGGCACTGTACAATGGACACATACACACATGACAGTTGCACATGAGTGGCATTGGCAAACCTCAGACATGTCATCACAATCCCCAACACACATGTCATTGCAACTCGCACACATGAGCCATGCCACAGCCATATCGCAACTGCCACCACCATCCATACACATACAACAGCATGAGCAGCCAAAGGTGACCCAGACATCACATGCAA
The DNA here is from genome assembly GCF_040938575.1 of Ambystoma mexicanum. Taxonomy (NCBI): domain Eukaryota; kingdom Metazoa; phylum Chordata; class Amphibia; order Caudata; family Ambystomatidae; genus Ambystoma; species Ambystoma mexicanum. The sequence goes on from NC_090933.1 coordinate 469,325,034, forward strand.
CACAGGAAGTGCACCACACATGTACACACACCACCACACTTGCATGCATGTGTACACCTCTGCCAAGTGTCGCACTGTTCAGACGGGCATCCATGTCACATCTGCCAATCAGGCTTACACATACCGCAGTCACATGCATCCATGTTGCATCACTGTTGCACCCTTGTCAAATACACACACATGCACATGTACACAGTGCTCATACATGCAGCCCAAAACAACATACATGCGTGACATCACGGACATGTCTACTTACATACACATACATACAAACATGTGTGCACGCACAACTGCATTTGCCATGCAAGCCTACACACACAAGCACCATTCATGTCTCACACATTACAGCCCTCGCATGTGTCAGCCCCACGGCCATGTACACCCCCGCCCATACTCGACCCCATACAAACAGATGTGCAACCTGCACAATACCTTATAATCACCACACGCACTGCTCACAATCAGGATGCATGTACACTCACCGCTCGACTCCAGACGGGTCTGCTTCTCCAGGACCTGGACGTGGAGCGCTGGGGATATGCGTTCCAGGACCCCCATCTGTTCTTCCGACAAGTGGCCCCGGCGCCCCTTGGCATCCGCTGCCTTCAAGAGGCGCCGGGCCTTGTTCAGGGTCCTGGACCTGAAGTCCTCCCAGCGCTTCCTGACATGTTGTAAGTCCCGGACTGCAACCCCCTCCGCGTTGATGGCAGTCACAATGTCAGTCCAGATCCGAGTCCGTCCTTCCTTGTCGGCGCGGGAACTTCCGAAGAGGGCATCATACTGCCCCAGGACTTGCTCCACCAGGACACCAACTTCGGTGGCACTGAAGCTGGTGCCCCTCTGCCTCTCTGGCCGGGGGTTGTCAGTGGTCACAGATGGTGTTTGCCCCGACATGACAACCCCAGAGGCAGGAGTGGGTGGGCAACTGGGTCCTGGAGCTGGGCTGTGGAGCGATGGAATTCCAGTCGGGAGTCTTCGGTTCCAGCAGGGGTGGTCACAGCAACAGCACCCCTGGCTGATGTGCAGGCAGCAAATGGCAGTGCACGTGGGCAGCAGGCAGTCAGGCAGCAGCAGATGGTAGGTGGGAGCGTGCTCGGGGCTCTGGGGGGCAGTAGTTCGGCCTTCTGGGCAGGAGCGTGGTCTTCCGTGTGCTTACGCGTGGCCAGCTTGGTACGGAGTGATTTGGCACGTGAAAATCCTGCACGTCAGCGTGAAAATCGAGGAAAGGCCCTTAGCGCGTAAGCGCGTCAGCACGCATACGCGATTCTATTGGACCAAAGGCCCTCAGCGCGTAAGCGCGTCTGTGACGTGACCCGCACGGGTGTTTCCCACACAGCACGTGATGACAGAGCACACGTGGAAAGACTGCACGTTAGAGTCTCATCGCGTGTGATTGGTGGAAATGGCCCTACACGCAGAAGTGACAAAGCGTGTAATTGGTGGAAATGGCCCTACACGCAGAAGTGACAAAGCGTGTAATTGGTGGAAATGTCCCTACACGCAGAAGTGATAAAGCGTGTAATTGGTTGAAATGGCCCTAGCGCGTACACGCCGCGTAAGTGACGCTGGACGTGTGGCCCTGTATAAAAGGTATGTGTAGAACACGTTTTGCTTGTACGTGCTTTTCGTGGAGAGCGAGTGGGTGAATTCTGTACTTCTTGTTGTTTCACACGCGATTTACTTCACGGCGTTTCAAGTTCGTATTCCCTGTTACCTCTGACAGCTTTTTCTCTTTTTTCGCTTTTACTGGTTTACCTGGGCCTGTTCCCTCAAACAGTGTTCCCTTCTACTGTTGTCCTGTCTCCTCAGACAGCGTACAAATCTTCTTTTGGCGGGGGTGTTGCCAACCAAACGTGCTCCTTTTACACGCTCGTTTACCAGGCAGACGGTGAGTCACGCACGCATCTAACATCTGTGCTTGCCCCGTGTGTAGCCTACCCCTTCAGAGGTCATTCTAGGCTGCGTGTGACACGCATACGTTCATTCTTGTGTTACTGGGTGCCACAGCGTAGTGCAGGTTTTTCTTTCTGCACACGTGGTCTAGGAGGGGTTGCGTGCACGTCATCTCCCTTTTTTGGGGCTCCTGTGCGTAGCGTGACCCGTGATCTTTCCCCAGGGGTTACAATCAGCCTTGCAAGAGCACTAGGGTACAATTACCATCTGGTACCCAACCCCTTTGACCCCCTATTGCCCAGGACAATAGTTTCCAGCCACTCCCATACGCACATTTACATCAGTGCCATGGCTGGGAGGCGAGGATTCCGTAAGGGTGGCAAAGGTGGAAGAGCCACAAGTGGTGGCCGTGGTGGATCCGGTAGGGGACGTGGTCGTTACTTGCAGGGTGAGCCTGTCCCCCCATGTGTGGAGGACCAGTCAAGGGCACCCATAATCCCCCCCCTCCCGTTGAGGCTGATGTGGCTGACACCATCCATGCTCAGCCCTTGTTGGACCAGCCCATTGTGGCACCAGATCTGGCTGACTCCATGGCTGACTTCCAGGTCAGCAGGCATATGACACGTGCACTGGTGCACGTTGATGTCACCATGCCACGTGCATCTGGGCCAGCAAGGTCATCTGCTGCACCAAGGAGGCAGGGCGGAGAGGCTGCAGGGGCAGCTGCGGCTCCATCCACCCCAGCCCTCACACACCCAGCCAGGACAGTGTCGGTCCTAGTCCATGCTGCTGACATTCCCCCTGACACCATCACACTAGAGCCAATGCCTGCACCAACTCCCATGCTGAGTGTGCAATCCCACACTCCTGATACAGAGTCCACCAGGGCTCCTGCCCCTAGTGTCCAGAGCGGCGCAGGACACTCAGGATCACCACCACCTTCCAAGCGGAAGAGGAAGAGTGCTCGTCCGGCACTGGCTGATGCCCCAGACACGGCTACACAGTCCGGCCCATCCAGGAAGCCCAGCTTCACGGATGACGAACTGAATGCACTTGTCGAGTATGTGTCCGGACATGACAACGAGATGGTCATTGTTGCAGGATCCAAGACCACACCTGCACAACGCCAGACACACTGGCAGACCGTTGCGGACATCGTAAGTGCCCTTGGAATCGTGAGGCGCACAGCCAATGATTGCTATAAGCGCTGGAATGACCTAAAGCGCAGGGCAAAGAGTAAGCTGGCCTCAAGTCATGCCGCAACTCTAGTGACTGGAGGTGGGTATCAAGTAGTAGACATGGAACTCACTCCACATGAGTCAGTCGCTGGGACCTACGTCACGGAGGAACAGATCCAAGGCGTGGGAGATCTGGCTGATTACGAGGCATTGTCCGGTGAGTGCACATGCATGTGTGTGTCATCCATGTGCATGGTGTGTGTGTGAGGGCTTCTGTTTGTGTGCCAGGTGAGAGTGTGTGCGCCTGAGTCGTATGGGTCAGCCATGTGCTTCATGCAATCCTTCCTGCGCAGCTGCATTTGGCCATAGCAGTATCCCTTCTGCCAACAGTAGACATCTAGCCCAACTGCACGCCAGTTGCCCTTGAAGTGTCACCTTGACACAACATAGTTGCTTATTTTTCACTGTTCATTCAGTCAGTTTGTTTGCATTCCACCACTTTCACTAGGCATGTCGCTGTCAACTAGTCACATGTCTGACATGGCTATGGTAAAGTGGAGTGACTTTGTTACCTGGATATCATTTGTACACACATGTCCCTGTGCAATTGGACCATTTCAGACTGGCAGCTCCAGGTGAAAAATCTGACCTGTTAGAATTAGAAAAGTGATTACATGCGGGAACTGGACTGAATGAATAGGTGCTGCCCTCCTCTCCATCTTCACTCAATAGCAATGGTACATGCCATCTGTGTGATGGCATGTGTGTTTCACCTGGCAATCACAGGCAATTGTGTGATGCCACTGCCAGGCAGCATGCGGAAAATGTGTTCATCTTCCATCTTGGTGTCATCAGTGTGTGCCATTTGCCTGCACTTCATACGCAGTGAGGGTGCATGCATGGGAGGGTTTTAGTCATGTGGGACATGTGTCAATCAAGTACTGGTTCTCTTGCTTCTCAGCCCTCATTGTGTGCCATGGTGCTAATGCCTGTTTCCATTTCTTTGTTTTCATGTCTTTGCAGGGGAAGACGCACCTGATACTGCTGGGGTTGTGGAGATGGTGCAGACCCAGGAGGGGTCCGAGGGCCGACCAACCACCAGTGAGGGACGTGGTGTGGTGGTGGGGGAGAACCCACAAGTGCTGCAGGTCGTGCTCTCAAGGGGTGTCTCTGGCTGCACCTCCCCCGAGCTGTACTCAGGTGTTGATTCGGATGAGAACCTACGTGCCGTCGCAGGTGAGTGTTCCAGGGAGGGATTCTGTTCTGTCTCACCCACCTGCACCAGGGTCAGAACCCTCCATGGGGATGTCAGTGTTGGCAGCTACGCCTTCGGTGGTTACGGATGCAGGGTCACACTCCGCGACATCTGATCCTGTTCCTGGGCCAGCAGATCAGAGGGGGAATGCAGTCCTGCAGCCTCAGGCAGTGCCGGCACAGCAAGGCGCAGTTCGCCTTGCCCCAGACAGGTGTGGTGCCCCCCGACGTGGTGGCCGTACGCCACCCGGCAATACCGCATGGGAGCAATCCATTTACGGTATGGCAACCCAACAGGCTGCATCATCCGAGAGGATGGCTCAGGCCATGGATACTGTGGCCACATCCATTGTCCCCCCAGAAAGGCTGATGGAGCGACTAGAGCAGGCAACCGACTCCATCTGCCAGTCACACAGGGAGGACATGTTGGGGTCCAACAGGGACAGGCGGGCGGCACTGGCGACTCTGCAGGAGGCCATCTCCATTGAGTCCCAGGGCCACAGGGAAGCCCTGAGGCAGGAGCTCCTTCACCTCAGGACGACTCTTGTTGAGCTTGAGGCTTCAACACACCAAAGGACAGAACAGCAGCTCTAGCGTCTCACCCGTACGCTCTCAGCTGAGATGCAGGCAACGAGGGCGGAGGTCTGGGCATCCCGTGAGTTGTTGCATGGGGACCTCCGCACACTCATCCTCCAGAACCAGACCTACCACACCCGCATGCTTACAGCCATGGAGGAGCAGACTAGGGCCTTGCATGGGCTGCCTCCCATAGTGCAACCACCTCCGGATGCAGCTGCACAGGGTGTTAATAGCGACAGCAGTGATACTCCCACAATAGGGTAGCCGTGTGGGCCATGAGCCCATGGAGGTGTTTTATCTTCCCAGGATCCACGCAGGTGGGTTCTGGTGTGCATCCTGTCCTCGGACCTCCTGGGTGGCCTCCCCAACCCCCCCGGGCCCATCAATGGCCATTTTTGATTGTTTCTTATTTTTATTTTTATTTTCATTTCTTTTATTCCCAATTTTTTTGGGACGATTTGTTGGCTTCCGTGGTTCCTGTGGGCATACGCTGCATTGTGGCTGGGCACATGCAGGCTTGTAATGTATTTGGTTCAGATGCTTGGGTTTGAGTCACACACACCCCTCCTGCTTCCCGTTTCCATGGGCTTGCAAAGGGTGTGCCCAAGTGACAGTGAATTACACAGTGACGTTGGACTCCCATGAGCTGTGTGGGCAGTCTGTAGTCAATACTGTGTATACATTCCTAGTGCATATTGCTGTTGTGTTGTACACTGCATGTTGCATTGATGTGTAACTCTTCTTCTGTGTCTACCTCCCAATTTGCAGGTCCCTTCCTCATGTCTACACAAGGACCTCTAGTCTGGAGATGGGGTCCATGTTGGCAGCAGTGCACCTACAACTCTACATGGCGCCAACACTGCACAGTTGGTAGTGGTGGGAGTGCAGGCATTTCCAGGTGGTGAGACTACTAATATGTAACATTTGTGATGTCATGTTAATGGTAGTACGTGCTCAAGTATGTTGTTGGTCCGGCATTGCTGTGAGCATTTCAGGTGTTGCAGGTTTCTAATAGGGACACTGTACATAGTGAGACTGATGTCATGTTGTGGGGATTACTTTGTTTACCTGCAATTAGCATGACATGGCCCGGTGTGTCGTGTGGCGGTGCTGGGGTTGGGTTGGCTGACATGGCACTGTCCTCTTGTTGCATTTTGCAAGTGGGTATTCATTTTAGCTGCTTCAATGTGTAACTTCACAAAACTGCATTGGTGGTGTCTGTGTGGGTAGGGATGCACACATTGTGACACTTCCAGGTGAACAATCTCAGGCTGATATGGTATTCACGGTTCATTCTCCAGACATTCAGGATCAGTGTCAGGTTGAGTCATCATTGATTGTCAGATGGAATGTGCCAGGGCAGTGTGCACTCCACAGGGGTGTGATTTCTATGTGAAGTAATTAGCCACTAGCTGTGTACGGGCTGCCTCCCCCCGTGCCCTTTCCCCTCCCATGCGCAGCGGCTGTGCATGTGGTTGGGGATGTGGGGCCACCACCATGTCCACGGCCAGGCCCCGGCGTGTTGCAACGTTGTGCAGGACACATGCTGCCACTATGATCCTGCACACTACTGGGGGAGCGTATAACAGCTGCCTGCCAGAACGGTCAAGGGAGCGAAAGCGTGACTTTAGCACTCCGAATGTGCGCTCCACTATGCCCCTGGTTGTAATGTGGGCTGTGTTATATCTTACCTCGGGTGGCGTGGTGGGGTTCCGAATTGGCGTCATCATGTGGGGGCTGAGAGGGTAGGCACTGTCCCCTGTGGAGGTGGTGATTGGTATCATTGGTGGGGTTGTGACCTTGCTCAGTATCCAACATGCATGCATGTGCAGTGGCATACATACTCACCAAGCAGCCATGTATCGCCATGCCGCCCAGCTTCTAGGTCCCGGCTTAGGGTGGACATTCGGTAAATGAAGCTGTCGTGGGTGGAGCCGGGATAGTTGGCATATACTGAGGTGATGATTCCCTTGGCATCACATGCTACCTGCACGTTGATGGAATGCCAGTGCTTGCGGTTCCTATAGATGTGTTCAGATGCCCTGGGGGGACGTAGAGCCACATGGGTGCAGTCGATGGCACCTAGCACTTTGGGGAATCGTGCCACAGCGTAAAAATCCAGGGCGGCAGCATGCCTTTCTGCAGGTGTTCTGGGCAGGTATATGTGCCTGCGGACTGATGGGCATGCAGTGATGATGTTCAAGACCTGGTGTAGGCAGCGTGACTGGGTGGCCTGTGACACCCCACCCACTATGGCACTTGTCCGCTGAAATGATCCAGTGGCTAAGAAGTGCAGTACATTGAGGACCTTCTCCAGGGGGCTGAGTGCTTGGGAGCACAGGGTGGGTGATGTGAGCTCATCCTCCCACTCACTCACCAGGTCCAGTATAATGTGTGGTGGAAACCTGTACCTCCCATACACCTGGTCATCAGGCATCCCGAAAAGGCTGGTTCTGGGTGTGAATATTCTGGCCCTGACTATCCTCCTCCTCCTCCTTTGGTAGCCCACTGCCACTGCTGCTAGGAACGGTATGTTCATCCTGGCATCTGAGCTTGTTATTGTTAAAGTCCGCAAATTTATGCTTTGCGCGTGTTCTAGGCGAGCGTGTGACCCGCGCACCCCTGGAATCCAGTTCCCAGTCCAATAGCGTGTGGAAATTCACACGCACCACGGGATACAGGTTCGCTGACGTACTTGCGTGTGTAAGTGCCCGCGCACCCATGAAATACACGTACATAGGCCAATCGCGTGTACGCGCACTTTTGTCCAATTACACGCGATGACACTCTGACATGCAGTATTTCCACGTGTGCTCCGTCATCACGTGCTGAGTGGGGAACACCCGTGCGGGTCACGTCACAGACGCGCTTACGCGCTGAGGGACTCTGGTCCAATAGAATCGCGTATGCGTGCTGACGCGCTTACGCGCTAAGGGCCTTTCCTCGGATTTCACGCTGACGTGCAGGATTTTCACGTGCCAAATCACTCCGTATCAAGCTGGCCACGCGAAAACACACGGAAGACCACGCTCGAGCCCAGAAGGCCGAGTTACTGCCCCCCAGTGCCCCGAGCAGCCTCCCACGTGCCATCTGCTGCTGCCTGCCTGCCTGCCTGCTGCCACCGTGCCCTGCCATTTGGTGCCTGCACATCAACCATCTGCAGGGGTCCAGTTGCTGTGTCCACCCCTGCTGGAACTGAAGACTCCCGACTGGGATTACATTGCTCCACAGCCCAGCCCCAGGACCCAGTTGCCCACCCACACCTGCCTCTGGGGTTGCCATGTCGGGCACTTCCACATCTGGCACCAGTGGCAACCCCAGGCCAGAGGGGCAGAGGGGCACCAGCTTCACTGACAATGAAGTTGGTGTCCTGGTGGAGCATGTCCTGGGGCAGTATGATGCCCTCTTTGGATCGTCCCGCGCCAGAAAGGAAGGACGGGAGAGGATCTGGGCCGACTGTGTGGTTGCCATCAACGCGGAGGGGGTGGCAACCCGCAACGTCCTGAAGATCAAGAAGCGCTGGGAGGACTTGAGGTCCAGGACCCTTGTAAAGGCCCGGCGCCTCGTGGAGGGGGGCCGGGGCCGCATGAGTTCCATCCAGATGAGGGTCCTGGAACGCGTACGCCCAGCGCTCCACGCCCAGATCCTTGAGAGGGAGGCCCGTCTGGAGTTGAGCGGTAAGTGTCCAAGCATTACTGTGTGAGACAGGGCATGTTGCGGTGTGCTGGTTCTATGATACTTACCTGTATGTGTGCCATAGGCCATGTATGCATGTATGTGTGCAGGGACATCATGGTAATGCATGTGCGACCAGTGATGTGTGACCCAAATGGTTGTTGCATGTGTTCAAATGCCGCATGGGGAGCCCTATGCAGATTTTGAACATGAGAGCATGCCAGTCTCTGTACCTGGACATGGGTGGGGGTGAGGGATGGGTGCTGATGCCAGGTACATATATGGTAGCCATGTCTGTGTGCCTGACCTGCGTGTCTGTGACTTGTGCATGCCATGGATGCATGACACATGTGTGTGACAATGCACAGATTCAGTGAAGCAGCCAAATTACCCTTGTATCCGCTGTGTTTGGTGTGTTTGGGGCCAGATGGATGTGACTGAGGTGAAGTGTGTGCATGTGATAGGCATGAGCCATGATGCATGTGAGTTACATATCATTGAATGTTTCAAGAGTCCATTGGACATGCATGGAAATGTCCATGGCATGCACCATGCCTGTTACTGTGTGTGTTTTGCCTGGACTGACCCATGTGTTGTGTAGGGACATGATGGAAGTGTACTTTGACAGTGGTGCTCATCTGCTATTGCTTCCTGTCTAGGGGACCATTGTACAGTGCCCTGATGCTTGTGTTCTTTGTCTCCCTCTACGCAGCGGCTAGTGAAGAAGAGGGCGGAGACGGCGCTGTGGAGCAAGGCGGCGGGGATGCCCCCACGGCTGCAGCGGAAGGGGTGGGTGAGCCCCCACAGGGGCCTGCTACGGTGGGAGACGGTGAGGAGCCATCCAGGTTGGTGGTTTGCACAGAGGAGGAGGAGGCCGCCACTGGGGCACACATGGGGCCTGGTGGGGGCATCCCTGCTGGTGCAAGTGGTGCAGTCCAGGGCCAGGGGCAGGAGGCAGCACAGGTCACCGTGGAGGGGCCTGTGCATGTCGCTGTCCCTGACCCTGTGAGTGCACCACCATGCACCAGCAGGGATGCCCCGTCCCAGGCCCGTCCGCAGGTAGAGGGGATGTCCATGTCACCTGACTCCACTCCACCTGCGGACGTGGGAACCCCTGGCCGTGTGGAGAAGGTCCTGATTGGGGTCGCGATGCGCACGGCTGTGATTCGTGATGCCGTGTGTGCTTCCCGGGAGGAGGACGCACGTCATCACGAAGTGCACCGTGCCGACGTGGCCCAATTGGGATCGGCCATGTTCGGGGGTTTCCTGCATGTGTTGTCCAATCTGGCGGCCCTCTCCTCCTCTGTGCAGGCTATACACCAGTCGTTCTCCTTGCCGTCTTCCGGCCCAGATGCCACCAGGGCCCCCTGTGGACCTGCCCCGACCGATGCAGCCAGCTCGGTGGGGATCCCATCCCTGCCACAGTTGGGAGTCGGAGGTCCAGCAGGGGTGGACAACACAGCAACTGGACCCCAGCAGATGGAAGATGTGACAGCATCATCGGGCAGGGCACGTGCACGACGGCGTCGGTGGTTTCCATCAGCCTGGATGCCGTCGTGCTGGCAGAGGCAGTGGCGTCGGAGGCAGCAGCAGGCTCGACGTGGGAGGCATCATGGCTCGGGGCCTTCAAGATCAGAGGGGCAGGCATCGGCCGGAGGGCAGGGCAACCCTGGGATGGTGGTGTCTTCCGTGTGGGAGCAGTTGGTCCAGCGGATAGGTGCGGAGCGGCAGCGGGCAGAAGAGGAGCGGCTCACCATGGTCAGGGCGGAGTTCTCCATGCGTCGGGCATTGAGGCAGGCTGAGTGCCTCGAGGAAGCTCGCAGGGAGTTTGAGCTGGACATGGGGTTATCCCTGCGAGACCTCGGGGCCAGGACAGAGTCCCGCCTCCAGGACATCGACATGGAGTTCGATGATGCCCTGGCCAGCAACATCACCGAGTGAGCCGCAGGACTTGCCCGCTGCCTTTGTATATAGTTATTTAGTTAGTTAGTGTTAGGTTTCCTTTATTAATTTTTGTATTTTTGGACCGCTCGGACAATGGCCACTTCTTTGTATACATTATTTTCATTAGGTAGTAGTAGGTTTCATTTATGGTGTTGGGCTCATGGACCCTGGAATTTTCGTGTATATAGTTTGCTTTTTGAAGAAACATTTTTTTTATTAATTATTGTGTTCACCATGAGGAAATGGTTTTTCATTATTTTACTTCCACATGATTTTGCTTTGGACAAAATTTGTTTTTGGATTACTTTGTTTTTTTTATTTTTACATTTGTTCTCGGACATGGACCATTTATTTTGTTATCCCCATTGTTGTATGTTTGATTTTTTTACTTATTTTACATCTTTAATAAAAAAAATTTAACTTTCACTTGTGGTATTTTCTCATTGGTTTCATACATGTCATGATATGGGTTTTGACATTCACTTGCACCCATTGTGTATGTGTGTGTGACGGACATGTGTTCATTTACAGACTTGCCATTGGGGTTGTATCATGTAATTGCATTCACTATGTGGGTGGATGCAATCCTTGCCTGGGTGTTTGTGCTGGGTATGCTGGCCATTACTGCCATGATTGAGTATCGTCAGGACCTGGGGGCAGGGTGTGTGTGCCTGGTGGAGGGTGCCCCTGCACTGCTGGGGTGTGGGGGGTGGTGGGAGACATGAGTGGGGGCCTGGTGGAGGGTGCCCCTGCACTGCTGGGGTGTGGGGGTGGTGGGAGACATGAGTGGGGGCCTGGTGGAGGGTGACCCTGGTGGCTGGGGGGTGGGGGTGGTGGGTGACATGAGTGGGGGCCTGGTGGAGGGTGACCCTGGTGGCTGGGGGGTGGGGGTGGTGGGTGACATGAGTGGGGGCCTGGTGGAGGGTGACCCTGGTGGCTGGGGGGTGGGGGTGGTGGGAGACATGGGTGGGGGCCTGGTGGAGGGTGACCCTGGTGGCTGGGGGGTGGGGGTGGTGGGAGACATGAGTGGGGGCCTGGTGGAGGGTGACCCTGGTGGCTGGGGGGTGGGGGTGGTGGGTGACATGAGTGGGGGCCTGGTGGAGGCTGCCCCTGCACTGCTGGGGTGTGGGGGTGGTGGGAGACATGAGTGGGGGCCTGGTGGAGGCTGCCCCTGCACTGCTGGGGTGTGGGGGTGGTGGGAGACATGAGTGGGGGCCTGGTGGAGGGTGCCCCTGCACTGCTGGGGTGTGGGGGTGGTGGGAGACATGAGTGGGGGCCTGGTGGAGGGTGACCCTGGTGGCTGGGGGGTGGGGGTGGTGGGTGACATGAGTGGGGGCCTGGTGGAGGGTGACCCTGGTGGCTGGGGGGTGGGGGTGGTGGGTGACATGAGTGGGGGCCTGGTGGAGGCTGCCCCTGCACTGCTGGGGTGTGGGGGTGGTGGGAGACATGAGTGGGGGCCTGGTGGAGGCTGCCCCTGCACTGCTGGGGTGTGGGGGTGGTGGGAGACATGAGTGGGGGCCTGGTGGAGGGTGCCCCTGCACTGCTGGGGTGTGGGGGTGGTGGGAGACATGAGTGGGGGCCTGGTGGAGGGTGACCCTGGTGGCTGGGGGGTGGGGGTGGTGGGTGACATGAGTGGGGGCCTGGTGGAGGGTGACCCTGGTGGCTGGGTGGTTGGGGTGGTGGGTGACATGAGTGGGGGCCTGGTGGAGGGTGACCCTGGTGGCTGGGGGGTGGGGGTGGTGGGAGACATGGGTGGGGGCCTGGTGGAGGGTGACCCTGGTGGCTGGGGGGTGGGGGTGGTGGGAGACATGAGTGGGGGCCTGGTGGAGGGTGACCCTGGTGGCTGGGGGGTGGGGGTGGTGGGTGACATGAGTGGGGGCCTGGTGGAGGCTGCCCCTGCACTGCTGGGGTGTGGGGGTGGTGGGAGACATGAGTGGGGGCCTGGTGGAGGCTGCCCCTGCACTGCTGGGGTGTGGGGGTGGTGGGAGACATGAGTGGGGGCCTGGTGGAGGGTGCCCCTGCACTGCTGGGGTGTGGGGGTGGTGGGAGACATGAGTGGGGGCCTGGTGGAGGGTGACCCTGGTGGCTGGGGGGTGGGGGTGGTTTGTGACATGAGTGGGGGCCTGGTGGAGGGTGACCCTGGTGGCTGGGGGGTGGGGGTGGTGGGTGACATGAGTGGGGGCCTGGTGGAGGGTGACCCTGGTGGCTGGGGGGTGGGGGTGGTGGGTGACATGAGTGGGGGCCTGGTGGAGGCTGTCCCTGCACTGCTGGGGTGTGGGGGTGGTGGGAGACATGAGTGGGGGCCTGGTGGAGGCTGCCCCTACACTGCTGGGGTGTGGGGGTGGTGGGAGACATGAGTGGGGGCCTGGTGGAGGGTGCCCCTGCACTGCTGGGGGGTGGGGGTGGTGGGAGACATGAGTGTGGGCCTGGTGGAGGGTGACCCTGGTGGCTGGGGGGTGGGGGTGGTGGGTGACATGAGTGGGGGCCTGGTGGAGGGTGACCCTGGTGGCTGGGGGGTGGGGGTGGTGGGTGACATGAGTGGGGGCCTGGTGGAGGCTGCCCCTGCACTGCTGGGGTGTGGGGGTGGTGGGAGACATGAGTGGGGGCCTGGTGGAGGCTGCCCCTGCACTGCTGGGGTGTGGGGGTGGTGGGAGACATGAGTGGGGGCCTGGTGGAGGGTGCCCCTGCACTGCTGGGGTGTGGGGGTGGTGGGAGACATGAGTGGGGGCCTGGTGGAGGGTGACCCTGGTGGCGGGGGGGTTGGGGGTGGTGGGTGACATGAGTGGGGGCCTGGTGGAGGGTGACCCTGGTGGCTGGGGGGTGGGGGTGGTGGGTGACATGTGTGGGGGCCTGGTGGAGGCTGCCCCTGCACTGCTGGGGTGTGGGGGTGGTGGGAGACATGAGTGGGGGCCTGGTGGAGGGTGACCCTGGTGGCTGGGGGGTGGGGGTGGTGGGTGACATGAGTGGGGGCCTGGTGGAGGGTGACCCTGGTGGCTGGGGGGTGGGGGTGGTGGGTGACATGAGTGGGGGCCTGGTGAAGGCTGCCCCTGCACTGCTGGGGTGTGGGGGGTGGTGGGAGACATGAGTGGGGGCCTGGTGGAGGGTGCCCCTGCACTGCTGGTGTGTGGGGGGTGGTGGGAGACATGAGTGGGGGCCTGGTGGAGGGTGCCCCTGCACTGCTGGTGTGTGGGGGTGGTGGGAGACATGAGTGGGGGCCTGGTGGAGGGTGACCCTGGTGGCTGGGGGGTGGGGGTGGTGGGAGACATGGGTGGGGGCCTGGTGGAGGGTGACTCTGGTGGCTGGGGGGTGGGGGTGGTGGGAGACATGGGTGGAGGCCTGGTGGAGGGTGACCCTGGTGGCTGGGGGGTGGGGGTGGTGGGAGACATGAGTTGGACATGGGTGGGGGCCTGCTGGCAGGTGCCCCACAATGCTGGGGGGTGGGGGTGGTGGGGGACATGAGTTGGACATGGGTGGGGGCCTGCTGGCAGGTGCCCCACAGTGCTGGGGGTGGGGGTGCAAGGGGACATGAGTTGGTGTTCATTAGTTCAAGGAGACATGTGCCTTTGCTGGGGGGCATGCCCATGTTGGGTGGGCTGCCTGAGGGACATGACCAGGGATGCAGGGTAGTCCCCTGTGGTGTGGGCTGCCTGCAGGGGCCGTGGAGGGTGTACAGGGTACACCTGGGAGGACCCACACTGTCAAATCACATGTGGGACTCCCCGGCATCCCTGAAATACACGTACCGTGCAGAAATCGCGTGTAAAACTTCCTGCGCACCCCTGAAATACACACGCACAGGCTATTCGCGTGTGGAACTTCCCGCGCACCCCTGAAATGCACGCGCCCAGGCTATTCGCGTGTAAAACTTCCCGCGCACCCCTGAAATACACGCGCACAGGCTATTCGCGTGTGGAAGTTCCCGCGCACCCCTGAAATACACGTAGCCCGCTCCCCCAGGCCCGATCGCGTGTGAAACTTCACGCGAACCCCTGAAATACACGTAGCACGCTCACCCAGGCCCGATCGTGTGAGAAACTTCACGCGAACCCCTGAAATACACGTAGCCCGCTCCCCCAGGCCCGATCGCGTGAATGACTTCACGCGCACCCCTGAAATACACGCGCCCAGGCTATTCGCTTGTGGAACTTCCCGCGCACCCCTCAAATACAGGCGCCCAGGCTATTCGCGTGTGGAACTTCCCGCGCACCCCTGAAATACACGCGCCCAGGCTATTCGCGTGTGGAACTTCTCACGTACCCCTGGAATACACGTAGCCCGCTCCCCCAGGCCCGATCGCGTGAGGAACTTCACGCGAACCCCTGAAATACACGTAGCCCGCTCCCCCAGGCCCGATCGCGTGTGAAACTTCACGCGAACCCCTGAAATACACGTAGCACGCTCACCCAGGCACAATCGCGTGAGAAACTTCACGCAAACCCCTGAAATACACGTAGCCCGCTCCCCCAGGCCCGATCGCGTGAATGACTTCACGCGCACCCCTGAAATACACGCGCCCAGGCTATTCGCGTGTGGAACTTCCCGCGCACCCCTCAAATACAGGCGCCCAGGCTATTCGCGTGTGGAACTTCCCGCGCACCCCTGAAATACACGCGCCCAGGCTATTCGCGTGTGGAACTTCTCACGCACCCCTGGAATACACGTAGCCCGCTCCCCCAGGCCCGATCGCGTGAGGAACTTCACGCGAACCCCTGTAATACACGTAGCCCGCTCCCCCAGGTCCGATCGCGTGTGAAACTTCACGCGAACCCCTGAAATACACGTAGCACGCTCCCCCAGGCCCGATCGCATGAGAAACTTCACGCAAACCCCTGAAATACACGTAGCCCGCTCCCCCAGGCCCGATCGCGTGAATGACTTCACGCGAACCCCTGTGATGCACGTACCCTGCTGAAATCGCGTGTGAGACTTCCCGCGCACCCCGGTATACACGCACACGTATTTTTTGTTAGCGGGTGTCCGTGTTTGTGGGTACCCCTTTGCACGTCATTTTTCCTGGAGGGCCACAGTATGGGACATTCATCATGGCAGTATATAGGTGCTATTTGTTGGCGCACCTTTTGGCGCACATTTCTTACAGCCGCAGAGACGCTACCGCCTGCTTTCTTGTGGCTGTCGTGTTTGTGCCTGTGCGCTGGTTTGAGCGTGCGCTTTTTTCCCCTATTCTATTCCATGAATACGTGTTGTAGGCGAGCGTGTGGGCGTTCCGCGCACTTGTGCCCTGTACTTCCCCCGTGACGCCCACGTTTTGGCAAGTTGTTCCCCATTCCGAGTGTTACGCCCGTGTTCCGCCTACTTTTGTTGCGTGCTCCGCGCTATGTGCGAATTTCGCTGTGGCCTGTGCGATTTTCGCTGTGACCTGGCGCACGCTGTTAGATGGCCTGTGCGCCAACGTGCGCCGCGCACTTTTTTATCGCACATCCGCTGGTTTTCTCGCGCACGGCCTTCCATGAATCGACGTGCGCTGCTTTTCGTGCGATTTTCGCACTTGCACTGCGATTTTCGCTATTCCACTGCGATTCGCACGTTTTTGCCCACTTGCGCCGCGCTAATTATTCCATGAATCGGCCTGTTAATCTTTCCACATCTATTATCCCCAGATTACTAATTGTAATATTGTTTTTTTCTCAAATACATTTTTATAACATGTCTTTCTTTGTGATTCAATAAATATTCCACATCCGGATCTATTGGAAAAGTATCCCTTTGAAAAAAATCGATATTTTCCACTTGGCTTTCCCAAACATCATTTGTTACATGAAACAATGTTAACCCCCCAATTGACACAATTGTATCCTTTGGAACCTGTAAATAAAAAACATTATATTTCACCTGTATGTTCCATGGTTTAAATGTACTACCGTCATGTTCTTTAAACAGGTGCTGACCAACCATTTACCTCTGACCATCTTAGCCTGTGCCAGTTCTTCACTCCCCATATTGCTAATAATCACTTCACATCCTTCTGATATACCTGGGTCAGATTTCAAACGACAAATAGCATCTGTGGCATCAAGAACAAACGGTTTACCTTGACACATATAATTTTGTTCTTTAAATTTGACGCATATTTCCAGGTTTGGTATTAAATAAACTTCAGGTTCCGATGACTGAAATGCCACCACTTCTGGAGTCTTAATCTTAATAAATTTGTCCTCTTGCCAAAATCCCACGTTGTGTACCCACTTCGTTTGATAAATAAGTTCAGGAGCTACACATGGGATGCATAGCAAAAATCCGATCTCTAGTCTTTCCAAGTCCACGTATAATGGCATTGCATTACCCATTTCAAATGCAATTTTTACCTGTATCACATCAATTTCCCTCCTGATCAATCTTTCTATCATTTGACGAATAATATCCTGCGAAACAAAATACAAGGGGATATGTCCTTGAATCAATTGTGAAACCTCAGTTTGAACTTCTCTCATATAATTCGTTAATAGTCTATCAACAGGACTCATTATGTTCAATATTTCATTTAAAGTTCTGTCATGCTTAAGTATTATTTTAGTCGCACGTTGCATCACATCCGCTTGTTAATTTATAATGATTGCAGTTTCATTTATGAATCTTACTTGTTCATCCAGTCCCCCTCTAATCCCATCTAATGTTTTTTGTATTATTTCTAGGTCAATACTCAGTTGTTGCGCTTTAGTACTCAGTGTTCCTACCGAAATAGAATTGACTGTTGATATTGTGGTACCTATTATGGCTCCAACTATAGACATTACCAATGATATTGCGAGCATCACCGCACCTCTCTTTCCTCTCCTCTTCTTAATGTCTGCTGAATTCACAAATGTTTTCTCCAACTGCATTAATATATCTCTTATTGACTGCTTAGCGTCCTCTTTTCTTATTTCCAGCCACTTTTTAGTCTGTTCAATCTTAATTCCGGTATTGTTCAAATGTTTTTCAATCAAAATCTCAGGATTCAATGGTATGTAGATATTTTGGAAAATCATCCTTCTATCACTCATGATGAATCCTGGTGCCTCTTCCACCGCGATACCAGATGCTGGTCCAGGTTCAATGACAACCTGTGCTTCTGAATTCTTGAAGATCCCTCCAAATATCATCATCATTAACCATATCATTGGTATCATCTTCAATGCTGATCGCTTTGCAGCCTTGGTCTTCACCCCTCTTTGGGGCTTTCCCGGAATCCGTCCACGTGGGCTCCAGGACACCATCGTCTCCCGTGGCCTCTGATCCCGGAACCTCCGACCAAATAATGTTAATTTTCTAAATCAAATAGAGAAGAAACAAATTAAGTACCTATCACAATACTAACTTCACCGTTTTGCCAAAAATAAAACATGCTTGGTAAAACATTTTGTTTTTTTTTCTTTTTTTTTTCTTCTGAAATTACACACAAGTTAAAAAGAAAACAAGCATATATAAAACAGCATTCAATATTTAATACATCTTCTCTCTGCACACCAACCATGAGCTTCCATTATATATATTTTACATATATTACAGTGTTTATGTGCCATTATAACAATCAACTTTTTAACTTCTCTGTCACTGCCTCCTGATTGTACCCATTTATTTTCTCTTTTTCTGTTCAAGGGACTTTATCTGTTTCTACATGCTCAAGCTGCCTGATCTCATGTCTGGGATGGCATGGTTTGATTTGATTTACATGGACGAACTGCTCTATTGCCGTTTCACCTTCATTTTTCAAAATTTTATAAACTACAGGAGAGACCTTATCTATGATTCGAAATGGCCCCTGCCATGCTGCTAGAAATTTAGAATTTTTCTGTTTACTTTTTCCAAAATGAAATTTATACACCTGATCCCCTACACTGTATTCCTTTACTGATGTCTTTTTATCATAGTAAGACTTTGCACTGTCAGCAGCTCTTTCCAGATTTCTCTGCACAAAAGCAAATGCATGTTGCAAATGCCTCCTCAGTTCATCAATATATTCATGAACTGTGGATGCACTCACAAGTGTTTGCTCATGTGTTCTGTATAGCAGGTGTTGTGGTAACACCATTTTCCTACCTGTCAAGACCTCATGGGGGCTAACACCTGTTGCTTTGGCAGGAGTTGATCTGATTTCCATTAAAACCCCACGGTAATCGTAAATCCCAGCTGGAACCTGCTTCTGCCACGAATTTCTTTAAAATGTCCACAACAGACCTATTGCACCGTTCAACTCCACCTGAAGAAGCCGCCCGATATGCAATATGTAGTTTTCTTTTCACACCCAGTATTTGCCATACCTTACTCATTAGAGTACTTGTGAAATTACTTCCTCTGTCTGACTCAATTCTTTGTGGCAACCCAAACCTTGAGAACACATGGTTCACCAGCAATGTGGCTGCTGTTTGCGCACTACAATCTGGTGCAGGAATGCATTCAATCCACTTTGACATCAAACATACCACACTTAAAATATAACGGTTTCCTCTGCTCGACCTTTTTAAAGGCCCTACATAGTCTGTTTTCAAATCTGACCATGGAAGAGTTAGGCCTCTTTTCATTAATGGGGCTTTATGCATTGGTGAAGCAGGTTTAAATTGGGCGCATACTAGACATCTTCTAGTATATAATTCAACATCTTGGGACATATGTGGCCAGTAAGCATAATCTTTTAGTATTTCCAATGTTTTTTGTGAACCTCTATGGCCTGCAGTTATGGCATCATGTGCATGGTGCAGCATTAGCCCTCTGAATGAAAGGGGTACCACCCACTGTATTTGTCCTGTTATGGACTCTCTAATCATGAGTCCATCCTGTAATCTAATTTGTGTTTTGTTCTTTAATAGCACCCTCAACTCTTCTTTTCCCATACAATCATTTTCTGTTAAAGATTTTGTTCAGGATCTATCAAATGATTATAATAGATTCCCAAAATTCGATCATTCTTTTGTGCCTCAATCAAATCTTGGTCTGGCGTGTCATGACTCCACTGTACCACTGGTTGATCTACCTCCTTTGGTGCTTTAGAACGTGTTACTGCATCAATTTGTATTTCACCCATTAAATAATCAATAGGTAGCAATTCTCCCATCACAGTCCCAATCTTAGCCAGGTGGTCTGCCTTATAATTTCCCTCCTTATCCTCTCCTGGTGTTTTTAAATGCCCACGAATTTTTCTCCAGTATATTGTTAAGTCATTCTCTGACACCAATGTGTCTATGGCTTGTATCATTTTTCCATGTTTAAGTGGCTTTTTATTGTATGTAACCATGCCTCTTGCTTTCCAACCAGGCAAATACTCCACAAAGCTATTCCGTGCATAGTCAGAATCAGTCACCAGGACAATTTCACTGAACTTTTTATCAACTGCAGTAGCAATTGCTTTATAAATGGCTGCCAATTCCGCCACCTGACTGCTCCTAGCTCCAATCCTCATCCCTATACTGGGGACACCTTCACATTTCAACCAGGCATTTCCTATTCCTGCCACTAATTGTTTATTACTGTCATTTTCAATGTGAAAAGCACAACCATCCACATATACAGTTGGCAAATCCTTGCATGTTTTTTCATCAAAAGCTTTGTGTGGTGATTGTTCAAATTCCTGCAAACTAGTTTCCACTTCCATTTCATTTGGTATTTGTTCAGCTGCGCAGTCATGTAAGTCAGCTAACCCTTGAGCAATTGGGTTCTTTTTATTTTGTCCATATCTCACTTCTACAGGAAAACCTTGTAATGCCAGCGTCCATGAAGTGATTCTGGACTGCGCTAGATTACCTGATCTAATTCTTTTACTCTCTAAAAATTGCAAAGGTTGATGATTTGTTTCAATAATCACCTTTTCTCCCTGAACAATGGGGCGGAAATGTTGTAGCGCCCACACAGTGGTTAATAGGGCCTTTTCACATTCATTAAATTTCATTTCAACTTGGGAAAATGCCTTACTTGCATAGGCAATGGTTTTGTGATTCCCTGTCCTTTATGGGATATGCTAAACATGGTGCCTTTACAAGACATTCCTTTAATTTAGCCACTGCATCGGACTGCTCTTTTTCCCATTTCCAGGGAGTATTCAGTTTAAGCAGTTTAGTCGATGGTTGAGTGATTTCTGCATAATTTTCAATGAACTTTCTGTTATAGCCTGTCATCCTAATAAACTTTTTACTCCTTTCACATTTTTAGGATCTTTTAATCTTTGCATGACCTCTATTTTCTTCTTTTGTGGATTTAGCCCATGTTCAGTCACTTCATGCCCTAGAAAGTTCACTTTTTTCATGCACCATTGTGCTTTTTGTAAAGATACTTTGGCGCCTGCTTTCTGCAATTGGCCTAGCACATGTCTTATTTCATCAAAATGGCTTTTCAGGCCTTCATTTTTTATCAGGACATCGTCCACGTAAACTATTTTTCCTCTTTACGCTGCATCCGGCATGGCCTTTCTCAAAAATATGCCAAATTCACTCCCACTATTGATGTACCCGAACGGAGCTCTGAGCCAGGCGTATTGAGTCCTGTCAAATGTAAAGGAAAATAAATTCTGTATCTCCTCTGCCAATGGCACGCACCAATATCCAGAGGGGAGATCTAATGTGGTAAATACTTTTGAACCATGTACATGAGCTAGGCCCTGATCAATGAATGGCAGTGGCCATCTAGATACTGGTACTCTTTTATTTAACTCTCTCAAGTCTGCACATAGCCGCCATTGACCATTTGGCTTTAACACACCTAAAATAGGTGTATTGGATGTGCTATGAATGGGCCTGATGATTCCCCGCGATTCCAAATTTTTAATAATCTCTGCCAATGATTCTAAACATGCCAGCGGTAGTCTATACTGGCGTACAAACACAGGATTTCTGCTACACCCTTCTGGTAGTGTGGCCACATGTAAATCAGTTAAACCACTATCATAAGCATCTTTTGCAAATACATCCTTAAACGCCATAAATATCTCCCTCAGATTGTTCCTATCCTCATTGCTGTCACACGCATCTGCTAAGGAGATCTGTTCTTCTACCATTTTGGAAAATTCTGGAAAATCTTCTGGTAAGGGAATCTCGGTGCTTTCCTCTAACTGTGTGGCTGTGTCTTTTTGTAAAGCTGCCACTTTTAAATATTTTGGCATATCAGCTTCCACTTCAATGGGCTGATTTTCTGTTTCATTTTCATTTAAATTAAATATTATGTAATCCTCTTGATGGCAGCACACTGTCTCATTTGAATCATAAGGATACACAGAATGAATTTTAAATATTCCTTTGGGCTGAGAGTCCAGCAGGCCGATTCATGGAAATACAGTCAAAAGTATCGCACGCGGCTGGCGCAGAGTGTTCCCGTGCGAATGTCTGCGCCAGCCGCATGCGATAAAATCCATTTCAGCGCACATCGTATTCATGGAATAATCCTCCAAAACAAGCCGTGGCGCAGAGTATCGCAGCGACCCTGCAGCAGCGCCAGTTACGCCCCCAAGAACGCCCTCGCGCAAGGAAAAGCCATCAAGATCGCAAAACCATTGCAAAGGGCTGCGCCAACCCTGTACCAGTGCGAGAAGTAACACACGCGACCTGGGGGAGCGTGTGCGTGTAATTCAGGGGTGCGCGAGAAGTTCCACACGCGATTGGCCTGGGCGCGTGTATTCCAGGGGCTCGCGGGTGGTTCCACACGCGATTGGGCTGCATGCGTGTATTTCAGGGGTGCGCGGGAAGTTCCACACGCGATTGGCCTGGGCGCGTGTATTCCAGGGGCTCGCGGGTGGTTTCACACGCGATTGGCCTGGGCGCGTGTATTCCAGGGGCTCGCGGGTGGTTTCACACGTGATTGTCCTGGGCGCGTGTATTCCAGGGGCTCGCGGGTGGTTTCACACGCGATTGGCCTGGGCGCGTGTATTCCAGGGGCACGCGGGTGGTTCCACACGCGATTGGGCTGCGTGCGTGTATTTCAGGGGTGCGCGGGAAGTTCCACACGCGATTGGCCTGGGCACGTGTATTCCAGGGGCTCGCGGGTGGTTTCACACGCGATTGGCCTGTGCGCGTGTATTCCAGGGGCTCACGGGTGGTTTCACACGCGATTGGGCTGCGTGCGTGTATTTCAGGGGTGCGCGGGAAGATACACACGCGATTGGCCTGGGCGCGTGTATTCCAGGGGCTCGCGGGTGGTTTCACACACGATTGGCCTGGGCGCGTGTATTCCAGGGGCTCGCGGGTGGTTTCACATGCGATTGGCCTGGGCGCGTGTATTCCAGGGGCTCGCGGGTGGTTTCACATGCGATTGGCCTGGGCGCGTGTATTCCAGGGGCTCGCGGGTGGTTTCACACGTGATTGGGCTGCGTGCGTGTATTTCAGGGGTGCGCAGAAAGTTTTACACGCAATTTCAGCAGGGTAGGTGTATTGCAGGGGTGCCGGGGAGTCCTACATGTGATTTGCCAGTGTGGGTCCTCCCAGGTGTTCCCTGTACACCCTCCACGGCCCCTGCAGGCAGCCCACACCACAGGGGACTACCCTGCATCCCTGGTCATGTCCCGCAGTTAGCCCACCCAACATGGGCATGCCCCCCAGCAAAGGCACATGTCTCCTTGCACAAATAATCACCAACTCATGTTCCCCACCACCCCCACCCCCCAGCAGTGCAGGGGCACCCACCACCAGGCCCCCACCCATGTCTCCCACCACCCCCACCCCCCAGCAGTGCAGGGGCACCCACCACCAGGCCCCCACCCATGTCTCCCACCACCCCCACCCCCCAGCAGTGCAGGGGCACCCACCACCAGGCCCCCACCCATGTCTCCCACCACCCCCACCCCCACTGGGGTGCAGCCTGGTCTTTGAGTTGAGATGCGCAATTTATCTGGGGTGCAGGCTGGGCTTGCGAGGTGAGGCGTTCCTTCTTAAAGGGGAACCGGATAGTGGGTCAGGGGTGGCTTGGAGGCTTGTGCCATGCTTGTCATTTTGCTTTCATTTTGGTGTACTTTGGGATCGTGTTGTTGGCGTTCCCTGTGCATCTTGTTTTTACCTGTGCGACGGCTAGTAATGCGTCTTTAAATCCATGAATACGTATGGCGCACAATATTTTTTCTGTACCACGGCTTGCGCAGGGTCCTTCTCGGCGCACAGACCATGCACCATTTCTGCGCCCCATTCCATGAATCGGCCCTAAATCTGTTGCTGGGATTCGGAATGTTGCTTTATGCCATCAACATACTGTCAAGCAATGCAGTTTCAACTTTGTTTGCTTGCATTGTGGCTGCATCCATTACTCAGCTATGGTATAGTGATCATAAACCAGTGGCCTAATTGTGTGCTTGTAAGTTGAATTCTAGTTCAAGGTTTCCATTTACAATAAGTTTTTGCTACAATTTGACAGTAATGATGACATCTCTAAGAAGAACACATTTTGCATTTCTCTAAATCTGAATACATATCCCTGCATGTCCGTTTTATAGGGCTATGAACATAGACTGTAATAGTAATATGTTTTGTGAGAGGAGTATCAAAGGTTATGCTCCTCATCCAAACAGTGTTTGCATTAATACATTTAGGATATAGTCTACTGCACATGCCACTGCATTACTTCACTGCAGTTTGATCATCACCTTTGTACGATCTGATTAATGCCACCTTTTGTCTCACCCCTGGAACTCTAGTGCATCCAAAACACCACAGCACTGATCTGCCAGATTATCCATGTTCTATGATGGTACGTCGATCGTGCAGAGCGATAATTTACAACACAGCCCTATTAAAGCATTACACAAAAAAGGCACCGGTTTCATCATCAACAGCAGTACTTAACATTTCATGTTACATGCATTTTCATTTCACGAAGACTGATAATAGTTTTCGTGGTTGATAACAATCTGTATACAAATATGTGTTCTGAATTAGAGAATACAGCGTTCAAATAACTAAATGGTTTCTCCTAGGTTTTGCAATGCAGTTATTCTAAGCTCGGTATATTGAACAAATGGTTTGTATGTTTATATTTTTTTTAGAATGCAGACCAATAGATGTAAGTAATTGCCAATGAGATGAAACACCTGAGAAAATGTATGTGCAGGTAAGAGCCCAATAGGCAAACTGAGTTACCCTAGTGAACAGATGTGTATAAATCTTTCCAATAAATAACTTTAATATGCATATAAATCTTGTATTACTGGTAAGGTGATAAGACGGTGTGCATGTACTCTGTAAGTCTCACTATCAGTAACATCATTCTTTGGTATTGTTCATTAAGTTGTGTAGAGTGCTCGCATATCACCATTGTGCACTGTTCGACTTGGAGTTTAAAGACATTTGCAAACAACTGCACTTTTAATTGGCTAGGATGGCAAATGCGAGAAACAATGCAGTACCTGCTATCTAAAGGTTGGTGATGGCCAGGTGTAGGATTTATTAGGATGGCATTTCCTGAGTTATGTTTGCTTTGGGAGTTATAACTGGTGAAATGCCAGTTGTAGTTAGAACTTTGGACTTTCAGACAGCGGGGAACCCTTGCACTGAAGAAACGACCTCATTGGAATACAATATATGTATGTGCATATACTGAAATAACCGTTATGTTTTATTTTCAGGGATATTACGTTTATGTTCGCATTACAAAACGCATTTAAAATCAGCTCACAAACTTTATTAGAGGGAAGATATGATAGCAACACAAAATAACAAAACTCCAAAAATTGCTAGCTATGATTCCTAAGCAACAATAACGTGCAACATCCACTGTACTTGACATGAGCCCACCCATGACTTCATAGATGGCAACACAAATCATGTCATCCGTGACATAACTAATGACATCACAAAAGACATTGCTGGTGGGCACACACTTTGCAACGGTTTACGAGATGTGTGTTGTATTGTACGCAGTTTTTCAATTTTACTCATGTGCAAGAAATTATGGCATAAGCAATTTGTGTGGATATCTTAGAAAAACTCATATCCATATGCAGAACTGATGAGAAAAATGCTAATTATGACATCTTGAGAAACATTTGAACACTACTGTTCAGATGTACCATACAGAAATATCTGGTGCTTTAAGGAAGTGCTCATGGGGCATATTTCAACTCAACAACGCACATGCATGATTTGTGCATGGTGTAAATATACAATAATGAAATAGTGAAAAACACAGTATTGAAAAAGATGCCATGTAATGTCTGTAGGGTATTTTGTGGATATTTGGGGCTTTGCGGTTTTTTCTTACCGCCAAAATACCTTTAGCAATAATCACTCTCTGTATTCATATTGGGTCACACATGACAATAATACATTGCATTATTTCCGAATTCAGACCTATTTAGATGGTATGCGCGGTAGTTTGCGTGGTTGGTTGTTATAGTGGTTGGTTTATTTGTGGCCCCAATATACAACATCCCTTGTTTTTTATCTAGATTGTTCTTGATCACTAGAGAGACCTCAGGCCTACATTTTAGGGATACCACATTTTCAGTGTTAGTGTTGTGTGCCACCATGGGCAATTGTGGTATTTTGTGGTAATTTCCACTACCTCATATACGGTAGGGAACTATGTCCAGAGAGTCTCTCTTCCCGTTGACTCATGTACCTCCAACAGGCTATGCTACAAACAGTCACTCACAACTGTCCATACTGAATAGAATCATGCACACATCTGCTTTAAAATGACAATTGCACTGTTTAAAAATCTACCCACGTTTAAACCTTTCCCCATGCAAAATGAAAGAGAAAAATAATACACACTAGCTATCTGTTTTCAAATATTTTTGTATTATAGAAATTTCATTTAAACATGGTTTAACTTTTTTACAGAAATAAATAGAATGGTACAACATTATTTGTGATAAAATGAACAGAGAGCTGCGAGAATATATTCAATTGGTAACATTAAATATGCTGATAAGAGACTGAGACTCCCTCTAATACACTAACTGAACAGCTTCGCACACTTTCGCACAGCTCCCACTCGCTTCTGTAATTACCTTATCTGTTCAGCATGAGTTTTCTCCGGCTATTCTCTTTCTGAATTTGGCTCCCTTGAAGATCAACCCCAGTGAAAACAAGCATCTGCTGTTCTCAAACCGGGGTTATTGCCTGGAGCTCTCAGCTTTTGCAGCAGGAATGCCCCAGCCAGGAAAAAGATCCTTCTCCCAGCTCTGCAAGATGTCGACTGTCTTCCCCCCTTCTCAAGCTTTTTCAGCAAAGTTCTAATCACAGCCTCTAGCATGATACTTGCTATGACGCTGCTCCAATCAGAATCAATCATGTCATCTCCTCCCTCACTACACAATGGCTCACTTCTACAGTGGCAATTGTAACAAACTGATTTCCTGCTCCTTCGAGCTCTTTGCTTCCTTTAGTTATGTGGACAGAGCAGCAGAGAACAATTAATGTGCGTTTAAAAGTTCACTTTCAGAGTAGGCCTAATTCTGCAGTGGAGACACATTTTTATTAGTGGGCTATGTTAAATGAAGTTTTATTAGTCAGGTTAGTTGTTAATAAGGTTAGTTATTAATTTTCAAATGTGTCTCTTGCAACATAGGCATTTCAGGTGAAAAATAGTGTGCATTTTGAATGTGCAGATGTGTGCTTTTAACTGTAAAAATGGATTTGCATCTTATATGTAAAAATCGTTTTTGACTGAATAGCCTGTCTTTACTTATATGTCCATGTTACTCTGGCAACACATATAGCAATGTCCACACCCATGTAGTGGTGCTGCATAAAAAAATGCTACCTGTGCAGTAGTGCTGTACTCTGTGCTGTAACACGCCAAATATCCTTACATACCCTCCTTTTGTTTTTAGAACTTGGCTATGATCCAAGCCAATTCCTAAAAACAACTTGTTCTTTTTCTTCTTTTAAAATGCATGTGTATTGGGATATCTTTCTCTTCCTGACGTAGCTACTAAAATCAGTAACATTTTCATTTTTACTGATAGCACAATCAACCATCCACCCATAATTAACACCAGGACAGCCAAACCCACTATTGAGCGTTCCCCCCAGGTTCCCCAATTAACAGGGTAATTCATAGAATTTCGCAGAAAAGTGTCGCAAGCGGCTGGCGCAGAGTGTCCGTGTGCGATTGTCTGCGCCAGGCACGTGCGCTAAAACCGATTTCCGCGCACAGCGTATTCATGGATTTTAGGCTCCCAAACCAGCCGTGGCGCAGAGTATCGCAGCGACCCTGCAGCAGCGCCAGTAACGCCCCCAAGAACGCCCTCGCGCAAGGAAAAGCCATCAAAATCGCTAAATCATCGCAAAGGGCAGCGCTAACCCTGGACCAGTCCACAGGGCTGCCAAACAAGGAACGCAAAGCGGGTAACGTGCATATCAGGGGTACGCGTGAAGTTATACACGCGATTAGCCAGGGTACGTGTATTACAGGGGTACGTGTGAAGTTTTACACGCGATTAGCCAGGGCACGTGTATCACAGGGGTACGCAGGAATTATCACACGCGATTTGGCTGGGTACGTGTATTACAGGGGTGCGCGGGAATTATCACACGCGATTTGGCTGGGTAGGTGTATTACAGGGGTACACGGGAAGTTCTACACGCGATTGGCCAGGGTACGTGTATTACAGGGGTACGTGGGAATTATCACACGCGATTTGGCTGGGTACGTGTATTACAGGGGTACACGGGAAGTTCTACACGCGATTCGGCTGGGTACGTGTATTACAGGGGTGCGCAGGAATTCTCACATGCGATTTGGCCAGGTACGTGTATTACAGGGGTGTGCGGGAATTATCACACGCAATTAGGCTGGGTGGGTCCTCACAGGTGTTCCCTGTACACCCTCCACGGCCCCTGCAGGCAGCCCACAAAACAGGGGACTACCCTGCACACCTGCTCATGTCCTCCTGCACCCCCACCCCCCAGCAGTGCAGGGGCAGCCTCCACCAGGCCCCCACCCATGTCTCCCACCACCCCCACCCCCCAGCAGTGCAGGGGCAACCTCCACCAGGCCCCCACTCATGTCCCCTATCACCCCCACCCCCCCGCCACCAGGGGCACCCTCCACCAGGCCCCCATCCATGTCTCCCACCACCCCCACCCCCCAGCAGTGCAGGGGCAGCCTCCACCAGGCCCCCACTCATGTCCCCTATCACCCCCACCCCCCCGCCACCAGGGGCACCCTCCACCAGGCCCCCACTCATGTCTCCCACCACCCCCACCCCCCAGCAGTGCAGGGGCAGCCTCCACCAGGCCACCACTCATGTCTCCCACCACCCCCACCCCCCAGCAGTGCAGGGGCACCCTCCACCAGGCACCCACCCATGTCTCCCACCACCCCCACCCCCCAGCAGTGCAGGGGGACCCTCCACCAGGCCCCCACTCATGTCACCCACCACCCCCACCCCCCAGCCACCAGGGTCACCCTCCACCAGGCCCCCACTCATGTCTCCCACCACCCCCACACCCCAGCAGTGCAGGGGCACCCTCCACCAGGCCCCCACTCATGTCTCCCACCACCCCCACACCCCAGCAGTGCAGGGGCACCCTCCACCAGGCACCCACTCATGTCTCCCACCACCCCCACACCCCAGCAGTGCAGGGGCAGCCTCCACCAGGCCCCCACTCATGTCTCCCACCACCCCCACCCCCCTGCCACCATGGGCAGCCCCCACCAGGCCCCCACTCATGTCTCCCACCACCCCCACCCCCCAGCAGTGCAGGGTCAACCTCCACCAGGCCCCCACTCATGTCCCCTATCACCCCTACCCCCCGCCACCAGGGGCACCCTCCTCCAGGCCCCCATCCATGTCTCCCACCACCCCCACCCCCCAGCAGTGCAGGGGCAGCCTCCACCAGGCCCCCACTCATGTCCCCTATCACCCCCACCCCCCCGCCACCAGGGGCACCCTCCACCAGGCCCCCACTCATGTCTCCCACCACCCCTCCCCCCCAGCAGTGCAGGGGCAGCCTCCACCAGGCCCCCACTCATGTCCCCTATCACCCCCACCCCCCCGCCACCAGGGGCACCCTCCACCAGGCCCCCACTCATGTCTCCCACCACCCCCACCCCCCAGCAGTGCAGGGGCAGCCTCCACCAGGCCCCCACTCATGTCTCCCACCACCCCCACACCCCAGCAGTGCAGGGGCACCCTCCACCAGGCCCCCACTCATGTCTCACACCACCCCCACACCCCAGCAGTGCAGGGGCACCCTCCACCAGGCACCCACCCATGTCTCCCACCACCCCCACCCCCCAGCAGTGCAGGGGCACCCTCCACCAGGCCCCCACCCATGTCTCCCACCACCCCCAACCCCCAGCAGTGCAGGGGCAGCCTCCACCAGGCCCCCACTCATGTCTCCCATCACCTCCACCCCCCTGCCACCATGGGCAGCCCCCACCAGGCCCCCACTCATGTCTCCCACCACCCCCACCCCCCAGCAGTGCAGGGGCACCCTCCACCAGGCACCCACCCATGTCTCCCACCACCCCCACCCCCCAGCAGTGCAGGGGCACCCTCCACCAGGCCCCCACCCATGTCTCCCACCACCCCCACCCCCCAGCAGTGCAGGGGCAGCCTCCACCAGGCCTCCACTCATGTCCCCTATCACCCTCACCCCCCCACCACCAGGGGCACCCTCCACTAGGCCCCCACTCATGTCTCCCACCACCCCCAACCCCCAGCAGTGCAGGGGCAGCCTCCACCAGGCCCCCACTCATGTCTCCCACCACCCCCACCCCCCAGCAGCGCAGGGGAACCCTCCACAAGGCACCCACCCATGTCTCCCACCACCCCCACCCCCCAGCAGTGCAGGGGCACCCTCCACCAGGCCCCCACTCATGTCACCCACCACCCCCACCCCCCAGCCACCAGGGTCACCCTCCACCAGGCCCCCACTCATGTCTCCCACCACCCCCACACCCCAGCAGTGCAGGGGCAGCCTCCACCAGGCCCCCACTCATGTCTCCCACCACCCCCACCCCCCTGCCACCATTGGCAGCCCCCACCAGGCCCCCACTCATGTCTCCCACCACCCCCACCCCCCAGCAGTGCAGGGTCAACCTCCACCAGGCCCCCACTCATGTCCCCTATCACCCCCACCCCCCCGCCACCAGGGACACCCTCCACCAGGCCCCCATCCATGTCTCCCACCACCCCCACCCCCCAGCAGTGCAGGGGCAGCCTCCACCAGGCCCCCACTCATGTCCCCTATCACCCCCACCCCCCCGCCACCAGGGGCACCCTCCACCAGGCCCCCACTCATGTCTCCCACCACCCCCACCCCCCAGCAGTGCAGGGGCAGCCTCCACCAGGCCCCCACTCATGTCTCCCACCACCCCCATTCCCCAGAAGTGCAGGGGCAGCCTCCACCAGGCCCCCACTCATGTCTCCCACCACCCCCACCCCCAGCAGTGCAGGGGCAGCCTCCACCAGGCCCCCACTCATGTCTCCCACCACCCCCACACCCCAGCAGTGCAGGGGCACCCTCCACCAGGCACCCACTCATGTCTCCCACCACCCCCACACCCCAGCAATGCAGGGGCAGCCTCCACCAGGCCCCCACTCATGTCTCCCACCACCCCCACCCCCCTGCCACCATGGGCAGCCCCCACCAGGCCCCCACTCATGTCTCCCACCACCCCCACCCCCCAGCAGTGCAGGGCCAACCTCCACCAGGCCCCCACTCATGTCCCCTATCACCCCCACCCCCCCGCCACCAGGGGCACCCTCCACCAGGCCCCCATCCATGTCTCCCACCACCCCCACCCCCCAGCAGTGCAGGGGCAGCCTCCACCAGGCCCCCACTCATGTCCCCTATCACCCCCACCCCCCCGCCACCAGGGGCACCCTCCACCAGGCCCCCACTCATGTCTCCCACCACCCCCACCCCACAGCAGTGCAGGGGCAGCCTCCACCAGGCCCCCACTCATGTCTCCCACCACCCCCACACCCCAGCAGTGCAGGGGCACCCTCCACCAGGCCCCCACTCATGTCTCACACCACCCCCACACCCCAGCAGTGCAGGGGCACCCTCCACCAGGCACCCACCCATGTCTCCCACCACCCCCACCCCCCAGCAGTGCAGGGGCACCCTCCACCAGGCCCCCACCCATGTCTCCCACCACCCCCAACCCCCAGCAGTGCAGGGGCAGCCTCCACCAGGCCCCCACTCATGTCTCCCATCACCTCCACCCCCCTGCCACCATGGGCAGCCCCCACCAGGCCCCCACTCATGTCTCCCACCACCCCCACCCCC
The DNA here is from genome assembly GCF_040938575.1 of Ambystoma mexicanum. Classification (NCBI taxonomy): domain Eukaryota; kingdom Metazoa; phylum Chordata; class Amphibia; order Caudata; family Ambystomatidae; genus Ambystoma; species Ambystoma mexicanum. The sequence goes on from NC_090933.1 coordinate 469,356,712, forward strand.
CAGCAGTGCAGGGGCACCCTCCACCAGGCACCCACCCATGTCTCCCACCACCCCCACCCCCCAGCAGTGCAGGGGCACCCTCCACCAGGCCCCCACCCATGTCTCCCACCACCCCCACCCCCCAGCAGTGCAGGGGCAGCCTCCACCAGGCCTCCACTCATGTCCCCTATCACCCTCACCCCCCCACCACCAGGGGCACCCTCCACTAGGCCCCCACTCATGTTTCCCACCACCCCCAACCCCCAGCAGTGCAGGGGCAGCCTCCACCAGGCCCCCACTCATGTCTCCCACCACCCCCACCCCCCAGCAGTGCAGGGGAACCCTCCACAAGGCACCCACCCATGTCTCCCACCACCCCCACCCCCCAGCAGTGCAGGGGCACCCTCCACCAGGCCCCCACTCATGTCACCCACCACCCCCACCCCCCAGCCACCAGGGTCACCCTCCACCAGGCCCCCACTCATGTCTCCCACCACCCCCACACCCCAGCAGTGCAGGGGCAGCCTCCACCAGGCCCCCACTCATGTCTCCCACCACCCCCACCCCCCTGCCACCATGGGCAGCCCCCACCAGGCCCCCACTCATGTCTCCCACCACCCCCACCCCCCAGCAGTGCAGGGTCAACCTCCACCAGGCCCCCACTCATGTCCCCTATCACCCCCACCCCCCCGCCACCAGGGGCACCCTCCACCAGGCCCCCATCCATGTCTCCCACCACCCCCACCCCCCAGCAGTGCAGGGGCAGCCTCCACCAGGCCCCCACTCATGTCCCCTATCACCCCCACCCCCCCGCCACCAGGGGCACCCTCCACCAGGCCCCCACTCATGTCTCCCACCACCCCCACCCCCCAGCAGTGCAGGGGCAGCCTCCACCAGGCCCCCACTCATGTCTCCCACCACCCCCATTCCCCAGCAGTGCAGGGGCAGCCTCCACCAGGCCCCCACTCATGTCTCCCACCACCCCCACCCCCAGCAGTGCAGGGGCAGCCTCCACCAGGCCCCCACTCATGTCTCCCACCACCCCCACACCCCAGCAGTGCAGGGGCACCCTCCACCAGGCACCCACTCATGTCTCCCACCACCCCCACACCCCAGCAATGCAGGGGCAGCCTCCACCAGGCCCCCACTCATGTCTCCCACCACCCCCACCCCCCTGCCACCATGGGCAGCCCCCACCAGGCCCCCACTCATGTCTCCCACCACCCCCACCCCCCAGCAGTGCAGGGCCAACCTCCACCAGGCCCCCACTCATGTCCCCTATCACCCCCACCCCCCCCGCCACCAGGGGCACCCTCCACCAGGCCCCCATCCATGTCTCCCACCACCCCCACCCCCCAGCAGTGCAGGGGCAGCCTCCACCAGGCCCCCACTCATGTCTCCCACCACCCCCACCCCCCAGCAGTGCAGGGGCACCCTCCACCAGGCACCCACCCATGTCTCCCACCACCCCCACCCCCCAGCAGTGCAGGGGCACCCTCCACCAGGCCCCCACTCATGTCACCCACCACCCCCACCCCCCAGCCACCAGGGTCACCCTCCACCAGGCCCCCACTCATGTCTCCCACCACCCCCACACCCCAGCAGTGCAGGGGCAGCCTCCACCAGGCCCCCACTCATGTCTCCCACCACCCCCACACCCCAGCAGTGCAGGGGCACCCTCCACCAGGCACCCACTCATGTCTCCCACCACCCCCACACCCCAGCAGTGCAGGGGCAGCCTCCACCAGGCCCCCACTCATGTCTCCCACCACCCCCACCCCCCTGCCACCATGTGCAGCCCCCACCAGGTCCTCACAATCCCCAATCATGTGCGTAATGGTCAGCCTCCACCAGGCCCCCACTCATGTCCCCTATCACCCCCACCCCCCCGTCTCTGGTGCTTGCACGGCCTCCTCCTCCACCAGACCCCCCACCAACCTGGATGACTCCGTGCCATCTTCCCCTGTTGGGCCCTGTGGGGTCCCAGCTGCCCCTTCTGCTGCCGAGGAGTCCAACTCCAACCTCCGCCTCTTGGACCTCCCCCCGGCAGCTGCGGCCTGGGACGCGGCACCAGACTCCTCACTCCCCGACGAGATGACAACACGGGAGGGGAGCCGGGCCTTGCGTCTCTGGCTGGCGGTCGGATCCCCGCCGCTGTGCTCCACAGCACCTTCTCCGCCCTCTTCATCAGTTGACGCTGCAGACAGGGAGAAACAAAACACAGGCATCAGGGCACTGTACAATGGACACATACACACATGACAGTTGCACATGAGTGGCATTGGCAAACCTCAGACATGTCATCACAATCCCCAACACACATGTCATTGCAACTCGCACACATGAGCCATACCACAGCCATATCGCAACTGCCACCACCATCCATACACATACAACAGCATGAGCAGCCAAAGGTGACCCAGACATCACATGCAACACAGGAAGTGCACCACACATGTACACACACCACCACACTTGCATGCATGTGTACACCTCTGCCAAGTGTCGCACTGTTCAGACGGGCATCCATGTCACATCTGCCAATCAGGCTTACACATACCGCAGTCACATGCATCCATGTTGCATCACTGTTGCACCCTTGTCAAATACACACACATGCACATGTACACAGTGCTCATACATGCAGCCCAAAACAACATACATGCGTGACATCACGGACATGTCTACTTACATACACATACATACAAACATGTGTGCACGCACAACTGCATTTGCCATGCAAGCCTACACACACAAGCACCATCCATGTCTCACACATTACAGCCCTCGCATGTGTCAGCCCCACGACCATGTACACCCCCGCCCATACTCGACCCCATACAAACAGATGTGCAACCTGCACAATACCGAATAATCACCACACGCACTGCTCACAATCAGGATGCATGTACACTCACCGCTCGACTCCAGACGGGTCTGCTTCTCCAGGACCTGGACGTGGAGCGCTGGGGATATGCGTTCCAGGACCCCCATCTGTTCTTCCGACAAGTGGCCCCGGCGCCCCTTGGCATCCGCTGCCTTCAAGAGGCGCCGGGCCTTGTTCAGGGTCCTGGACCTGAAGTCCTCCCAGCGCTTTCTGACATGTTGTAAGTCCCGGACTGCCACCCCTTCCGCGTTGATGGCAGTCACGATGTCAGTCCAGATCCGAGTCCGTCCTTCCTTGTCGGCGCGGGAACTTCCGAAGAGGGCATCATACTGCCCCAGGACTTGCTCCACCAGGACACCAACTTCGGTGGCACTGAAGCTGGTGCCCCTCTGCCTCTCTGGCCGGGGGTTGTCAGTGGTCACAGATGGTGTTTGCCCCGACATGACAACCCCAGAGGCAGGAGTGGGTGGGCAACTGGGTCCTGGGGCTGGGCTGTGGAGCGATGGAATTCCAGTCGGGAGTCTTCGGTTCCAGCAGGGGTGGTCACAGCAACAGCACCCCTGGCTGATGTGCAGGCAGCAAATGGCAGTGCACGTGGGCAGCAGGCAGTCAGGCAGCAGCAGATGGTAGGTGGGAGCGTGCTCGGGGCTCTGGGGGGCAGTAGTTCGGCCTTCTGGGCAGGAGCGTGGTCTTCCGTGTGCTTACGCGTGGCCAGCTTGGTACGGAGTGATTTGGCACGTGAAAATCCTGCACGTCAGCGTGAAAATCGAGGAAAGGCCCTTAGCGCGTAAGCGCGTCAGCACGGTGTGGTGCCCGCCGACGTGGTGGCCGTACGCCACCCGGCAATACCGCATGGGAGCAATCCATTTACGGTATGGCAACCCAACAGGCTGCATCATCCGAGATGATGGCTCAGGCCATGGATACTGTGGCCACATCCATTGTCCCCCCAGAAAGGCTGATGGAGCGACTAGAGCAGGCAACAAACTCCATCTGCCAGTCACACAGGGAGGACATGTTGGGGTCCAACAGGGACAGGCGGGCGGCACTGGCGACTCTGCAGGAGGCGATCTCCATTGAGTCCCAGGGCCACAGGGAAGCCCTGAGGCAGGAGCTCCTTCACCTCAGGACGACTCTTGTTGAGCTTGAGGCTTCAACACACCAAAGGACAGAACAGCAGCTGGAGCGTCTCACCCGTACGCTCTCAGCTGAGATGCAGGCAACGAGGGCGGAGGTCTGGGCATCCCGTGAGTTGTTGCATGGGGACCTCCGCACACTCATCCTCCAGAACCAGACCTACCACACCCGCATGCTTACAGCCATGGAGGAGCAGACTAGGGCCTTGCATGGGCTGCCTCCCATAGTGCAACCACCTCCGGATGCAGCTGCACAGGGTGTTAATAGCGACAGCAGTGATACTCCCACAATAGGGTAGCCGTGTGGGCCATGAGCCCATGGAGGTGTTTTATCTTCCCAGGATCCACGCAGGTGGGTTCTGGTGTGCATCCTGTCCTCGGACCTCCTGGGTGGCCTCCCCAACCCCCCCGGGCCCATCAATGGCCATTTGTGATTGTTTCTTATTTTTATTTTTATTTTAATTTCTTTTATTCCCAATTTTTTTGGGACGATTTGTTGGCTTCCGTGGTTCCTGTGGGCATGCGCTGCATTGTGGCTGGGCACATGCAGGCTTGTAATGTATTTGGTTCAGATGCTTGGGTTTGAGTCACACACACCCCTCCTGCTTCCCGTTTCCATGGGCTTGCAAAGGGTGTGCCCAAGTGACAGTGAATTACACAGTGACGTTGGACTCCCATGAGCTGTGTGGGCAGTCTGTAGTCAATACTGTGTATACATTCCTAGTGCATATTGCTGTTGTGTTGTACACTGCATGTTGCATTGATGTGTAACTCTTCTTCTGTGTCTACCTCCCAATTTGCAGGTCCCTTCCTCATGTCTACACAAGGACCTCTAGTCTGGAGATGGGGTCCATGTTGGCAGCAGTGCACCTACAACTCTACATGGCGCCAACACTGCACAGTTGGTAGTGGTGGGAGTGCAGGCATTTCCAGGTGGTGAGACTACTAATATGTAACATTTGTGATGTCATGTTAATGGTAGTACGTGCTCAAGTATGTTGTTGGTCCGGCATTGCTGTGAGCATTTCAGGTGTTGCAGGTTTCTAATAGGGACACTGTACATAGTGAGACTGATGTCATGTTGTGGGGATTACTTTGTTTACCTGCAATTAGCATGACATGGCCCGGTGTGTCGTGTGGCGGTGCTGGGGTTGGGTTGGCTGACATGGCACTGTCCTCTTGTTGCATTTTGCAAGTGGGTATTCATTTTAGCTGCTTCAATGTGTAACTTCACAAAACTGCATTGGTGGTGTCTGTGTGGGTAGGGATGCACACATTGTGACACTTCCAGGTGACCAATCTCAGGCTGATATGGTATTCACGGTTCATTCTCCAGACATTCAGGATCAGTGTCAGGTTGAGTCATCATTGATTGTCAGATGGAATGTGCCAGGGCAGTGTGCACTCCACAGGGGTGTGATTTCTATGTGAAGTAATTAGCCACTAGCTGTGTACGGGCTGCCTCCCCCGTGCCCTTTCCCCTCCCATGCGCAGCGGCTGTGCATGTGGTTGGGGATGTGGGGCCACCACCATGTCCACGGCCAGGCCCCGGCGTGTTGCAACGTTGTGCAGGACACATGCTGCCACTATGATCCTGCACACTACTGGGGGAGCGTATAACAGCTGCCCGCCAGAACGGTCAAGGGAGCGAAAGCGTGACTTTAGCACTCCGAATGTGCGCTCCACTATGCCCCTGGTTGTAATGTGGGCTGTGTTATATCTTACCTCGGGTGGCGTGGTGGGGTTCCGAATTGGCGTCATCATGTGGGGGCTGAGAGGGTAGGCACTGTCCCCTGTGGAGGTGGTGATTGGTATCATTGGTGGGGTTGTGACCTTGCTCAGTATCCAACATGCATGCATGTGCAGTGGCATACATACTCACCAAGCAGCCATGTATCGCCATGCCGCCCAGCTTCTAGGTCCCGGCTTAGGGTGGACATTCGGTAAATGAAGCTGTCGTGGGTGGAGCCGGGATAGTTGGCATATACTGAGGTGATGATTCCCTTGGCATTACATGCTACCTGCACGTTGATGGAATGCCAGTGCTTGCGGTTCCTATAGATGTGTTCAGATGCCCTGGGGGGACGTAGAGCCACATGGGTGCAGTCGATGGCACCTAGCACTTTGGGGAATCGTGCCACAGCGTAAAAATCCAGGGCGGCAGCATGCCTTTCTGCAGGTGTTCTGGGCAGGTATATGTGCCTGCGGACTGATGGGCATGCAGTGATGATGTTCAAGACCTGGTGTAGGCAGCGTGACTGGGTGGCCTGTGACACCCCACCCACTATGGCACTTGTCCGCTGAAATGATCCAGTGGCTAAGAAGTGCAGTACATTGAGGACCTTCTCCAGGGGGCTGAGTGCTTGGGACCACAGGGTGGGTGATGTGAGCTCATCCTCCCACTCACTCACCAGGTCCAGTATAATGTGTGGTGGAAACCTGTACCTCCCATACACCTGGTCATCAGGCATCCCGAAAAGGCTGGTTCTGGGTGTGAATATTCTGGCCCTGACTATCCTCCTCCTCCTCCTTTGGTAGCCCACTGCCACTGCTGCTAGGAACGGTATGTTCATCCTGGCGTCTGAGCTTGTTATTGTTAAAGTCCGCAAATTTATGCTTTGCGCGTGTTCTAGGCGAGCGTGTGACCCGCGCACCCCTGGAATCCAGTTCCCAGTCCAATAGCGTGTGGAAATTCACACGCAACACGGGATACAGGTTCGCTGACGTACTTGCGTGTGTAAGTGCTCGCGCACCCATGAAATACACGTACATAGGCCAATCGCGTGTACGCGCACTTTTGTCCAATTACACGCGATGACACTCTGACGTGCAGTATTTCCACGTGTGCTCCGTCATCACGTGCTGAGTGGGGAACACCCGTGCGGGTCACGTCACAGACGCGCTTACGCGCTGAGGGACTCTGGTCCAATAGAATCGCGTATGCGTGCTGACGCGCTTACGCGCTAAGGGCCTTTCCTCGGATTTCACGCTGACGTGCAGGATTTTCACGTGCCAAATCACTCCGTATCAAGCTGGCCACGCGAAAACACACGGAAGACCACGCTCCTGCCCAGAAGGCCGAGTTACTGCCCCCCAGTGCCCCGAGCAGCCTCCCACATGCCATCTGCTGCTGCCTGCTTGCCTGCCTGCTGCCACCGTGCCCTGCCATTTGGTGCCTGCACATCAACCATCTGCAGGGGTCCAGTTGCTGTGTCCACCCCTGCTGGAACTGAAGACTCCCGACTGGGATTACATTGCTCCACAGCCCAGCCCCAGGACCCAGTTGCCCACCCACACCTGCCTCTGGGGTTGCCATGTCGGGCACTTCCACATCTGGCACCAGTGGCAACCCCAGGCCAGAGGGGCAGAGGGCACCAGCTTCACTGACAACGAAGTTGGTGTCCTGGTGGAGCATGTCCTGGGGCAGTATGATGCCCTCTTTGGATCGTCCCGCGCCAGAAAGGAAGGACGGGAGAGGATCTGGGCCGACTGTGTGGTTGCCATCAACGCGGAGGGGGTGGCAACCCGCAACGTCCTGAAGATCAAGAAGCGCTGGGAGGACTTGAGGTCCAGGACCCTTGTGAAGGCCCGGCGCCTCGTAGAGGGGGGCCGGGGCCGCATGAGTTCCATCCAGATGAGGGTCCTGGAACGCGTACGCCCAGCGCTCCACGCCCAGATCCTTGAGAGGGAGGCCCGTCTGGAGTTGAGCGGTAAGTGTCCAAGCATTACTGTGTGAGACAGGGCATGTTGCGGTGTGCTGGTTCTATGATACTTACCTGTATGTGTGCCATAGGCCATGTATGCATGTATGTGTGCAGGGACATCATGGTAATGCATGTGCGACCAGTGATGTGTGACCCACATGGTTGTTGCATGTGTTCAAATGCCGCATGGGGAGCCCTATGCAGATTTTGAACATGAGAGCATGCCAGTCTCTGTACCTGGACATGGGTGGGGGTGAGGGATGGGTGCTGATGCCAGGTACATATATGGTAGCCATGTCTGTGTGCCTGACCTGCGTGTCTGTGACTTGTGCATGCCATGGATGCATGACACATGTGTGTGACAATGCACAGATTCAGTGAAGCAGCCAAATTACCCTTGTATCCGCTGTGTTTGGTGTGTTTGGGGCCAGATGGATGTGACTGAGGTGAAGTGTGTGCATGTGATAGGCATGAGCCATGATGCATGTGAGTTACATATCATTGAATGTTTCAAGAGTCCATTGGACATGCATGGAAATGTCCATGGCATGCACCATGCCTGTTACTGTGTGTGTTTTGCCTGGACTGACCCATGTGTTGTGTAGGGACATGATGGAAGTGTACTTTGACAGTGGTGCTCATCTGCTATTGCTTCCTGTCTAGGGGACCATTGTACAGTGCCCTGATGCTTGTGTTCTTTGTCTCCCTCTACGCAGCGGCTAGTGAAGAAGAGGGCGGAGACGGCGCTGTGGAGCAAGGCGGCGGGGATGGCCCCACGGCTGCAGCGGAAGGGGTGGGTGAGCCCCCACAGGGGCCTGCTACGGTGGGAGACGGTGAGGAGCCATCCAGGTTGGTGGTTTGCACAGAGGAGGAGGAGGCCGCCACTGGGGCACACATGGGGCCTGGTGGGGGCATCCCTGCTGGTGCAAGTGGTGCAGTCCAGGGCCAGGGGCAGGAGGCAGCACAGGTCACCGTGGAGGGGCCTGTGCATGTCGCTGTCCCTGACCCTGTGAGTGCACCACCATGCACCAGCAGGGATGCCCCGTCCCAGGCCCGTCCGCAGGTAGAGGGGATGTCCATGTCACCTGACTCCACTCCACCTGCGGACGTGGGAACCCCTGGCCGTGTGGAGAAGGTCCTGATTGGGGTCGCGATGCGCACGGCTGTGATTCGTGATGCCGTGTGTGCTTCCCGGGAGGAGGACGCACGTCATCACGAAGTGCACCGTGCCGACGTGGCCCAATTGGGATCGGCCATGTTCGGGGGTTTCCTGCATGTGTTGTCCAATCTGGCGGCCCTCTCCTCCTCTGTGCAGGCTATACACCAGTCGTTCTCCTTGCCGTCTTCCGGCCCAGATGCCACCAGGGCCCCCTGTGGACCTGCCCCGACCGATGCAGCCAGCTCGGTGGGGATCCCATCCCTGCCACAGTTGGGAGTCGGAGGTCCAGCAGGGGTGGACAACACAGCAACTGGACCCCAGCAGATGGAAGATGTGACAGCATCATCGGGCAGGGCACGTGCACGACGGCGTCGGTGGTTTCCATCAGCCTGGATGCCGTCGTGCTGGCAGAGGCAGTGGCGTCGGAGGCAGCAGCAGGCTCGACGTGGGAGGCATCATGGCTCGGGGCCTTCAAGATCAGAGGGGCAGGCATCGGCCGGAGGGCAGGGCAACCCTGGGATGGTGGTGTCTTTCGTGTGGGAGCAGTTGGTCCAGCGGATAGGTGCGGAGCGGCAGCGGGCAGAAGAGGAGCGGCTCACCATGGTCAGGGCGGAGTTCTCCATGCGTCGGGCATTGAGGCAGGCTGAGTGCCTCGAGGAAGCTCGCAGGGAGTTTGAGCTGGACATGGGGTTATCCCTGCGAGACCTCGGGGCCAGGACAGAGTCCTGCCTCCAGGACATCGACATGGAGTTCGATGATGCCCTGGCCAGCAACATCACCGAGTGAGCCGCAGGACTTGCCCGCTGCCTTTGTATATAGTTATTTAGTTAGTTAGTGTTAGGTTTCCTTTATTAATTTTTGTATTTTTGGACCGCTCGGACAATGGCCACTTCTTTGTATACATTATTTTCATTAGGTAGTAGTAGGTTTCATTTATGGTGTTGGGCTCATGGACCCTGGAATTTTCGTGTATATAGTTTGCTTTTTGAAGAAACATTTTTTTTATTAATTATTGTGTTCACCATGAGGAAATGGTTTTTCATTATTTTACTTCCACATGATTTTGCTTTGGACAAAATTTGTTTTTGGATTACTTTGTTTTTTTTATTTTTACATTTGTTCTCGGACATGGACCATTTATTTTGTTATCCCCATTGTTGTATGTTTGATTTTTTTACTTATTTTACATCTTTAATACATTTTTTTTAACTTTCACTTGTGGTATTTTCTCATTGGTTTCATACATGTCATGATATGGGTTTTGACATTCACTTGCACCCATTGTGTATGTGTGTGTGACGGACATGTGTTCATTTACAGACTTGCCATTGGGGTTGTATCATGTAATTGCATTCACTATGTGGGTGGATGCAATCCTTGCCTGGGTGTTTGTGCTGGGTATGCTGGCCATTACTGCCATGATTGAGTATCGTCAGGACCTGGGGGCAGGGTGTGTGTGCCTGGTGGAGGGTGCCCCTGCACTGCTGGGGTGTGGGGGGTGGTGGGAGACATGAGTGGGGGCCTGGTGGAGGGTGCCCCTGCACTGCTGGGGTGTGGGGGTGGTGGGAGACATGAGTGGGGGCCTGGTGGAGGGTGACCCTGGTGGCTGGGGGGTGGGGGTGGTGGGTGACATGAGTGGGGGCCTGGTGGAGGGTGACCCTGGTGGCTGGGGGGTGGGGGTGGTGGGTGACATGAGTGGGGGCCTGGTGGAGGGTGACCCTGGTGGCTGGGGGGTGGGGGTGGTGGGAGACATGGGTGGGGGCCTGGTGGAGGGTGACCCTGGTGGCTGGGGGGTGGGGGTGGTGGGAGACATGAGTGGGGGCCTGGTGGAGGGTGACCCTGGTGGCTGGGGGGTGGGGGTGGTGGGTGACATGAGTGGGGGCCTGGTGGAGGCTGCCCCTGCACTGCTGGGGTGTGGGGGTGGTGGGAGACATGAGTGGGGGCCTGGTGGAGGCTGCCCCTGCACTGCTGGGGTGTGGGGGTGGTGGGAGACATGAGTGGGGGCCTGGTGGAGGGTGCCCCTGCACTGCTGGGGTGTGGGGGTGGTGGGAGACATGAGTGGGGGCCTGGTGGAGGGTGACCCTGGTGGCTGGGGGGTGGGGGTGGTGGTTGACATGAGTGGGGGCCTGGTGGAGGGTGACCCTGGTGGCTGGGGGGTGGGGGTGGTGGGTGACATGAGTGGGGGCCTGTTGGAGGCTGCCCCTGCACTGCTGGGGTGTGGGGGTGGTGGGAGACATGAGTGGGGGCCTGGTGGAGGCTGCCCCTGCACTGCTGGGGTGTGGGGGTGGTGGGAGACATGAGTGGGGGCCTGGTGGAGGGTGCCCCTGCACTGCTCAGGTGTGGGGGTGGTGGGAGACATGAGTGGGGGCCTGGTGGAGGGTGACCCTGGTGGCTGGGGGGTGGGGGTGGTGGGTGACATGAGTGGGGGCCTGGTGGAGGGTGACCCTGGTGGCTGGGTGGTTGGGGTGGTGGGTGACATGAGTGGGGGCCTGGTGGAGGGTGACCCTGGTGGCTGGGGGGTGGGGGTGGTGGGAGACATGGGTGGGGGCCTGGTGGAGGGTGACCCTGGTGGCTGGGGGGTGGGGGTGGTGGGAGACATGAGTGGGGGCCTGGTGGAGGGTGACCCTGGTGGCTGGGGGGTGGGGGTGGTGGGTGACATGAGTGGGGGCCTGGTGGAGGCTGCCCCTGCACTGCTGGGGTGTGGGGGTGGTGGGAGACATGAGTGGGGGCCTGGTGGAGGCTGCCCCTGCACTGCTGGGGTGTGGGGGTGGTGGGAGACATGAGTGGGGGCCTGGTGGAGGGTGCCCCTGCACTGCTGGGGTGTGGGGGTGGTGGGAGACATGAGTGGGGGCCTGGTGGAGGGTGACCCTGGTGGCTGGGGGGTGGGGGTGGTTTGTGACATGAGTGGGGGCCTGGTGGAGGGTGACCCTGGTGGCTGGGGTGACATGAGTGGGGGCCTGGTGGAGGGTGACCCTGGTGGCTGGGGGGTGGGGGTGGTGGGTGACATGAGTGGGGGCCTGGTGGAGGCTGTCCCTGCACTGCTGGGGTGTGGGGGTGGTGGGAGACATGAGTGGGGGCCTGGTGGAGGCTGCCCCTGCACTGCTGGGGTGTGGGGGTGGTGGGAGACATGAGTGGGGGCCTGGTGGAGGGTGCCCCTGCACTGCTGGGGGGTGGGGGTGGTGGGAGACATGAGTGGGGGCCTGGTGGAGGGTGACCCTGGTGGCTGGGGGGTGGGGGTGGTGGGTGACATGAGTGGGGGCCTGGTGGAGGGTGACCCTGGTGGCTGGGGGGTGGGGGTGGTGGGTGACATGAGTGGGGGCCTGGTGGAGGCTGCCCCTGCACTGCTGGGGTGTGGGGGTGGTGGGAGACATGAGTGGGGGCCTGGTGGAGGCTGCCCCTGCACTGCTGGGGTGTGGGGGTGGTGGGAGACATGAGTGGGGGCCTGGTGGAGGGTGCCCCTGCACTGCTGGGGTGTGGGGGTGGTGGTAGACATGAGTGGGGGCCTGGTGGAGGGTGACCCTGGTGGCGGGGGGGGTGGGGGTGGTGGGTGACATGAGTGGGGGCCTGGTGGAGGGTGACCCTGGTGGCTGGGGGGTGGGGGTGGTGGGTGACATGAGTGGGGGCCTGGTGGAGGCTGCCCCTGCACTGCTGGGGTGTGGGGGTGGTGGGAGACATGAGTGGGGGCCTGGTGGAGGGTGACCCTGGTGGCTGGGGGGTGGGGGTGGTGGGTGACATGAGTGGGGGCCTGGTGGAGGGTGACCCTGGTGGCTGGGGGGTGGGGGTGGTGGGTGACATGAGTGGGGGCCTGGTGAAGGCTGCCCCTGCATTGCTGGGGTGTGGGGGGTGGTGGGAGACATGAGTGGGGGCCTGGTGGAGGGTGCCCCTGCACTGCTGGTGTGTGGGGGGTGGTGGGAGACATGAGTGGGGGCCTGGTGGAGGGTGCCCCTGCACTGCTGGTGTGTGGGGGTGGTGGGAGACATGAGTGGGGGCCTGGTGGAGGGTGACCCTGGTGGCTGGGGGGTGGGGGTGGTGGGAGACATGGGTGGGGGCCTTGTGGAGGGTGACCCTGGTGGCTGGGGGGTGGGGGTGGTGGGAGACATGGGTGGAGGCCTGGTGGAGGGTGACCCTGGTGGCTGGGGGGTGGGGGTGGTGGGAGACATGAGTTGGACATGGGTGGGGGCCTGCTGGCAGGTGCCCCACAATGCTGGGGGGTGGGGGTGGTGGGGGACATGAGTTGGACATGGGTGGGGGCCTGCTGGCAGGTGCCCCACAGTGCTGGGGGTGGGGGTGCAAGGGGACATGAGTTGGTGTTCATTAGTTCAAGGAGACATGTGCCTTTGCTGGGGGGCATGCCCATGTTGGGTGGGCTGCCTGAGGGACATGACCAGGGATGCAGGGTAGTCCCCTGTGGTGTGGGCTGCCTGCAGGGGCCGTGGAGGGTGTACAGGGTACACCTGGGAGGACCCACACTGTCAAATCACATGTGGGACTCCCCGGCATCCCTGAAATACACGTACCGTGCAGAAATCGCGTGTAAAACTTCCCGCGCACCCCTGAAATACACACGCACAGGCTATTCGCGTGTGGAACTTCCCGCGCACCCCTGAAATACACGCGCCCAGGCTATTCGCGTGTAAAACTTCCCGCGCACCCCTGAAATACACGCGCACAGGCTATTCGCGTGTGGAAGTTCCCGCGCAACCCTGAAATACACGTAGCCCGCTCCCCCAGGCCCGATCGCGTGTGAAACTTCACGCGAACCCCTGAAATACACGTAGCACGCTCACCCAGGCCCGATCGCGTGAGAAACTTCACGCGCACCCCTGAAATACACGCGCCCAGGCTATTCGCTTGTGGAACTTCCCGCGCACCCCTCAAATACAGGCGCCCAGGCTATTCGCGTGTGGAACTTCCCGCGCACCCCTGAAATACACGCGCCCAGGCTATTCGCGTGTGGAACTTCTCACGTACCCCTGGAATACACGTAGCCCGCTCCCCCAGGCCCGATCGCGTGAGGAACTTCACGCGAACCCCTGAAATACACGTAGCCCGCTCCCCCAGGCCCGATCGCGTGTGAAACTTCACGCGAACCCCTGAAATACACGTAGCACGCTCACCCAGGCACAATCGCGTGAGAAACTTCACGCGAACCCCTGAAATACACGTAGCCCGCTCCCCCAGGCCCGATCGCGTGAATGACTTCACGCGCACCCCTGAAATACACGCGCCCAGGCTATTCGCGTGTGGAACTTCCCGCGCACCCCTCAAATACAGGCGCCCAGGCTATTCGCGTGTGGAACTTCCCGCGCACCCCTGAAATACACGCGCCCAGGCTATTCGCGTGTGGAACTTCTCACGCACCCCTGGAATACACGTAGCCCGCTCCCCCAGGCCCGATCGCGTGAGGAACTTCACGCGAACCCCTGTAATACACGTAGCCCGCTCCCCCAGGTCCGATCGCGTGTGAAACTTCACGCGAACCCCTGAAATACACGTAGCACGCTCCCCCAGGCCCGATCGCATGAGAAACTTCACGCAAACCCCTGAAATACACGTAGCCCGCTCCCCCAGGCCCGATCGCGTGAATGACTTCACGCGAACCCCTGTGATGCACGTACCCTGCTGAAATCGCGTGTGAGACTTCCCGCGCACCCCGGTATACACGCACACGTATTTTTTGTTAGCGGGTGTCCGTGTTTGTGGGTACCCCTTTGCACGTCATTTTTCCTGGAGGGCCACAGTATGGGACATTCATCATGGCAGTATATAGGTGCTATTTGTTGGCGCACCTTTTGGCGCACATTTCTTACAGCCGCAGAGACGCTACCGCCTGCTTTCTTGTGGCGGTCGTGTTTGTGCCTGTGCGCTGGTTTGAGCGTGCGCTTTTTTCCCCTATTCTATTCCATGAATACGTGTTGTAGGCGAGCGTGTGGGCGTTCCGCGCACTTGTGCCCTGTACTTCCCCCGTGACGCCCACGTTTTGGCAAGTTGTTCCCCATTCCGAGTGTTACGCCCGTGTTCCGCCTACTTTTGTTGCGTGCTCCGCGCTATGTGCGAATTTCGCTGTGGCCTGTGCGATTTTCGCTGTGACCTGGCGCACGCTGTTAGATGGCCTGTGCGCCAACGTGCGCCGCGCACTTTTTTATCGCACATCCGCTGGTTTTCTCGCGCACGGCCTTCCATGAATCGACGTGCGCTGCTTTTCGTGCGATTTTCGCACTTGCACTGCGATTTTCGCTATTCCACTGCGATTCGCACGTTTTTGCCCACTTGCGCCGCGCTAATTATTCCATGAATCGGCCTGTTAATCTTTCCACATCTATTATCCCCAGATTACTAATTGTAATATTGTTTTTTTCTCAAATACATTTTTATAACATGTCTTTCTTTGTGATTCAATAAATATTCCACATCCGGATCTATTGGAAAAGTATCCCTTTGAAAAAAATCGATATTTTCCACTTGGCTTTCCCAAACATCATTTGTTACATGAAACAATGTTAACCCCCCAATTGACACAATTGTATCCTTTGGAACCTGTAAATAAAAAACATTATATTTCACCTGTATGTTCCATGGTTTAAATGTACTACCGTCATGTTCTTTAAACAGGTGCTGACCAACCATTTACCTCTGACCATCTTAGCCTGTGCCAGTTCTTCACTCCCCATATTGCTAATAATCACTTCACATCCTTCTGATATACTTGGGTCAGATTTCAAACGACAAATAGCATCTGTGGCATCAAGAACAAACGGTTTACCTTGACACATATAATTTTGTTCTTTAAATTTGACGCATATTTCCAGGTTTGGTATTAAATAAACTTCAGGTTCCGATGACTGAAATGCCACCACTTCTGGAGTCTTAATCTTAATAAATTTGTCCTCTTGCCAAAATCCCACGTTGTGTACCCACTTCGTTTGATAAATAAGTTCAGGAGCTACACATGGGATGCATAGCAAAAATCCGATCTCTAGTCTTTCCAAGTCCACGTATAATGGCATTGCATTACCCATTTCAAATGCAATTTTTACCTGTATCACATCAATTTCCCTCCTGATCAATCTTTCTATCATTTGACGAATAATATCCTGCGAAACAAAATACAAGGGGATATGTCCTTGAATCAATTGTGAAACCTCAGTTTGAACTTCTCTCATATAATTCGTTAATAGTCTATCAACAGGACTCATTATGTTCAATATTTCATTTAAAGTTCTGTCATGCTTAAGTATTATTTTAGTCGCACGTTGCATCACATCCGCTTGTTAATTTATAATGATTGCAGTTTCATTTATGAATCTTACTTGTTCATCCAGTCCCCCTCTAATCCCATCTAATGTTTTTTGTATTATTTCTAGGTCAATACTCAGTTGTTGCGCTTTAGTACTCAGTGTTCCTACCGAAATAGAATTGACTGTTGATATTGTGGTACCTATTATGGCTCCAACTATAGACATTACCAATGATATTGCGAGCATCACCGCACCTCTCTTTCCTCTCCTCTTCTTAATGTCTGCTGAATTCACAAATGTTTTCTCCAACTGCATTAATATATCTCTTATTGACTGCTTAGCGTCCTCTTTTCTTATTTCCAGCCACTTTTTAGTCTGTTCAATCTTAATTCCGGTATTGTTCAAATGTTTTTCAATCAAAATCTCAGGATTCAATGGTATGTAGATATTTTGGAAAATCATCCTTCTATCACTCATGATGAATCCTGGTGCCTCTTCCACCGCGATACCAGATGCTGGTCCAGGTTCAATGACAACCTGTGCTTCTGAATTCTTGAAGATCCCTCCAAATATCATCATCATTAACCATATCATTGGTATCATCTTCAATGCTGATCGCTTTGCAGCCTTGGTCTTCACCCCTCTTTGGGGCTTTCCCGGAATCCGTCCACGTGGGCTCCAGGACTCCATCGTCTCCCGTGGCCTCTGATCCCGGAACCTCCGACCAAATAATGTTAATTTTCTAAATCAAATAGAGAAGAAACAAATTAAGTACCTATCACAATACTAACTTCACCGTTTTGCCAAAAATAAAACATGCTTGGTAAAACATTTCTTTTTTTTTTTCTTTTTTTTTTTCTTCTGAAATTAAACACAAGTTAAAAAGAAAACAAGCATATATAAAACAGCATTCAATATTTAATACATCTTCTCTCTGCACACCAACCATGAGCTTCCATTATATATATTTTACATATATTACAGTGTTTATGTGCCATTATAACAATCAACTTTTTAACTTCTCTGTCACTGCCTCCTGATTGTACCCATTTATTTTCTCTTTTTCTGTTCAAGGGACTTTATCTGTTTCTACATGCTCAAGCTGCCTGATCTCATGTCTGGGATGGCATGGTTTGATTTGATTTACATGGACGAACTGCTCTATTGCCGTTTCACCTTCATTTTTCAAAATTTTATAAACTACAGGAGAGACCTTATCTATGATTCGAAATGGCCCCTGCCATGCTGCTAGAAATTTAGAATTTTTCTGTTTACTTTTTCCAAAATGAAATTTATACACCTGATCCCCTACACTGTATTCCTTTACTGATGTCTTTTTATCATAGTAAGACTTTGCACTGTCAGCAGCTCTTTCCAGATTTCTCTGCACAAAAGCAAATACATGTTGCAAATGCCTCCTCAGTTCATCAATATATTCATGAACTGTGGATGCACTCACAAGTGTTTGCTCATGTGTTCTGTATAGCAGGTGTTGTGGTAACACCATTTTCCTACCTGTCAAGACCTCATGGGGGCTAACACCTGTTGCTTTGGCAGGAGTTGATCTGATTTCCATTAAAACCCCACGGTAATCGTAAATCCCAGCTGGAACCTGCTTCTGCCACGAATTTCTTTAAAATGTCCACAACAGACCTATTGCACCGTTCAACTCCACCTGAAGAAGCCGCCCGATATGCAATATGTAGTTTTCTTTTCACACCCAGTATTTGCCATACCTTACTCATTAGAGTACTTGTGAAATTACTTCCTCTGTCTGACTCAATTCTTTGTGGCAACCCAAACCTTGAGAACACATGGTTCACCAGCAATGTGGCTGCTGTTTGCGCACTACAATCTGGTGCAGGAATGCATTCAATCCACTTTGACATCAAACATACCACACTTAAAATATAACGGTTTCCTCTGCTCGACCTTTTTAAAGGCCCTACATAGTCTGTTTTCAAATCTGACCATGGAAGAGTTAGGCCTCTTTTCATTAATGGGGCTTTATGCATTGGTGAAGCAGGTTTAAATTGGGCGCATACTAGACATCTTCTAGTATATAATTCAACATCTTGGGACATATGTGGCCAGTAAGCATAATCTTTTAGTATTTCCAATGTTTTTTGTGAACCTCTATGGCCTGCAGTTGTGGCATCATGTGCATGGTGCAGCATTAGCCCTCTGAATGAAAGGGGTACCACCCACTGTATTTGTCCTGTTATGGACTCTCTAATCATGAGTCCATCCTGTAATCTAATTTGTGTTTTGTTCTTTAATAGCACCCTCAACTCTTCTTTTCCCATACAATCATTTTCTGTTAAAGATTTTGTTCAGGATCTATCAAATGATTATAATAGATCCCCAAAATTCGATCATTCTTTTGTGCCTCAATCAAATCTTGGTCTGGCGTGTCATGACTCCACTGTACCACTGGTTGATCTACCTCCTTTGGTGCTTTAGAACGTGTTACTGCATCAATTTGTATTTCACCCATTAAATAATCAATAGGTAGCAATTCTCCCATCACAGTCCCAATCTTAGCCAGGTGGTCTGCCTTATCATTTCCCTCCTTATCCTCTCCTGGTGTTTTTAAATGCCCACGAATTTTTCTCCAGTATATTGTTAAGTCATTCTCTGACACCAATGTGTCTATGGCTTGTATCATTTTTCCATGTTTAAGTGGCTTTTTATTGTATGTAACCATGCCTCTTGCTTTCCAACCAGGCAAATACTCCACAAAGCTATTCCGTGCATAGTCAGAATCAGTCACCAGGACAATTTCACTGAACTTTTTATCAACTGCAGTAGCAATTGCTTTATAAATGGCTGCCAATTCCGCCACCTGACTGCTCCTAGCTCCAATCCTCATCCCTATACTGGGGACACCTTCACATTTCAACCAGGCATTTCCTATTCCTGCCACTAATTGTTTATTACTGTCATTTTCAATGTGAAAAGCACAACCATCCACATATACAGTTGGCAAATCCTTGCATGTTTTTTCATCAAAAGCTTTGTGTGGTGATTGTTCAAATTCCTGCAAACTAGTTTCCACTTCCATTTCATTTGGTATTTGTTCAGCTGCGCAGTCATGTAAGTCAGCTAACCCTTGAGCAATTGGGTTCTTTTTATTTTGTCCATATCTCACTTCTACAGGAAAACCTTGTAATGCCAGCGTCCATGAAGTGATTCTGGACTGCGCTAGATTACCTGATCTAATTCTTTTACTCTCTAAAAATTGCAAAGGTTGATGATTTGTTTCAATAATCACCTTTTCTCCCTGAACAATGGGGCGGAAATGTTGTAGCGCCCACACAGTGGTTAATAGGGCCTTTTCACATTCATTAAATTTCATTTCAACTTGGGAAAATGCCTTACTTGCATAGGCAATGGTTTTGTGATTCCCTGTCCTTTATGGGATATGCTAAACATGGTGCCTTTACAAGACATTCCTTTAATTTAGCCACTGCATCGGACTGCTCTTTTTCCCATTTCCAGGGAGTATTCAGTTTAAGCAGTTTAGTCGATGGTTGAGTGATTTCTGCATAATTTTCAATGAACTTTCTGTTATAGCCTGTCATCCTAATAAACTTTTTACTCCTTTCACATTTTTAGGATCTTTTAATCTTTGCATGACCTCTATTTTCTTCTTTTGTGGATTTAGCCCATGTTCAGTCACTTCATGCCCTAGAAAGTTCACTTTTTTCTTGCACCATTGTGCTTTTTGTAAAGATACTTTGGCGCCTGCTTTCTGCAATTGGCCTAGCACATGTCTTATTTCATCAAAATGGCTTTTCAGGCCTTCATTTTTTATCAGGACATCGTCCACGTAAACTATTTTTCCTCTTTCCGCTGCATCCGGCATGGCCTTTCTCAAAAATATGCCAAATTCACTCCCACTATTGATGTACCCGAACGGAGCTCTGAGCCAGGCGTATTGAGTCCTGTCAAATGTAAAGGAAAATAAATTCTGTATCTCCTCTGCCAATGGCACGCACCAATATCCAGAGGTGAGATCTAATGTGGTAAATACTTTTGAACCATGTACATGAGCTAGGCCCTGATCAATGAATGGCAGTGGCCATCTAGATACTGGTACTCTTTTATTTAACTCTCTCAAGTCTGCACATAGCCGCCATTGACCATTTGGCTTTAACACACCTAAAATAGGTGTATTGGATGTGCTATGAATGGGCCTGATGATTCCCCGCGATTCCAAATTTTTAATAATCTCTGCCAATGAACATGCCAGCGGTAGTCTATACTGGCGTACAAACACAGGATTTCTGCTACACCCTTCTGGTAGTGTGGCCACATGTAAATCAGTTAAACCACTATCATAAGCATCTTTTGCAAATACATCCTTAAACGCCATAAATATCTCCCTCAGATTGTTCCTATCCTCATTGCTGTCACACGCATCTGCTAAGGAGATCTGTTCTTCTACCATTTTGGAAAATTCTGGAAAATCTTCTGGTAAGGGAATCTCGGTGCTTTCCTCTAACTGTGTGGCTGTGTCTTTTTGTAAAGCTGCCACTTTTAAATATTTTGGCATATCAGCTTCCACTTCAATGGGCTGATTTTCTGTTTCATTTTCATTTAAATTAAATATTATGTAATCCTCTTGATGGCAGCACACTGTCTCATTTGAATCATAAGGATACACAGAATGAATTTTAAATATTCCTTTGGGCTGAGAGTCCAGCAGGCCGATTCATGGAAATACAGTCAAAAGTATCGCACGCGGCTGGCGCAGAGTGTTCCCGTGCGAATGTCTGCGCCAGCCGCATGCGATAAAATCCATTTCAGCGCACATCGTATTCATGGAATAATCCTCCAAAACAAGCCGTGGCGCAGAGTATCGCAGCGACCCTGCAGCAGCGCCAGTTACGCCCCCAAGAACGCCCTCGCGCAAGGAAAAGCCATCAAGATCGCAAAACCATTGCAAAGGGCTGCGCCAACCCTGTACCAGTGCGAGAAGTAACACACGCGACCTGGGGGAGCGTGTGCGTGTAATTCAGGGGTGCGCAAGAAGTTCCACACGCGATTGGCCTGGGCGCGTGTATTCCAGGGGCTCGCGGGTGGTTCCACACGCGATTGGGCTGCATGCGTGTATTTCAGGGGTGCGCGGGAAGTTCCACACGCGATTGGCCTGGGCGCGTGTATTCCAGGGGCTCACGGGTGGTTTCACACGCGATTGGCCTGGGCGCGTGTATTCCAGGGGCTCGCGGGTGGTTTCACACGTGATTGTCCTGGGCGCGTGTATTCCAGGGGCTCGCGGGTGGTTTCACACGCGATTGGCCTGGGCGCGTGTTTTCCAGGGGCACGCGGGTGGTTCCACACGCGATTGGGCTGCGTGCGTGTATTTCAGGGGTGCGCGGGAAGTTCCACACGCGATTGGCCTGGGCACGTGTATTCCAGGGGCTCGCGGGTGGTTTCACACGCGATTGGCCTGTGCGCGTGTATTCCAGGGGCTCACGGGTGGTTTCACACGCGATTGGGCTGCGTGCGTGTATTTCAGGGGTGCGCGGGAAGATACACACGCGATTGGCCTGGGCGCGTGTATTCCAGGGGCTCGCGGGTGGTTTCACACACGATTGGCCTGGGCGCGTGTATTCCAGGGGCTCGCGGGTGGTTTCACATGCGATTGGCCTGGGCGCG